>NC_087242.1:3218357-3533208 GCF_034640455.1 Diachasmimorpha longicaudata
TCCAAAAGCTCCGAAAAAATTTCGTAACTCCGTCAAATTTTCCTCAACCGTTTCGCTCCAGAATCGCAAAAATTCTCCAGCAAAAAGTTGGGTAATAAGATCTCAAATATTCCGTTATCAGCGCGTAAAAGTACTGAACACATACCAGTACACAATGTTAACAAAAGTGCAGACGTCTCCCCACCCCAGACAATACCCCAAACTTTGTATTCCACTGTTCCAACGTGGGTCACTCAATTAGCATAAATTTTTTCATTCCAGATAATCGGAAAATGGTACGTGATAGAAATTCTGGACCACAGGCCATCGCCAACGCAATCATCCCCGACATCAATGCGCCCAAAGATCCTGGACACGTGTCCAATAGTGAGAATTCGACTGGACCGTCGACGGGACTCGACGTCAGAAGTTCTGAAAGTTCTCTGGACCGAGGAAAAGGGAAACATCGAGTACACATTTGGCGTTATTGATCTGAGAAATTCCCCCGGCTTCTGGACATCAATCAGCCCCCAAAATGGTAATTTACCGATTTTCCGTACCAAAAAATATTCGGGCACGTCACATACCCTTAAACCCTTAAGATATCTTCCCCCAAACCTTCCCCATAATTTTATAATTTTTATTTTACGCTACGGTAATTTTTTCCGAGCAAATAAAACTGACCGTAAAAATCCCGAAAAAATGACCGCGTAAAAAATGATAATCGATCGACAGTCACTTAATTCCTCTGTGATAATAAAAATTGTCCGGCGATGGTGGGCGATGAAAAAGTGATACCTCCGTTATTTACCCCTTCCATTATCACTCGTGTGTCAAATGTTGCCGGCAATTTTTCAAAATATAAATATTAAATTACTCCGGATTGTTTGTCCACCGAAGCGCGTGATCGTGACAGATTGAATGAACAGCAACATGAGAACGTGCGTTGGAGCGATCGGTGGCAGTTTCCCGGAAAACTATGTGTGAACGGAATGAAAACGGGGTACGAGGGGGTGGAAGGGGCGGGAGAAAAGTTTTCCAACTCCGTCGGAGTGAATTGAATTGAACGATCGTGGGAAATACACGTCAGGTGGTATCAACCCCCTTGAGTAGACTAGCGAACGGCCTCTCGTCGTCGACGTAACACTGACGACTGAACAAACAATCTATAATTGTTTTTGAAACATTAGAGTCAACAAACGATTGGAAACACATACAATAATTGCGAGTGGGGGAGGGAATTTGTTCGGTAACAGTGGGACTGAATCGACGGTTGATTTTTCCACTTTTGGCGGAGGGAAAAATATGAGAATTTTAGGGGGTGAGTCCGGGAAAAATTACGAGGGTGGGGGGGGGGGGACTTTTTGGTAAAAATTACCAGAACATTTGTCTGACTCGTGATAAAAAATTATCTTTTGATCCTAATGACTTTTTGACAAATTAAATTCTTTATTTATCCCGGGAAAAATTATTTTCTGCGTAAAAAACTTGATTATAAATTTTTATAGAATATTTTCTCTCCAATATGATCTCATATATTCATCAGTAAAGTAAATCGCCAGTAATCCCGTCGCGTCATATTGACGTCGCATTATAAATCGATTAAACGGATTCGGTTACATGAAATACGCCATCGACAATGATGAGGATATTTAACGATTCAATAATTCAATGGTCGAGGGAATTTCACAGCTGATCGAACAATTAAGTCAACATTTCCAATTGTTGCTTTTAATTTATGCCCTCACACAGATCCACAACTCAATTAATATTCCACCCTTCACTGTGGGGTGAGGTGCGACCTAAAAATGTGAAAAAAAAATCTCGAAGGTGGAGATAATAAAAAATGTATTTTGCAGATTGTTAAGGGGTGAAAAAAGTTGGACTTATTGAAGAGTTGGACCTCGACTTTTCCATGACAGAATGAAAGTTTTTAAAAACCATCAGGGGGGATAATTAACTACGTCCACTGATGGGGAGATAAAAAATAGTATCAAAGTCCGGGCATCTCCTGGCGACCCACTGACGTTCATAAACCACATACGATATATAACCCATCGATTCTGGGATAATTCATGGGTCTCGTGCGTGGTAAAGTTTAGAACTCCGTTGGGCACATAAATTGGATTAACCATTCGATTCGACAGTGCTACGTTGGGCGGGAGAGTCATACTTTTGCGAACAGTACAATTACGGCTCGATATGGAACATCTTGGGGGTGAAGTTTTGGTTATTTTGGGGGGATTTGAATACAGAAATATCGATAAGTCATAAATTATGGAACGCGGTCAATTGTTACTGCGGTAAAACCCATCGGTCATCTTGATAACTTTATCAAATTCTTCCCAATTATTTAAATAGTTGATACTAAAAAAAGTTGAATTTATAATCACGTTTTTTATGCAAAAAATATTTAATTTGTTCAAAAATTATTGGGAGTGAAAAATAATTTTTTAACGTGAGTTATGCGAATGTTTTCCTAATTTTCGTCGAGATTGTTAGACCGCACAGTAATTTTTATCGGTATCGCACCCAAAAATTCTCATATTTTTCCATCACCGCAGATGTAATCACGGAATTACCCTCTAATGAGCGCAATTTATCATTCATCTATATATTTTTCCATTTCTTTCATCCCCTAACAATGGGAAGAATGCACCGGAAAAACTCGCATAAAAGAAAACTCTGACATACTCGTAAAATCCAATATTATTGAAAAAAAAAAAAAAAAAAAATAGCAAAACACAACCCCCGTATTCTTCTCGAGAATTTTTTTTCTATCGACAAGGGGGAGGGGAAGGGGGTGGGGAAGCTTCTCTACTTCAGCGTATGTTCAAGTAGTCCGATAACAAGTGGAAAGAATTTTAAAAGTAGAATAAGAAAAAAAATTCTTAACAGAGTCAAAGATTTTTATCGAATTCTGATATTCCCGGATGTTAAAAAGTTGAAGCTATGGCTCCTGTCTTATCAATATTTTTTTTTTTTCAGTAAAAAAGTTTAAGATTTTTCTGAAGAAAGATCGATATTCGGTGTTACGACGTACCCCAAAGTTTTTTGCTGGGATCAACGGTTTTTATAGTTTAAAATATATTTCGTGAGTTCTAAAAAATTATTGTTAAAAGTGCACTTCTGTACTTAATTTCAATTTATAATATTTCAATGACAGTAGAATCATTATGAAAAAATAATAATAACAGGCATCAGAATATAAAAAATTGTTCGACATCAATTTTGAATTTATTAATAAAAAAAGTTTGATGCAATAGAGGGGAAATTAGCGCTTGTTTTTGACATTAGTAAGTGGTAAATACTTTGTCACATGATAATTTCTTGTAAGTGATGATGCAACGAAGTCGTAGACATAATTTCTGGTGCTCAGGGGGATCATCCACTGGGATATTGAGCGAAGCGCGTATTTCAACCCCAACAGAATCAAAATCAAGATCTATATTTCTTCGGGGTAAAGGACATCCTGGCAAAAGAGAAGATTTACCAAGATCGTTAGATAACCTCTGGGGTTTCAATTATCGGAATGACTTCCAGACCTACTCAGTTCACTAAGACCAGTCCATCCAGCCAACCACTTCCCCGTGGCAATGAGATATACTTGTTCTTCCCCCAGATGAACTATCTCGGGACGACTATTCTCGGCGAGTCCGCATCCTTTATAGGTCCTATTGGGTAATTAAAAGTGTATAGGGCTGTTCGAGACGGTCCTGATGAGTCGGTGGGAGACTGGATGTGTGATTGAAGATATTGAGGTACAGAGAAAGATATTTCAGGTGAAAATTAGACCTCGAGGGGGTGAAACAAGAGGTAAACGTTATTTTTTACTCCGTGAAGTTCACACGGAGAACAAAATTAAACGCAAATTACTAGTAAAAACAATATAAATTATTTCCCTAGCCATGTGGGGGGTGGAACCACCCCGAGCTCATCAGTGATCCCCTCCATGCCATACGCAAACTGCAAAAAGCGAAAAATAAATGAAAAATTCCCGGTTTATGCGAATCATCGCCGACGATATCAGAACCGGATATCTCAGTGGTTTTTACCCGCGGTAATTTGCCATTCGCTGATATGAATTTTCAAGAGGATAATTGCAACTCGCGTCATATATCCATAGGCATTCCGTCTGAATATACAGCAGGGTAATTAGGGCAGGGGGTGGGGGCTACTGATTGAAACGCGATATTGTTTTTCCAGTTTTAGTCCGATTTTTTTTATTTTCACCCCACGTTGGAAATGAGTTTAATTGACGGGGTTGGATTTTTTGGGTTGAACTGTTCTGCAGGACATTCGTTAATTTTCATGTTCATATTTTTTTACTTTGACTCGAGAGGGTTGATCTCCCCCGAAATTTTTTCCATTTTTATTAAACAATTAATTAATTAATTTTATTTTATTAAACATTTAGCTCCGGCGGGCGAACACATTTTTCAAATGAATATTTTTCACTCCGAATCAGCAAAACTATGTCGTCGCAATTTTATTTGAGCGAATCGAGCGAATGAATGAACGACGACGAACTAAAAAATGCCGAATAGTTGCAAGATTTGATGTAATAATTCCCGAGTGCTAACTAGTTTTCATTAATGAAAATTCAGCAGCGCAACTTTCACCCGCGGTTACATCTTGCTAATTAGCGCGATGAGAACAATTAAAATGAAGATGAGAAGGAATTTTATGAAGGATGTGGAGTTGCTAATGAGCATTTTAAGGGGTTGAATAAATCCAACGAGAACTTGATATTATTACCGACGTTTAATGAGTTTAAATTACATTAATGATAGTTGAATATACAAAACTTTTCATGATTGCGATGATATTCCAGATTGCGAGAATCGTAAACTGAAAATTCATACCTCGACCTGATTTTTCGACTGAATGTGCAGGTAATTAAAAATATCAGAAGACTACAATTAATTTAATTAATTATGAGTTGAGAGAAATTTCTACGACAAATTCTGGTGCCATCAGAATATTTCTGCGCTGAGAAAAACAAATATTTCGCTCAAATATCCATTTTCTCCCAAAAAGTATTAATTTTTTCAATTGTTAAATCCACTAATTCCATCACAATAGTAATTAACTTTGAATCCCCTCAATTATATTGTTATAGACCATGATCATGTTAATCATAACATCGAGCGAACTCTAAATTCTTCTCCCAATAAAACCAGAACTTTAAAAAAATAAATAATTATCAATGGACTTAGTTCAAGGTCACATGCAAAATACTCCTCCTCTATCGTAATATAATTATCATAATTTAAACCTAAGAAATTCCCCATCGCGACTAATTATACCGAAGAAATAAAATTTAAAAAAAAAATACTTCTCTGAAGTAAATGGATATTCATCAAAAACAATTTATTTTTTCTCTCTGGAGGAAAAATTCTAACGCTGCTAGAATTTTTGCAGAATTTTTGTTGCTGAATGGGCATTTGATTGATATCCTATTCAATAAAAATAAAGTGAACGAAATAAAATTGGCGGTTTCATCATTGCGGTTAGTCCACTAAACCCATATCGATCATCCCAGCAAGTCCCTAGCAGACATTCACCGTTGACGAGATTGTCCGCAGCCCGGGTGCGGCTTAATGGATCCACATACATACACAAAGTCCACCGACTACTGTCCCATGTTCCATAACCACGTAACACATATAAATATATATAATACACATAACGTCAGATTGATCCGGATGGTGTGTGCTGCAGGCGAGGCCATAGACCGCTTAAACGTAATACATTCGCGGTTTCATGTGATAATGAAAATCATTGAGCTCCAAGTTCTCCCTTTGAAAATGATACGATGACCAATGAAGCGTTGACAATCATACGTCGACAGTTGTAATGCACCTGGTTGACCTGTCATCATGGGTTGAAGGGATTCCCAGTGCACTTGGCTTCATGTTTGTGGGCATCATAACATGATTGTGAATTTCATTAAGTGATGGCATCATGGGACATGGGGGTATGACAACAGGGACATCTCCATTTTCATGGGACTGAGTCAGCGGTTAAAAAATTTTTAGGTCAAGGCAATTGGAGTTTAAATTGGCTGAATGAGTTCTGGGATGAGCTGTCCCTGTGCTGCCCAAAAGAAATGGGACAATATATTTTTTTAAATTAATGTGGAGTGAAAAAAAATTATTTGAGAGCCTCGAAGAGTCTCCAGGAGCACAGCGTCTGCTCCGTTGTTGTTTAATAATTATTCTGGAGTAATAATAGTAGTGATGAATAAAATAGTGATGATGATGGCTCTTCTGTGTAAGAAATGGGAATAACTGAATTTAATTGTTGCTGGCAGGTACACTAATGAGAGATCCGACCTTCAGTTACGTTCAATTCGATGGAACTGTTCACGTGATGAAAGCAGTGATGCACGAGCTGCTCCTGACCTTCTGCTCGCGTTACCCGGGTAATCAATTTTACTCGATTCTCCTGGGTCGCCGGCACAAGCTGGAACGCGGCACCAAGAGCATTCACTATCTCCTGGAGCATCGAAAAATTATGATATCCAGCATTCAGTCAACCTGCTCCAAAGGCACTGGGGTTTCAATTCAACAGAGCAATACCATCAGCATCAGCCTCCTGGGAGCTATTGCTCTAGCTATTCTCAGGTTCTTTTCCGCCACGTTCAATTCAGACTGGTAATGACTCCAATTTTACAAAGATAAAGAATAATAAAAATAAATAAACTAACAATATTTGTCAAATTAAAAAGATTTTAACAGAGTTTTCTCTTTGAGAGTTGATGATACCATCAATTGTCCAACACATTCGGCAAATTATTCTGTATTTGTTGAATCAACAATCAATAAATTTGCCTATATTTCATTGCAATGTGTTCTGATGGGTGTGAATTCGCTGGATATTGGAAAGGGATTTTTTCGGGATGAGTATCATTTGAAGAGCCGAGATAGGGGAGAAAAATTATTCCTAAGAATTACAGATAATAAATGAGACGCTGGGATTTACTTTGAAAAAATCACCCCTCCAAGAGGCTAATCGTCGTTAAATACGTTAGGTTGTAAATCGATGGTACTTTTTTCCTTCATTCACTGATGATGAAAAAAAGTTGAGTGATGGTAACAATAAATTTTCGCCCCTCCAATGTTACGTTTAAAAAAAATATCCTCTAGAGTATTTATCACCGTGAAAATGCTCGAGATTATTAACATTAATATCATAGTATATAATCCGTACATGAGTCATGTGCGTCAAATATATTGTATGTACGATGACAATGAATTTTAAAAAAAATGGATGACTGCGTTCATCAGTTGAGTTTATTAAAAAAATTATTGAATAATGTCAGAATATATTTTAATAATTAAGTTACTAGGATTTTCATAGAGTATATGGAATTGAGTTATGAGTATTGTCATGTCATTAATTGTGTTTGCTATTTGTACATGAATCATCAGATTGTGCGTGTTGATTTTTTAATTTATTATTATTTAAATGAGACGGAGGTAAAAGGCACGAATAAAGTGGAAAAATAATAATATTGTCAATCTATTGTTACGCCCCTGAAGACACTGAAATATGATATTAGAACGAGTGATGCTGCTTGGGGTCCAGTGGTCTCGTACACAACGAGACTGGATTATGTGGCGGAGGAGTCGAGTAAAGAGGGTCCAATAATTAAGGTTAATTGCACGATTAACCCCACCCTCGTTACACACACACTGATGGTTTGACATCCTCTTGAGATGCTTCTGTCGAATGAAATTCACGGTCACTTTTGTCATCAGTTTAATAAATTTGTTTGTTGAAGAAGCAATAAACAAGAAATTCCTCAGGCTGATACCCTCAACCATGTTCAACAACAAATATTCCTATAATTATAATTAATGTGTCATCCGAACAAATCATTTTCCTCATTAACTCTTTAGATTATTTATTATCTTATAACAATGTACCAACTGATAAATTATAACATGTCATTCTCAAAGCGCCTATTGATCCAATATCGAGCCGACATTGAGCCAACATTGGGCCGGCATTGCGCCAACATTGAGCCGACATTGGGCCGACTTTTTACGAGTGACTTTCGGGGATCAAGTGCGATCACACACGGGGATTCATCAAAGACATCGGCCTTGAATTCAGGTAAAAATTAGCGAATGGACCGGGAAAAATTGGAATATTTCGAATGTCAAAGGACGTAATGCCAGGGTATTACCTCTAGAGTATCGCATGACCCTTGAACACTTCCTGGAAAAAGATTCTGGAGACGTATGATTTATAAAAATCTCTTGAAAGCAAGATTTCACTCTTTTCGCAACATTGCAAATTCTTTCTACTCTCTTCCTATCTCGAGCCATTGGTGCCCGTTACCCCGCCATTGAAACCTTTGTCCTGTCGGTGAAAAAGGATAAAACGAAGGGCAAAAAAGTCAGAGGCCAGCTTTGGGGGGAGGAAGGAAAGAGGTGGAAGCACAAAAGGCAATATGAACCTGGGGCCAGTGTCGAGGGTAAAAAGGGAGGAGATCTGAAAGGTCCGAGGTCTCATTGAAAAGAAACGCGAATTGAGTCTTTCTTGGAGGATGGATGGGGATAAGTTCACCTCAGGTGGAATTACTATTGAGGAGATATCGGTGAGATTGACCCGATGGCAGCCAATGCTGTCGGTGAATTGATAAGGAAGTGACGACGAATGCAAAGTTTTGGGGAATCGATCGTCAAAGGGCCTCGAGTGGGGCGGAATTGATTTATCGATTGGTCCTTTCGACGATTCGTGAGGCTAATTTTTACAATAAAAATAATCTTCGTTGCTTGTTTCGCTCCCTAGAAATTTAATATTTATCTAACAATTATTTCTGTGCAGTAAATTGTGACAGTCGGTTGATAAATGTCAATGGATCTGTTGACAGGTGAACATAGTTTGGCTTTGAACGATAAAACTAGTTAAAATATGTTTCACATAAATAATTTCTGGAGCTTTGGGATTTTGATTTTGATTTTTTGTAATTATGGTCGACTGGATTCTGCTCGTACTACTGTCATTGAAGGTTGATACACATCAAAAGGAAAATTGGAAAAAAAAATGGGAGAAAAAAATTGGAGAGCGAGCTTGGGGCATGATCTTGATTGAAGGTATGGGGTGAGATAGGACTGGCCAAGCTGGCGCCAGTCGGGCGTATTTGGAGGATCTCGTCTTCTCCGTGGAAAATACTTCTTTTATATTTCGCATTCGGTGCGATGAGTCTGAAGTGGCAGGTAAAAAACGAAAGGCGAACCCGCTGTGATTGACGACGTCAGGAGGTCGGTGCGCTGCCAGGATAGCGAGGGGGCGGGAAAAAAAATAGGTGAGGGTGGAGGGGAAAAAAATAAGGGAGTGTGGGTCGATAGAGCCCAGTTGGTGAACGCTGCGAGGTAGTATATAAAAGTAAACACATTTGCTCTTGGATTTCTTTCTACATAAATCTGCCTCGTTACTCCACTTTTATTCTCTCTGACGCCTTCTTTATGGGGATTCGAGAGAGAGGAAGAGTTTTACGGGTTAAATAATCGCTTCATTTTTCATTTCGTCTTTGATTACATAATAAACGTGATCAATTTACTTTTTAGGGTAATGTTTAGTATTTTTCAAATGAACGCATTTTTTGGGTTTTCAATATTTTAGTTTGAGAAGTGTCAGACGATAAACGTGAAAATTCGTTTTACCCCTTCGTAATTAAGCCAATTAAGCCATCGCCTGGAAAGAAAAATTTTCACAAAAAGTTCACTGAAAAAGTGAATTTTTCCAGAATTTTCCATGAAAATTCACCAAAAAAGTGAATTTTTCAGGGAACTTTGAAAAAATGCGTTATTATTCCGTCATTTTTACCGAATATTATTTTAACTGTCACATTACGGAATAGACACGTAATTTTTAAAGAATTTTCCTCTCCCCATAAACTCCAAATCCAGTCGGAAAAGTTGAAATTTCCAGTCACCCAGAATTTTCGACAGATGTATTTGGTATCGGAAAATTCCAGTGGGAGTGATCCCCCAGATTATTCGTCAAAAAAATTTGCAGCTCTCGATATCCACCTGCCAATACTCCAATTCACTCCATTGGCTGAGCCGCCATTAAATTCGCAGTCGGAAAACAATTGTCCGTCTGATGAAAAATTTTTTTTCAAAATACGATAACCGAGTGCTTATTCCATTACCTCCACTCATTGCTATGAATTACGTGGGCGTAACTCCAACGTCCGTCATTCAGTGGGTAATTATGAGTCATTATGAGATAATACCTCGCCGGGGTAAATGCAGGGGGGGGGGTGGGGTAATTCTTTTAATTTATTTACAACTACCTTCTTTACTGGGATCCTCACGTACGATTTAAATAATGGGAATTGTCAAGGGACTGGCGACGAGTACATTTGAGCGATAGCAACTACCGCTTGCCAGTTGCAACTCTTTAATGTGCTCGTATAAAATGTTATGTGATTCATAAACTCACCGCAGAGTATGTTTTGTTGAGTTTAGGACTTTTGTAAAATTATGAAGTCACATGAGCTTTACAGCCTGGACTTATGCTTTCACAATTGAAAATGAAACGAATTTAAAGATTTTCAATTAAAGAAGATAAACCAAATAAATTACCCCATATTAATTTTATTATTTATTATTTCAATACATCACATTCATCTACGATTAGTTAATTATCATCATGCGAGAGAAATAATTCTCTAATTTATGATACCAGTTTCAATGCTTCAGGACTGTTAATTATTATTCACGAGTCGAATTTATTTTCCTTCAACGAAAATTCATCCACTGAAAAATACACAAATAATTTTGTATAACATCCGTCGCCCCAGGGCCTTCACCTGAACATTCACTATAGATATAAATGTTCCATTTCATTTGTCAATTCATTATTATTCCTTTCTCCCAAAATAACGTTCCCAGAGCTTTTATTCCTCCACTAAATAAACACCGGATTTTTCAAATTAAAAAATCACAACAAACCTAAAACTAATATTTCGAATCTAAATAAAAAATACAACAAGTAAAACCAGTCTTTCAATTCTCATAAATAATTAAACATTCGAAGAATCAGAAATCACAAATCAATCAGAACTAAATAATTTTCATTCGTCTGACCCATAAGGTCACTTTCCCCTGCCAAATAATTTTCTCACTACAAAATTTACCCAAGAATAACCCACCCCCTGTCTCCACCCCTCCACCGAACCCAAGAAAATAATTAAAACTGATCTTTCAGTCCTCATATCCGCCCGGTAATATTCCCCTTTTAATTTGTTTCCAGATGAAAATTTCCCGCACTAAAAACTTTCTATCAACAATTAACCAAAAATGGCAGCAACAGATGTTACCAGTACTTGAACAACGCTCAGATGGCTACCTTTTTCACCCCACCACACTCCCCACTCTACCTCGCCCCAGTGGAAAAACAATTAAAACCAAAGCAAATAAAAAAAGTTGAATAAAAATGACCAGAGTGAGATGGAAAAATGGGAATATTAATTAAACACTGCGGTGTACACCTGATGCTGACAATCTCAACGCCCAGTGTACTGCTGAAACCTGCATGGTACACAGAACCCTCAGGGATTCATCATGGCCGCAGTGATACCCACCCCCTCAACCCCCTCCGGATCGTTAATCTCACGGGCTCTCTCTCGTGAAACGAACGTAAATGTCGTCGTTCGATTACCATGAAAATCGTTAAATGGTAACAAGAGTCTCTTGGTTTATGGCCCACCCCCCACTATTTCCCCCTCTACTCCACCGCTATCTTTCGACAGTATTTTGAGATTTAGAAGGGAAATTCCACGGGAATGGGGGTAATAACGTGAATGAAGAGGTTTAATTAAGAATTAATAGGGAGTAAATGAGGAATTTTGGGATTTTCGTTGATTAAAGAAGTTTGGAAAATTTGGAAATTCTTTTTTTGTTTATAACCGCAGAGGAGTTGGTGGGGGATGATTTTCCTTAATTGCTGGGACGATCGAGGGGGTTGGAATGAGATGATTTAGGGCTTTCGGGCCTTTGAGAATTTTCTAGGAAAATTAGCGGAGGAAATTTTGAAATAACTTCTTCAAGATTTTCATTGCAATAATACCACAGCCCCTCTTGTGAGAATCCATTTTCCCAGTGTACACGTTCTGCCCTCATCCTCACCCGTATGATCGAGTGGAAACACTTGTGCCCGATCATCCGTGAAAAATTACGCTCGCTATACCGTGAACAATTGAATTGTCTCGCGATGAGGTAACCACCGGTGGGTCTAACCCCTTAACGGAAACGTTAACGTGCCTTCCATTATCTTAACAAAGTATAAAATCCCGGCAGGAAACTACTTCCTTTTTTGTAAAAAAAAATTGCAGCGTAATGAACCACTCTATGAAAAATTAAATAGCACATTGACCTAAATTGCCCCATCATCAGCGGTTGAATACTCATTTTTCGAACGATTTAATCCCGAAGCAGAGCCCCAAAAAATCAATAATCATGGACTAAACAAATTGACTGCACTAAATAAAAAATTCAAACTGCCAAAAATTTCAAATGATCATCGCTTGGATTTTGGGCCTTTTTCTACTACAAAATTCACTCTGTCATCTAGTATATTTTCGAATGAAGAAATTATTTATTAGTTCATCCAATAGAGTAATTAAAATGAGAAGGGCCTCATTGTCATGAGGCCCACCTCCAATAGAACAATTAACCTAAACTCTCCATGGGAATCATCCCCTAAACATCTCCCCAAGATACATCTGGTGCCCAGAAAGGACCAGAATGGATGCAAGAGGGTGGAACAATATTGCCCTCTTCCGTTTGGACCCCAGCTTTGGGCCTCACGAGGAACAACTACTCCCTTTTAGTTCCTAACGAACACTCGTTCCGTCTCGAGTAAATCCCCTCAAAAAAAAATATTCAATAATAACCTTCACGCGTTGAATTGCGCGCCCTATTTATTCTTTCTTACCCCCTACTCCAACAAAACACTTCCCATTCCCCCAAAAATTAAAAATTCTAATCCCCCACCCCCTCCTCCCCCTCCCCATCCCGCCCTAAATTCCCTCGCAAACCATCACAAGAGCTTTCCACCTCGAATTAATTAATTTCAATGCCCTCCCACCCCATCCCCTCAACCCTCTCTGATCGTCCCGAATCCTCCAACACGTCCAGACTTGTCCACCACCCTCTAAACTCCTCAAATACCCGCTTCGCCATTTTGCCGATATAAACCGAAGTGGATTCCTCCACTAGCTCGGTAACTCCAACTATACGATAAGCACGTGTCCTGTCGAGTACAATAACCCCCTTCAAGTGAAACCGAATCGCGTCTAACTCACCCCCCAATACCCTCTACCCAATCCCCAAGAGTTTACAAACGAAATAGAAACGAGGACGTACACCTATTTGCGCACACAACTGGAAATTTTGGGGGTTGTATGGGCGGCTGGGTGATGAAGGGGGCGAGGGGGTGGGGGGGTGGGGGGTAAGCCCGAACCGGTTACTCAGGTCTTGCGAAATTGAAGTAGAAGACATACTCTTTACCTTGCCTGAGTACACGTACATTTTCCCTCTATATCCATCCTTACCCCTCCCCCACTCCCCCCCCCCACCCCCTACCCCTCATCATCCCCTTGATTCGCATTCCCGCTTCGCCGACTGTGCGGGAGTGGGAGGGAAGGGTGAGGAAAGGGGCTAGACACTGAAGTGCTGAAAGACAGTGGGGGTGGTTGGGCCAGAAAAGAGGGGGGGGGAGGGGTGAGGAAGGGGCTAAATATATCTAGAGTGAGTGTGGCATCCATAATTCGTTGTATCGCGTACGTCGGGGGAAATTCACGTGCTATTAATTTCCTCTCTCTGAGAATATACGGTTTTATGCTATATATTAACGTTAACAGACCGGATGAATGAATCTACGAGATAGAAGCTAGAGCTCCCCCATTTTTGTGACAATTTTTTTTTTTTTGAAAAGCTGGGAAAATAATTGCAGATGGGGAGGAAAGGAAGTGGGAGAGATGAATTAAAGTCAGGTCAGGTCTTTTGAAGGTTTTTTTTTTAGTTTTGTGGGGGAATCGGGTGATTATTTGTTTATGAAAAATTAGGATTTAGGGGGTGAATGGTAGTTGATGGGGGATAACGTTGAGGGGAGAATTGTTATTGTTTTGTTATTGTTTTGGAGAAAATAAGAATTTGATTTGAAGACGGAGAGAAAAGTTAATGCAAAATTACTGTTTTTCGCACATGAAAAATTGTATAAATACCGCCGATTTTGTAATAAATTTTGTAATTGACAATCTGTCCCTTCGGAACATTTACTATGCGGCATAGTAATTTTTATTGGTCTCACGCCCCAAAAAATCTTGTATTTTTCTCTCTCCCTATAGTTATCAATTTCTGATTTATTATTCGATGTTATTCGTATTTCGCGCCTTTTCCTCGCGATCAATTAATGTACAATCGAGATCCTGTCGATTGATCTCTTCGGAAGGGGCGGTTCATTGATTTATTATTAATAGACTTCAATCGTCGTTCTTCGTTCAATCATACAATTAATAGTATTATTGTATGGGTACTGATAAATATTGTCATATTGTCGTAATTGTTTGCAACCGCCCAACTACGATATGGAGGGGTGAGAACAACGAGATGCCGGGGAAATTGAAGGGAGGAAGACGGGGTTGTGGGGGATGAGAGTGGAAATAATGCAGCGTCAGGTGAAACAAAGGGAGTAAATTTTTAACGCAATCGTTTCGTTTTGCCAGAGGGACAATTTCAAGATGTTTTTACCTACCCTCAACATTTCAGGGGATGATACAGAGGAAGAGGAATCAGGAATTCATGAGAATTTTTTTTCAACTCAAAACAACATTTCTGTCTTTGAATAATTGATAACGTGGAATTACCACATCAGAAACAGCCAACAGCGGGAGAAATCGGTTCAATTGATTACATTCTCAGTAATTGAAAGAACGACAATTAAAGTTAATATTAAATTTTAATAAATAAATTGATAATTAATAATTTTAATAAATAAAATCTTTTGGAAACGAGAATTAATCGAGTAAATTCGTTTTTGGGCGACGGAAAAGCGCGGAAATTTTGGAATTTCCCTGGGCCCACCTTGGGAAACTGATTGGGACCTACTGATTGGGACTCAAGGGTAGTTTTAGGCAGTTGTTACCCTACCCTGACCCCTTAAAAAATCATTAATTTATTTCCGTCAGCCGTGGAGATAATGATGGACTCCACGATATTTCTTTCCACCAGCAAATTACTAACGAGAATTGCATCCAACCGTGGTACAATGACCCCTATTCAAAATCTAGGCCACACCGATCTCGCCCAATAGTATTATTAACCAGCCAACAACAAAAACCGCACCAAACAATTTCCGCGTAAACGGGAAACAGCACAAGTGCAATAATCCCGATTGTTCATGAGACAGCACTTCCCAAAGAGCCACTTTAGAGGTGTGCGCTTCGGGCGAGTAAAAAACACCCCGAGACTGGAAAATTTCAAACAAAAAGGGGGTTGATGGAGGGGGTAATAGTCTGTTCTGCATAAAATAATGGAATCACATAATTAATTAAAGTGAACACATCATATTTTATAGTACATTGACCGTATCATAAAATATTCAGCGATTTTATGTGGTCGGAAACCTCCCCACAGGCGTATAAACAATAAAGAAATTATTGTTAAAGAATTTTTAATTCTGTGAATCCCGATTCCTCAGCTGATCGATGGGAAAGAATTTATCGATCAAATATTTAGTTAGTATTTCCCTGATTTTATTGACCCATTAAACCCACTTATTGTTTACCTTCAAAGATCGTTTGCGATTAATGATTTAAATCGCAAAAGTTCCCTCGCGAATAATTAATTTTCCCGGAAAAAATCGCGGTTCTCTAAGGGCTGTAATTATTCAGCAATAAAAACTCGTCGAAATCCGCAAAATCCCTTAAACTTTCCGGAGTTACCTCCAACAAATAATTTCCTCATAAACAGGAAGCAGTGTAACTGCAATAATCCCCATTGTCGACGAATGCAGCACTCCCATCCCCAAAAAGCACTTGCGAGGTGTCCACCTGAGAGGAAAAAAAAATCCAGACCTGGAGAATTCCAAAGGCGATGCAGAAAAGCGTTGAATATAGGAGAAGTGAGTGTACAGTAATCTACATTAAATTACAGAATTACACAATTAGAAGACGCCCGCATTAACGCAGCTGAGAGCAAAGCTCAGGATCTCCAACTGCACCAGACACTTCTGGGACATCCAGACCCCTTCTCCCACCACCGCCACCCCTCTCTCCCCCTCCCCCTTTCCGTCCCCAAGTACCAACACAAAGTACTGGTAAATCTGACTTTCCAAGTTCTCGTGTAACATTATGCACTTACTGTGTTCGTACTGTTGTACGTAAATAACTGAATGGGGGATGAAACAGAATGGGGTAGGTATGGAGAAGGTGTACACAGGGTGAAATCACGTCTGGTGAGCTGAGAGTCAGAAGGACACTAGACAAAATCCCACTTCATGGTTTGTCGTTGTACTGTCAACCATGTGAAATTCATTACTCACTAGGCGTGTGTACCACTGCTTGCGTCTGTCTCACATTGTTGGATGGGTTGGTGGGTGGGAAGGGGGATAGGGGGGGTTGGCTTAATCATCGGAAATTACATTAGAGACTGTGTGCCAACGTCAACCATACGTGGTTCCTACACTTTGAAATTAGATGGGTTTGAAAATTGCGGGAAAAAGGAGATTACATAAATAATTCGGTTGATGATTTTATGACTAGTGCTATGAGCTTGTCTGGAATATCCCACAGTCGTAGTTATATTTATCCTTTAACTTGTCATCCGTTGCATCATGGTACACCTGCATAATTATTATAATTTTGTATTTAAAGACCAGACGATGGTCGATTTATAATTTGAAGATGAAATAGTCAATTTCCAGATCAGTTCCTCGTGCCAAGCTGGTTAATTACAAAATTAAAATGTTCCTGATGGGAATGGTGATTAAATTAGTGTGTACTGAGGCTCTTCAATTTGTGGACATTGAATTTATTTATTTACCCATGTGGTTAATTTGTTTACAAATAAACAGGCAATTCTTGGGATATAAGTTATATTTTTGGCTGACGGGGAAAATTCAGTATAAATTACGGTATGGTAATTAATGGTGAATTTTTCTTTTCGTGTGACGAAGTCGGTAAAACGCAGCTCATAAATCAGGAAATTGAATTCATTGGTGGGTTATCAGCGAGTGTTGCGATTACATGAAATAAGCGTCAGGCGGTTTTGTTGACGAGCCAATATTCTTCTGGGTTTTTGAGGGGAATCGATTTATGTGATCGAGAAGTTCATGAGATTGTTCCATATATGCGGTATAATCGAACGTTTTTAGGCTTAGAGAAACTATTCCTAAGTTTTTGTCCACGGGCATGTAGAACATTTGCAGTCCTCCCAGAGGTGATGGAGGAACTGATTGAATTGATGATAAATCAAAAAAAGGTGATGTAGTAAACATTTCCTTAGGGTGCTGTTCAGTACGGCCAATCAACATGTACTGATTTTCTTTTACAAGTGATAGACTTGGATTTTCAAATGCTGCTTCACTTGTCAGTTTCTCACTGGAATAAATAAAAATAACGGTCAGCACAGGAAGGGAAATATTCAATAATAAAATAACGGAACCACCGACGTAAACAATTTCAAAGGGACAAAGATCCTGCAGAAATCTCTAGCGGAATTATTTGAAGATCTTCGGAAGGTCTCCTTGTGACTGAGACGACTTCACGAAAAACTTTTGGAAGAGAATATCTTTTTAGGAAATTTGTTGAATTTAACTTTCGAAGAACTGAACCAAAATTCTCTTTCAAAAATCTGTCATAGAAATTTTTGGAGCCATCAGGAAGATTTTCTCGGGATCTTTCCATGTTTTGTTTGAACATTGCAGAAGGGTAGCAAATAAAAATGATAAAAGGGATGAATTATATTCAAGAAAAATGGTCAACTTACTCGTGGCTTGCGTCAAGCATGATCATTGATCCTGCTACGTCAAGATTTAATTTCCCCGTTGTGTAATCGAACTTTCTGACAAGCAGCCAAAAGGCGATTCGTTTCAGGCCATCCTCCTCCTCCATGAGGACCAATTGTACCCCTGGATAATAAATAAATACACATAAATATGACTATTCTACACACGTATTGCTTACCAGGTTTTCATCCAGGCACCCACCTGTCAGCATGAATCCAACAGGCACATAAATGGCATCAAAATTAATTCCATTATTGTCTGCATCAAGAACCATGAAGTCCTCATTTTCAGTGAAGTTACGCAGACCGTTATAAGCTGGTCTTCCCAGTCTGATGTGCCGAACTTCATCACTTATATCATCGATAGGTTTCCAATTCACATCTGTCACCTGCCAATTTCGTCCTAACTTTCCTTGCTGTATTTGAAACTGCAGTATATTGTTTGCAGTCGAGAATCTAATGCCTGTTACAATCCTAAACATTACAGTGCATGAGGGATATTGACAGCTTGACCTTGGACAGCTTCGCAGAAAGTGATGAGTGAAAAGTTGATGAGAATTTAGAGAAATTTGTGGAGTGATAATTTCGGGCGTTTGGTTGCCCGAAAATGATATGATTAGCACAATTGAATATTTTTATTTTTTTTTATGTGGATAATAAACACTTACATATTGTTGTCGACATCAGCTTCAACTGGTCGTAGATTGACGACGTGAATCCCTGGGGAGTCAACGTGATTGTTGATACACTGACATTGACAAAAGGGCTTCTTAAACGTCTGACGGTACTTCGCCTCACAAAACTTCTCTTCCCAGTCCTCCGTATAATCACGATACTTTGTGTAACGTCTCAGCCAAGTATTTGTCTTGTAATGAAAATGGTTCATTTGTTCATAGGCGCGGAATAAAAAATTATGTCAAAATTATGCAATTTTGATGAACCTTGCGAATTATTTCTACGTTACGTTCCCTAAAATTTGGGATCTTGAAAGGGAGGACAAGAAAATTAATTATTCTCCGCCAAAGATTTTTAACAATTTTGGAGGCGAATTATGGAACGATCTTGGGAAGATCTTTTGGGTAACGTAAATAGATTATTTGAAATATTTTCCAATTATAGTCAATTACAGTCAATTGTCAGACAATAGTATTCAGTAAAAGTCCATAACGTTCCAGAAAAAGTATTGGAAAAGTCGGAACAATCAGTCGGAACAATTTTTACCAGAATCACACTATAAGAATTCTCATATGTTCCTCGCCATGTACATAAATAATATTTAATTTACCTCCAGACATGTTTGCAATGAATTCCGCAATACGCAGTTGAACATTCGACCTTGACAAGTGAGGCCCGGGTCAGTTACACAAAATTTCCACTTTTCAGAGCACAGCTGTCTCCCCACCAATCTCGTATCAATATCAGAGCACTCATAAGACCCCGATTTTAAGTCACCTACGTTTATATTGTCCTTAATGTACATAACAGTTCCAATCGTAAACCCCAATTTCAGGGTTTCGCGTTCTGAAATTTTCAAAAATAGTGAGGGCCACATCATCAGAGAAATGCGAGAAATTTGTCAATAACAATCGGCAGGAGCAAACTTGATTGAGAAAAGGGGGACTCACTCATCAATAACAGCAATTTAATTATAAAAATTGAATATCTAATTATAAAAATTTAATTAAATTAAATAATTATTCAATTCAATTTAAACGAGCACTTCATTGTGCTGTAAAAATTACTCAACTTTGTTTTTTCCTCCGGAAAATTTCCAATGATGAATTATGACATTGTTGATCAACGAATAATACTTTGAATTAAACAACAAAAAATGAGAAATAATAACCTCTATACAACTGCTGACCATCAGAGCACAAGGGGATATCTGTCGATAGATTGTGCATTCTCGTGAAGAATTCTAGATTGAGTAGTCGAAGACGATCTCGCAGTGTGTCGTGCACATCACTGATACTGGCTTCGACCGCACCATTTTTATATTCACCTTCCAAAGTGAAAGAAAATCCTGTTAATTCTCTTTTCCCAATTTTCATTCCATATAAAATACGGTAAATTAATTAATTAGAGTCAAGTAGTGTAACAACAATAGTAAATTGTTATAGTGTTTAGTGCTGTATGTTGGTATTAATAAGTATACATATGTGTCTGACGTTTATGTCTTTCTAATCGAATTCCTTTAACCCATATCTCCCATGATATGCCAATAGCTCCCCCCAGAACTAATAAAAAATTTCCTAAAAATCCCCTCGAATTTTCCGCCCATTCCCCAGTTTTTCTAGCTTTCCATTCGTTTTTCCTCGCGGAAAATCGCTTACATGTTTTGAAGACCCCGTTATAGCTGGCCAGAAGACTATGAGCAAAGGCGTGCACTATAAACGCCTTCATTTCGATCGTCAAAATTCCGAGATACATTTGAAACATTGATTGATATACTGTACGTCCTCGTTGGCACTCACTGCTTTTTTCTGACTGCAAATATACGAAGATAAAAATTCATAAATGATCCATCAAATTAATAAAAATTGTTCATGAAATTTTTCAGTCCGGAACTTTCAGTGAAAAAATGCGGAAATTTTCGGTCATTTTTACCGAACAGACGCGCAATTTTTAACAATTTTTCTCTCCCTGGACTGGAATAGTGTTCCAGTTGGGAGAATTAAAATTATGTTAATAAAATAATTGTTTATCTGGGAGGGCAGCTGTTCCACATACCTTCTCATCTCCAAAGACTACGTCAAGCAGAGACGGATGCAGAGAGTTCCTTGAAATCATGGTATTAAGGAGAACATCGAGTTTTCTCGTTAACTTGTCAGTGTACAATACCCCAGACGCGAAGATACACAGATCGGAAATATCCAGATTGTTAGTTCTCAATAAAACTTTTTGTTTAAATATATTCAAGACAGAATCAACGTCGTACATTTTGTTGTCCAAGTTGGTGAGAACGCGGTCCGATGAGCCTGATTTTCCCACAGCATTTTTTATCTGGTCAGTGGTATTTCGGCGAAAGGCTCCCAGATCGTCCCACATGTCCAGCATTTTTTGGGAATTGTACATTTTCAATTTTAATAGGACTGAAGAGGCGAAATACTCCCACACCGACCAACTCCATGATGCTATATTTGCTGGTAATAACGTTGGCTGAAACAACTGATCGCCTCCAGCAACATGAATCACCAGTGGAAATATTACCGCCAAAAATTCCTTTCGGATTTTCATCTCAGTAGTTTAAACGTTCCGTTGAAAATCCTGGAGTGCAGTGAAAAACAGCGACGAAGATAAATTGAACACAAATTTATTTATTTTTGTACGAAAATCGCAAAAGTTTTTGCTGCAGTAGAGAGTTCTGAAGAAAATTTGCAATTCCCTCTTTTTATTTATTGCATTTATTGCTGCATTTATCGCATTTATTTTATGTGCCGAGGTTCAACCAGTATTTAACATGTAACGTACCGTGATACGCTAGAATTGTTTATGACTGAAATAAATGATAAGATAGGGAAAAGTGGACACGGGAAAGAATTCACTGTGAAAACCTTAAAATTTCGGAAGACAATTCGATAAAGTTTTTGCTGTTGAACATTTACTGGAAAATTCCCTAAAAAAATTGATTTTACTTCTCCCCCACCGAATCATCGTCATTCATTTTGAATAAATACAAATCGAAAATTTGAATTTTATTTCCTCGTTCAAAGAAACTATTTATTCAATTTGAATCAATTCATCCCGAATCGTTTGATCTTTTATGGTCTCATTAAAACTGCATCCCCCTTTTCCACTCTAATTACGGCGATATAAAGCTCATATTGTCAGAGGAATTAGTCCCATTAATTGAGCCATCAAAATGCATGATTTAATAATACGAAGTAAGCTGGACAGCCACGAAATTACGGCTTATTGACAAGTAATATCGGATGACGCGCGTCATTGATGATATTTCAAGTGAAATTACTCATCCCTTCAACTCTGAGCGCCCCCAGGAATCCGTGTCATCACATAAAATTCCCACTCAATGATATTTTTTCACGTCGAGGGGTGAGATGAGTCAGCCGGGGGAGGAAAATCGCCGATATCTTGTTCTCGAATTGTCCCTGATATAAAGGCAAGAACAAAGATATGGTACAATAAACCGGGAAACCCAGCGAATTTTATAAAAAAAAAATTTATATTTCTCGTCTTCCGGTGATGGAACTTCTCAAACGTCTAAATAATTAAAATTTTGTTTTGTGTTCTCATAATTAAATGGGCGGAGGGGGAGGGGGCTTCGAAGTCTAATGACTTAGCGCAAGGAATTCCGACTCCATAAACGAAATAAATATTAAAGCACAGGGGAGACGATATGGGGCAGGAGTTATGCCCCATGGCGTCTACTCGACGGAATTTAATAACGCGAGAGCACTCCCCGAGAAAAACCAACCCCGAGATGTTTCAAGGAACGTGGGGAGAACTATGTTCTCCTGTTGCTGGAGGAAAACAAAATGAAACGCTCGTGAAACTTAATTTGATATTTTAAATCCATATTTTTCAAATTTTCTCTCAAAGAAAAATGTGGGACATGCAGATTTCTACTTGTGAATACCCTGTTGGTAGATGGGTTCCACCTGTGGTGCGCAGAGATCCGCACCCAGTGAAGGTATATTCCAAGAGAACGAACCTTCAGAGCCCACAATTTAGAATCCCAATGCGGTGGATAAATAAATAAATTAATAAGAAAAGTGTAGAATGGAAATAAAGCAATAATTTATGTAAAATAATTTATATGTATTACATGGATAGTTTATGTTACATTGGACAGGCTAAAATACAACTTTGATTTCAGTGGTTAAATTATTCTCGCTCAAACTCACGTATTAAATAAACAAAATGATTCAGTTATTGACGTGGACGATGGAGGGGAAAACTCGCTGAACAATAAATTCCACCAGCTTCCCCCTCCATGTGCAAATACCGAATCAATTGCAGAATTTTCTCTTGCCCCTGTTACCAATTATTTTCATAACTTAATACTGAATCGCAGATCTGTCGATCCACAAAGATCAAAATTATTACAAACAAAAAAAATTATTGGTTCAATGCCTTTAAAAAAATTCACAGAAAATTCTAACGAATTCAGCACTGAATTATGTTGTATTTCTATCGAAATTCTATTCAACCATCTGTTCAAGAATTATCCAACTTAAATTCACAGATTGTTTACCCTTAATATTCTTCCTCCAAATGAAAATAAAAAAAACTTCAGATAAATTCAATAAAATTTCCCAATAAATTCGCTAGATTTTTCTACAAATTATCCTCATGCCCGACAGTAAAACGAGTTAATATTCAATAGTAATTTTGCCTGCACTTTAACGTGAATTAGTGGTTTCGATGCTCAGCATGGTAATCACTTCCTCAGATTCGTTAATGAATTATACTATCTAATGCACTTCAGCATTTTTTTTCATTGCGTAACAAACGTCAACGGCATTTCTCATGTTTTCCATAATTATCATAAATATTTAGAGAGGTAAAATCGACAGAGAAGCAGAGGACGTTTTGTTGAGAAAACAATCAGCAAGTTGACGCTAGTAGATCACTTTCAAACGTTTTCGCTTCTGTGAAACATCCATTGATATATATTTTTTCCATTTTTTTTTTTGGCGAGTCTAAATGGAGGCGAACAGAATTGAGTTAATTCATTTAATGGGATCTAAGAGATTGGTGGTATCTCAAAGTTGACACTTAGATTAGCTGAATGGGCGAGTTTGACGATTGTTGATAATTTCACAGCCACACGTGCCGCCTCGTCCAAATCATCCACTGGGACAATCTTCAGACCGGCGTTTGCAATCAGAGCTTTAGCTTCGTCAACGTTGGTTCCCTGGGGACAGCAATGAAAATGGTAATTAAAATATCACTAATTAAAAATTCTATTTCAAAGCGAGTGAATCAATGCCCACCTGTAGCCGAACAACAACTGGAATTTTAAGGTCCAGTTCCTTTGTCGCGGCTATGATCCCCTCGGCGATTACGTCACACCTCATTATCCCACCGAAGATGTTGACAAGTAGTGCGTGAACCTGTTTGGAAATTTAATTGATTTATTGTAAAAATTTGGACGAAAGAAGATCGAACTTTTTTGTAGAAATCTTGATTTACAAAAATTGAGAAAAAAAATTTTATACTCACCCCAGGATCAGAGGTAATGATTTTAAAAGCTTCTTTGACAGCTGAAGCTGTGGCACCACCACCAACGTCCAGAAAATTAGCGGGTTCACCACCATGAAGTTTGATAATGTCCATAGTAGCCATAGCTAAACCAGCTCCATTGACCATGCAACCGATGTTTCCATCGAGCGCAATGTAGTTGAGATCGAATTTAGCTGCCTCCACCTCCTTGGGATCCTCTTGGCTCCAGTCACGAAGACCAAACAGATCTTTCTGCCTAAACTCCGCGTTGTCGTCGAATCTGCATTTGCAGTCCAATGCAAAATCTGGAGACATAAGTTATTCGTTAAATGTGATTTAATCTGATTTGACAAATGAATCCTAATACTCACAATTTCCCTGAATATCCTCAGCAAGTGGATTTACTTCCAGCAAGAGTGCATCCTTCTTCAGGAACATGTCATAGAGATTGAGAATAATTTTACCAATGTAGTCCTTGACATTACCAAGGCCAAGTTTTTCAGCAATGCGTTCGGCCTGCTCCTTGGTGATACCTTTCTGGATGTCGATAGGCTCGTACATGATGGCACTGGGATTGGTAGCAGCTACTTCCTCGATGTTGACACCTCCCTGACTGGAGGCGATTATCACAGGCCCCTGATAAGAACATGAATGTAATTATTTACCCCTGACTATTATTCATCTAGAGAGATTGAATGTCTTTTCATAAACAATAAGTTGATAAAAATTACACCAAATGCTCGCTCCATCATGACAGCGAGATAGTATTCCTTCCTTGGGAACATCCTCTGTGCCACCATCACAGCATTGCATATTCTACCACCCTCACCAGTCTGCTTAGTTATCAACAATTTTCCTAACATCTGGGCAGCAAGAGCTTTAGCTTCATCTGGCCTGAAAAAAGTCACATTCAAAGGTCAAATATTCATAAACAATTGTCGGTTACTGATCTAATAAATTTAATAATTATTATCTGATGATGAATTATTAATCATAAATTGTACTTAGCAATTAATAATTGAATTTATTTACCGGAGAGATCCCAAATGATCAATAGAAAATTCACAAATTTGTGGAATTCAAAAAAAGCCTTTAACCCCTTTACAAATTTTTAATCCCAATTTTTATCTTTAGACAATCAATCAATACTCACGTTTCACACATCTTTACACCTGGAACACTGCTGTCCTTGAAATGTCCTTTGCCTCGACCACCCGCCAACACCTGCGCCTTCAGCACAATATCCTTGGTATTGAGCTCGGCAGCATATTTGGCAGCCTCCTCCGGGGTCTTGGCCACCCCAAACTTTGGGGTGGGTATACCGGCTTCATTAAGGAGACTGTAACTAATGTGCTCGTGGACATTTAAATTCCTCACTGGTTGCTTAGCGAGACCATTTTTGCACGCTAAGATCTGAAAATGACAAATTAGAAGATTGACAAATTTTTAATTGAAAAATTTCATGTCAAAGTTCCAAAAAGAAATCAAAGAATTTTTCTCCATTGATGACTCCATTGATATCTTCTTAATTAATTGATCTCCTCTAAGATTGAAAAGAGTAACAGCAAAAAAAGTCCAAAAATTTTTGCTGCCAATTTTCAATATCAAAAAGCAAACTCATAAGATTTTTGCTAGAAAAAAAATTTAACAAACGTCAAATTAACAAAGTACTTTTAAACATTCACTGAGATATTTTCCTTTAAGTAAAATCCAGAGGACTTATTGCCTGTTTATAAAAAAGTATTCAATGTAAAAATGTAAAGTAAATATTAAAATGAAATAAAAAAACCAAACTGCAAATTCGACCTTTGACAGTCCCCAAATCATTCGAAAAACCACCCCAAAATTATGTAACTGCAAATCTAATTCGATTGTATAAAAAATCGGGTCAACGATGAGGGGTAATGCTGTCACAAAAGGCACCTCGAATCCTTGGCTTCGAATCATCTGACCCTGGCGCTCAATTTAGCTTTGAACTAAAACACTGCCACGATAATTCTAATATGGAGTTCGCCCATGACTGCGTCAATCGTATTTCATTTATTTCGTGTGCATTGACACCTCCAACTATCAACAATGCACATGGAATTTGTTCAAATAACAATGGGAAATGATTTTCAGTATTTATTATAAATAAAACGTACCTTTGGGCCGTTAAAACGTGCCAAATTCTCGGCAATTGATATCGTCCGGGACAACATGGTAGCCATCTTTCTACGCCGATGGCAATGGACTGCGGCTTGTCAATCTGTCCGGTTACTCGTGCTTCCCCCCCTCCTCAATATTTTCCTGTACTTTAACCAATGACGTTTGTTCACTGACTATTGTCAGAAATAATGACGTCGGGGGACAGTTGGCACTTGACTCATGCATTCAAATGTGGAGACATCACTGATTAATTTATTGGGGTATTTACGGCGTCGGCAGAAAAGATAACAAAATGTCGAGATCTTGATCAAATTTCGTAAACAAGTTTTTTAATCTATAAAAAAAAAACACGTGATAAATATCCGAACCATAAAAAATCCTAAAGGTTAATCCAGTTTCCTGTATTATCGACCGCCGACAATGCAAGAAAATGCCACAATTATCAGCACTTCATTTGAATAAGTTCACTAATTTTTATTCAATTATTTATTTTTCGTACAACTTATGTAATAAAATAAAAAACGTCAGTAAAAATCATTGAGTCCACTGTATTTTCAATTTAAATATTGGTAAAATAAATGTCGTTAGTAAACAATATGTAAAAATCCGATCAATGGCTAAAATAATATTTTCTAGTTTGACATGTACAAATTTGAGAATGACATTTATAAATTTGTCCTGTCAATATCGACATCAGGCAGTTCACAACTCGCTGTCTGTCATAGAAATTGTGAAATGCGTCATCAGCATTTCGTGAAACACTTTGAACGTTTCTTATCACAACTGTCATCAAATTTATCTGCCCTCAATGTTATGTTAATTTCGAGATTCATGGATCTCGCTAGCTGCAGCATTTTCGCGACCTTCACGGAAGCCTCAGCAGCCTCGGTCATATCGTCAATAGGAATAATTTTGAGTTTAGCTTCTTGAATTAATTTGCGCGCTTCGTTTACATTAGTTCCCTGGAATGTAATTATGCATATGCTAATGAAGTAAATAATGATTTTTTAATAATCAATGGTAATACTAATAGTACTTGACGATGATAATATTAGTAGTTGAAATGTTTAAATAATTTTCAGTCAGTTAATTAAATAAATGTCATGCAACGACTCAATCGATGACGTAATCACCTGCAGTCTCGCAACCACCGGAATTTTCAAGTCCAACTCCTTCGTCGCTTTAATAATACCTTCTGCAATAATATCACACCTCATGATTCCCCCAAAAATATTAACGAAAATTGCGTCGACCTGAAAAATGAAAATTTACATCACTCCATGACTCAGTTTTTTTTTTAAATAATGAAAATTAATTCTGTGAATTAAATTAATTATCGATCAGATATCTCGATATCGTATGGAATGGTTTCATGAGTGAGACAAGTCGATTATTACTTTGGCATCAGCGGAGATGATCTTGAAAGCTTCCTTGACTGTCTCCGCAGTTGCTCCACCACCAACATCCAGGAAATTGGCGGGTTCACCCCCGCTGAGCTTTATTATGTCCATCGTCGCCATCGCCAGACCCGCCCCATTTACCATACATGCGATATTCCCATCCAATGGAATGTAATTCAGATTGAATTTCTCCGCTTGGGACTCACTGGGGTCCTTCTGCGATGGGTCTCTCAGGGCGAACAGCTCCTTCTGGCGGAACTCCGCACTGTCGTCGAAATTGCATTTACAGTCCAGGGCATAATCTGTCAATTTTTTTGAAAATATCTTTCATCTCAGATTCACGATCAAAAATAAACAATTAAATTAAATCCACGTCATTAATTAAAATGAATATCAAACGTTAAATTGTATTTCACCGACTCACAATCCCCACAAATGTCCTCAACCAGCGGATTGATCTCCAGAAGAAGAGCATCTTTTTCAACGAAAAGTCTGAAAAGACTCGTAATCATTCCCGCAACCGCCGTCTCCCCCTTCTCATCAAGTCCGAGCTTTTCCGCAATTTTTCGTGCCTCATCCGGACAAATTCCTCTCTCAATATCAATCGGAAAATAAGCGATGGCCTCCGGACGACTCGCCGCTATATCCTCAATGTTCACACCACCCTCCGTCGATATTATGACCACCGGGCCCTGTGCAAAGTCCAATCATTACGTCAATTGATTTCCAAAGCTAAGTATCGTCTGCCTCATTACAATTTTCCATTAATTAGAGATGACTTGCAAAATATCAACTATTTAATGAACAACATTACCCCGAAAGTCCGCTCCATCATCACAGCGAGATAAAATTCCTTTCTGGGGAACATCCGGGTCGTTATCATAACTGTATTGCAAACTTTTCCCCCGGGTCCTGATTGTTTTGTCACTAGAAATTTGCCAATCATTTTTTCCGCATTTGCACAAGCTTCTTCGGGTCTGAAAAATTCGACAAAATTCCAAAAAAATTTCTCTTCAAGAGAAAAAAAACAAAATTATCTTATCAGAAAGCTCTCTCCTCACATGTTAATAATCTCTAGTGTAAATAATGGCATCGAGACTTAATGGCTTTAAAAATTAAATAAAAACTCACGTATCGCAAACTACAACTCCACCAATGTCGCTCCCCTTGAAATTTCCCTTTCCCCTTCCGCCAGTCAAAACCTGTGCCTTGAGGACAATGTCCCTGGTATCGAGTCCCCTGGCATGTTCTCCAGCTTCTGCAGACGTTTTCGCAACTTTAAAAGGTGGCGTAGGTATTCCCGCCTGACTCAGGAGGCTGTAGGCCACGTGTTCATGAACATTGAGCTGTCTCACGAGCTGTCTCACGATTTTTCCACCCTCCAACAGCTGAATCCATGAAATGGCACATTTATCCCTCAATCGCACTCACAAAGTGATAATAAATTAATGAATAACTGATTAATTAGGGGAACGATAATTATAACGAATGTTACTTGTTGCCTTTGGATGCAGCGAGCCAGGCCATTGACGGCGGTCAACGTACGAGCTGAATGCATTGCGAGTGATTACTCCAATTATAAATAAAATAATTCACGCGGTTGATTCGACGCACTACAGAGTAAACGATTGCCAGGCCATAATTTTTGCCCCTCGCGCTATTACGTGTGCTGGGAAAATATTAAAAAATCATTTTATTCCCATGTTCGAGATACAACACTGAACTCTGACATTTCACAGGGTTTTCTGCGATTAAAAACAAAGAAGAAGCGCTATCGCTAGCGCAATTTTTTTATTATTTAATCGTCTATTGAATTTCATTATTCATACGATTTAACACATTTATCGTGTTAATAAACTGTTCAACGCCTGGGGAGAGCAATCGAGAGTTTATCGACAACTCTCGTGCGTCGCAAATTGTTCAATTTTTTGAATATTAAAATATTATTAAATACTTATCAACTGAAAAAATAAATGAACAAATAAAATGAGCGGATGTACAAACATCTGACACGTCCGCATCCGCTTCAATATCTCCCCATTCCCTTGATATAATAAAATAAAACTCGGCAATATTAATTTCCAGCATTAGTTTATTCAACTGTATCAATCCTCAGTATTATCTTCAGGCGAGTTGTGACTCTCCAGAGTACATTTTTTCTTCCTGCCATCCTGTTCCTCAATGTATTCACCCCCCGACAAAGGTATTTCTCTCCCCTTATCACTATTTAATAACCAAAGTATCATTCACGTTATCAAGAAAAAAAAAACCTTTCGATAAAATTCTACATAATTACGTTTATTTAATGCTCTTAAGTGTATCATACTCCTACTCGTAGTCCTTAATAAAAGAGAAAGAAAAAGTATTTTTTACTTCACTCACACGAAATGAAATTCCTCGACTGAAGGATACAAAACAAATTATTTCCACTCATAGTAAAAATGGTAATGACATCTTAAATAATCTTCGCAACTTCCTCGGGTAAATTGATACACAAAAAAAAAATACAGTCACCCTGTAAAGTATCTGATCAAAATGACAAGTGTTTCCTTATAATTTGAGTAATTCATCCTCGATAAATTTTTCTATACACATGTGCATACGAGTCCCCACTCCATTGAGCTCTCGTTGCGTCCTCCTCGAGAATTGAGAGATTTCCAGTGTTTCAAATCATCTCCATCGTTCAGCAGTCTTCAGTAACGTCCAATAAAAGTGTAGATAGCCCTTAGTCAGCGTTTAAAAGGTGAATCTGTCATTGAGAGTTCGTCCAGTGACTCCAAGATTATTTGAAACGCTGTACATAACTTCACTGAATGTACGATCATCAACATTTGTGTTTGATTGGATCAAGGGTACTGTCCGTGTGTGTGAACGTGAACGAGACCTTGAACGTGATCGTGAACGTCTGAATAGGGGTCCTCTCGACATGTGCTGGAAAAATGCAAAAGTGTTCATTGAAATAAGTTTATGCAGATTTATAAATAAATAAAAAGCTGTCTTGTTCGGCACACATCATTGCATTCCCAAGTGTCTGATGATAATCGTCATTACCTGATTAAAATTTTGTGGATTCTGTCGGTAGGGTGAACGCCCTCGTGACAACTGTCGTCTGCTTCCCATACTCCTACCTCGGCTCATCGAGCGTGACCGCTGTCTAGGTGTGTAATCATCTCCAAGTGTGCACATAAAGTTTACGTTGGGATTTGGATTGACCCTGGCAGCTCTGCAAAAAAATAAAATTATAAAATATCCAAATAATTACTTTACTCCTGCATTTCTATCTCAAATTATAATCACCACTTCGTACCTCATTCTCAAAAGCTTCTGATTATACATTTGCCGTCTCTGGGCTCGTAGAATCTGATCTGAACGCAGACTACCAGCATTGAACCCACCCCTCTGTGGTGCCATGACCTGTTGATGTCTCTCCAATGAACGTTGTTGCATCACTGTCAGTGATTTTGCTGGACGTGGTGCCTAATTAACCGAATAAATTACATGGAACAAGTGACAATTGAGAAGAATGATCAAAAATATGAAAACAGCGAATAGAAAATATTAAACAAAGTCAAACAAACGATGTGCATTCATAAATAACAACTTCAATGCTCGAAAATTCACGAATCGTTAGAACTTTTCATTAACACCTCTCTCCCCCCCCCCTCTAGATGTCGATCTAAATCCCGTAAAAATATCAACAAAAAAAAATGACTCACCAAGCGATCATTGCGCGCAAGTCTCTGGCTCTGTCTCTGCAGCAGAAGTTGCTTGGCCCTCTTGACCCTATTTCTGTATGCTACCTGCGCCGGGCTCTGATATCCAAGCCTATTGTAAACCGAATTTGGATCCCTCAAATTCGGTAAACTGCTGACCCTCTTAATTCCCTTGACAGCACCACCAAATCTCTTAGTACCAGCAATATTATTACGGCTCCTGGCTCGTGTCATGCCAGTTTTACCTCCACGAAGTGCCGCACCAGCAATTCGTCTTCCAGCGAATGTTTGCCTAGGATTATTAACCTGGCCCTTCCTCTCATTACCCTTCCGGGTATTTTGTTTATTCTGTACCCTCGTTGGGCCATTCTGCTTGTAACGCTTAGCCACAAAGCCACCATTGCTCTGCTGGCGTTGAAGACGCCATGCCTGACTCTTCTTCGGTCCATTAACATTTTTATTCTTGTTATTAGCTCCACGTCCACGTACATTATTACCCTTATTCCCTCGTTGTCCTCTGAGCCCTGGCTGGCCCTTACCCTGACGATTATTTCTCGCTCCACCCTTACCATTAACCATGATCTTTCTCTTTTTATCTTTCCTCTCCAGCTTTATGATGTCATCTTAAAAGGAAGAAAAGGGTTGGGTTTGTGTGTTTTTTTGTATTTTTTTTTTATTTTCTGGGTTCATTCTATTTAAACTTGTGAGCGTACGGCCTCAACAGCGATTTCTATAAATAAATTTATCAGCTCGTAATCGCGATTACTCGTTACCAAAATGCCCCTGGATTTTCTTTCCAATCCTCAATTTCATTTTTGGGGGAATATCCTGCCTCCACTCCTCTCAAATAATTCAATAAACGAAAAATAGATTTTCAGCTTTTTCTATACGAAACAAGGGAAATGGAGAATTATAAAGAAAACTTTGAGTAAATTTAATGAAGTAATTAGAAGTATTGGCTGGTTTCAATTAATATTTTCATCCACATCTTCTCGAATCTTCTTCTCAAGTCGTGAGTTTGGCATTTAGCCCCGTCGGGTTCAATAAATCATTTAACAATGATTTGATAATGATAATGAGACTTTCCGTTGGACATAACCTCCAAAATTAGATTTTTTTTATGAGGAGCACCATGACTGATCCATTTCATCGGGGGGGGAAGCAACTCCCAGTGGGCGAACATAACCTCTCGGGGCATTAAATTATCGTCGTTGAACATTCAACATAATTATCCATTAATATAATTACTGTTTGGTGTAATTAACGCCGTAATTGTCACTCTATTTATTCGTCACTGTGTGCATTAACGTCGGACAAGAACGGCTCGTGATAATTTCCTCTATGAATGGACACCTTCAGTTGGATTTAAGCTGAAGTCGACGATATTTTCAGCCCTGAGGACCATCGAGTGGTTAATTCAATTCAAGTATAATCTATCACAAATGGTTGTCGTGATGACTCCCCCATCCGAGAGTACTTTCACTGAATGGATGAACCACTCCCCCAAGAGACGTGATTTTAAAAACCTCACACTCGACTGATGAGATAACAATTATTTTTGGATATATCCATATTCGGTTATTGGACTGGTCGCCATATTGTTGAAGCCTTCCACCGACCAGGACAATGGCTCTGGGTTTCTCTGGTGACTAATCCATTTCATCAGGGAAGTATCGAGGAAAAATTGCCTCCAGGGGAATTAATTCAGGTTAATTATTGTTAAATCATGATGAAATACTCCGCTACGTTGTGGGCGTCCGTAGATGAACGGTATATACCTCTCGGGGACAAATTTATCGTCGTTGTAGGTCAGATTAAATATCCATTAATAAAATGTGAATAAAACTTGACTAAAAACCATTGAAATCGCTGTTGGGGGTGATTAGCATCGTTATTGTCACTCAATTAATTCGTCACTTTTGTACTCATTTACGTTGAATCTCTTGACCATCGTGGCTCATGGGAAAACAAGAACAGCTCGTGATGTCCGCCATTTTGTGGCCAATTCCACGGACGTTAATCTGTTTCCCTTGCATTAACAGCTTCACGATTGAACGAATAAATGGTTATTTATCAGGTTAATGCGATTGTTGATATTGGAAAGGATGCAGCCGTACGCTCACGATTATTTACGATCATGAGTTTTATGGATCGCGGATTGTTTTGGCTTTTAGTATTTCGATACTCTGGCCACTTACCGAGAGACATGTTCACTTTTGCGTCACCTTCAGCCATTTCTAGGCTTTTTTTCGGGACTTGTATACGTTATGTGAGCCTTTTACTCGAGGAAACACGGATTTACACGGATTTTTTGGGGGTTTTTAAGGGAACACACTTCACACTAGAATATCGAATTGTGGGTCCACTCGGTAGCAGTTTCAATGGGGAACTGACTGGAGAAGGGGTCGATGGGTTGGCTGGGAGTGGAAGCTCGATGAGAAAACAAAGGAAACAGGGTTGGCAGGCTCAATACAAATTATTCCCTAAGAGCACGGGACTAGGGACTTTTGAGAGTCACTGGCACCACATTCAAATTAGGATTTTTGTAATAATTATTTTCTCGACTTTTTGTAAATAAAACTTTACCGTTGTCTAAAGTTAACAAGCCATATTTTCTTCTTGTATAAGAAAAACTTGATTTCTCAGGAAAAAAAAATTTTTATTGTAAAAAAACAGACTGCAGACTGAATTTCTCCAGTAGATGTTGTACTCCAAAAATTATAAAATAGGTAATATAAATTAAATTCAATGATTTCCTCCGCAAAATATGTAACAAATTCATGAGTGTCTCTTTCCTTTAACAAGAAAATATCAAAATGTTAATGTAAAACGTTCAAATATTAAATAATAAATTTAAAAAGATAAAATCCATGGGGCCACCATTTAAATACTGTATATCCTACGATTTCATAAACGTCAAAATGAAAATAAAAAATTATTCGTTGCGTTCTCGCAATGGAGTCAATGGTTTATGTGGTGAAGAGACAGGAGTGCCAAATGGGCTCTTAGAAATGGCCCCCAAATTTTCTTTTCCCTTCGTGAATGTTCGTCTCCTCTCATCAGCTTGAAACCTCTCGATAGTTTTGGCCTGTTGCTCAACAACAGTCCTCCTCTCCTCCAAATCCCTCTCCAAACTCACAATCTTATCCTTCAAATGATTCACCTGCTTCATCCTCTGCTTGTGACTCGAGTGTCCAATGACCTCCGCATGTTTGTCCATGATATCGTGATAATCCTGCCTCAAACTTTTATAAGACTCTGCCAACGTCCTAGTTTCCTCCTCAGCACTCCTCCTAGCCGCCATTTCCTCCTTCAGCAGAGACCCCTGCTGGTCCAACGTCTTCTGCAAGCCCTCATACTTTATCTGTTTCGACTGCAATGTCTTCACCACTCCGGCCAGCTCATTCACCCGATCTTCAGCAGCTTTCGCGATATCCTTGTACTTCTGAACCTCACCCTCCAACATCACCTCAACAGCTGCAGATTCCTCGATGCGTCGCTGCAGTTCCTGGTCAACTTTAGCTTTCGACAGCTGAAGCACTGAAATCTCGATTGAGTGACTGTCATTCTGCTCCTCCAACAGCAGCAACGACTCCTGAATAGGCGCCATCTTTGCTGCCATTCTCTCCATTTCCCTCCTCAACTCCACATTCTGATCCCCCTTCTTCCTCAACTCCTCCTGGAGAATCCTCACTTCCCCCTGGTACACATTCTTCAGCTCATCGACTCTGCATTCAAACAGAGACTTCAGATTTTCAATCTCCAACAGATTCGCCTCCTCCAGTTCATCCAGCTTCTTCAGGTCGTTTTTCTCAATCAACGACATCAGCTGATCGTTAACTGTTTTCGAACTGTTTCGCATATTACGCAGCAACTCATTCTGCTCCATTATCAATTCCTCCGACGATTTCAACTCCTGCTGGACTCTCTCCAGTTCCTGGGTGCTCTCAGCCAGTCGTTGGGACAATGCAGCAACAGTCGCTTGATTCTCTGCCATCACGACCTCGAATCTTCGTCTTCTCGTCACCATCTCAGCTGTCTCCTCGCGAATCTGCTCCTTAAGATCCTTCAGCTCTTTTTTCTTGCTGGCGAGCTCCCCCTCAGCTCGATCTAACTCCTCCTGGAGACTCTGGCTGAAGCTGTCCTGCGTTGCTGTTGCCAATTTTAGGTCTTCCAGAGCTGTTGATAATGTTGTGATCTTCTCCTCACGAACGAGTAACTCCTCACGCAGCAGTTGCTCTTCCGTTAAATTTTCAGAATCTCTGGGGAACTTCCTCGGGGATTTCTTCTGAGTCTTCGTATCGTCAATCTGCTCCTTCAATTTTCGCACCTCCTCTCGATGATTCCCTTCCAAAATATCGGAGAACTCTCGCTCATTGTCCAATTCGTTTTCAATTTCTCTGTAGGACAACTTTAACTCTTCGTATTTCTTCTGGACTTCACTTATCTCGTCGATGAGGGCGTGATTTTTTATCAGTAACTCCTGATTTTTCCGTTCCAATTCTCGCTGCTTCGAGATGTCGGTCTCCTTGTCAGCCTCGTACCTGTGCTTCTTGCAGAGGAATTTCGAGGACAACTCGGTTATCTCAATTTCGTGATTTGACATCAACTCCGAGATCTGCTGCTGGGAGTCAGACAGGATCTTTTCGTTCTCTGCCTTCAGCTCGTCCATTTCACATTGCAGGCCTGACAACTGGGTGTGAAGATCTAGAATCGATTGCTGACGACTGTCCAAGGTATCTTCTAGGGTTGTTTGGATGTTGGAGGAGAGTTCGGCTTCTGTTTGGAGGCGCTCACACTCCAGTTGGAGGAGCTCGTTGGACGTTCCTGAGGAGCGGAGCTCCTCGGTGAGAGCTGCTGTTGTCACTTTCAACTGCTTCAGCTGCAGAATCAAAAGCCATTCAAGTCTGTTAATGAAATGATGTGCGAAAAAATCCGTCGGACGGAATGAAAAAATACAAAAAAAAATCCTAATACGGGGGGGGGGGGGCAAAGGTCAGGTCCGAACTTATTTTTAATAATTATTTTTCCAATAATCTCTTCATGCGGTAAAAAATGTTTATGTAAAATCATGTCATCACCTCTTCTCGCGCTTCAATCAGTTTCTTCTCATTCTCCATAATAGTATCCGTCAACTCAGCGACAACAATCTCTTTATTAATTTCCATTTCATTGAGTTGTTCTATGAATTCACGCTCTCGGGATTCCATTCCCTTCTCCAATGTCTGGAATTTCACCAGCAATTCATCGTACGCTCGAGATTTTTGCTTCTCTTTATTCAAATCCACTTGAAGCATTTCGAATTTCAATGACAGTTCGGTTATCTGGGACTTCAACGCTTTCTCCGCTTCTCTACAAGCTGAATGTTCATTTTGTTTGGACTCTAGGGCCTCCAATAGTTGAGTTCTCACGAAAATTAATTCCGAACTGTGCTTTTCGTCGCGAGAATCCAATATGTCCTGATGGAGAAGAGCCTGAAAATGGCGACGAATTTATTTAAAAAAAACATTTAAACATCGACAGTCAGCAGTTACGAATAATAATAAATAAGGAAGTTAATTCAAGGTCATGTGCAACATAGTCACCTTCAGGAGTAATAAAGCTGCCATAATTAAAGGATAATTAGCTCTGTATGAGGTTGATTTTATCGAAAGAATACAATTTTATAAAAATTGACATAAAAAAATTATTTCAATTTACCATGGACTCCAAATCCTGTTGATATTGATCCTCAACATCCTTCTGCTTGGCCTGAACATCGAGCAGTGATTTCTCCAATATCTTGACTTCTGCCTTCATGTCCTCGATGCATTTCTCATGATCTTTTATCGTTTTATCTTTGTTCGCACACTCGACCTTGAGATCAGCGAGCTCATCCCTCTTATCATACTTAAAGTCTTTGGGATTGAGGATGAGCTTTGTCTTAGCTTTTGGACAACTGCTTGGCACCGCTCGGGGGATCTTCTTCTTCAGCAGTTGGGGCTGTGAAATGAGAGATTCGGAAATTCTCATTATTCTCTCGTTATGACATAAATTTTGTTACTGCGAACTCATTTTGTTACTAATTTTGTTCCTAATGGTTGTGACATGTCATTTTGTCAGTGAATGTCAATACTCACAGTGCGAAATTTAGGAGAAACTAACGGAGCAACTCCTTTGCTCGAAACTGAATTGCAATCGGCTCCGCTGCTCGCAACACTTCGATTATCGTTGAATCGTCCGGGTTTTTCGACCCCAAAACCCTTTCCCTTAGAGTCGAACTTGGGATCGTAAGATCCCGGAGGTGGTGCCTCACCTGAAAATCGAACGAATTAGTAACTGCTCTTTGATGATCTTCAGCACCAATTGATTAATTATTAATTAAACAGCTTCACAGTGAAATCAATCCCATTTTTTATACCTCAAAAAATTATAATTGAAGTCTGTGTTCGATAAATTCGTCAAAATAATTGTGTTAGTGGTTAATGTGAATCATAAGACTCAATTAAAAATATAAGATAGTGATTGTTGTTAACAAATTGTGGAGCATCTGGGAATGAATCGACGGTCGTGCAGTTCATTCTGAACTCTTGTTTATTTTGGGTTTTGCGTTTTATCTTTTGTGTAAATTATGCAATGTATGACTCGAAAACCTATTTCACACCCCAGTATGTATGTTGCATTGTAGGAACTACCCGGGGGACAAAAGAAGGGGAGCGTAAAAAGCAGCTGGAGGCCCGAGGGGACGTTGTGCCTAGTGAGTTTTCATATACAATTGCCAGGTGCTCGATAAAAACTTGGGACCCCTCTTTTTTTCAACGCTCGTGACCCGTTGGCATCCAATAACGGACTTCCTATCTAATATCATGCAATTTCAGTGATCAAACTCGGTCATTCAGACATCAATACCAATCTCCAACTGACAAAATCAATGAATTAACTCATTACTCGCTATCACCATTGACTTATGACTCTCTAAGTCATTAAAAAATAATTGTCATTCGTTTATTAAAAAAAATCCCTCATCATTTTGTGAATTTTCAATTTATGTTTCTGCTGACAAAGAACATAAATTATTGGACTCACTCTCGACTTAATTACACATCTAATTTATTGCTAAATAATTAATCCTGAAGACAACTTAATCGTGAATCCCTGATTACTGCACTTCATTAATGAATCATCTATTCGTTCTCTTCACTGAACTAAAAATGCAAACTTCTACGCACAATGGTTTTCCTTTTATTATAAAAAATGACTCGTCATTTCGTGGTATATTTATTTAATTTTTGTTGTAAACAATGATGAATTGTTAAACTTACTCGTGAGTTCATTGAATCTTTGAATTTTTGCCTTTGAAAACGACATATTCCCGCGCTCGAAGGACGTATTTTCCTCGATAAATGCACAAACGATATTTCCAATAAACAACCGATTCGCGATATTTGTTAACGGTCACTTTAATTCAATATTTATCGGCAAACGGGAGGTGAATTAATGGGGACCCGCGCGCGTCTTCCCCCCGTGACAATCGGCGCAATAATGCGCGGCAAAAGGGAGGAAAGTTGCGTGGAGAGGATTCAGCAGGATTCAGCTGTTCAACGGTTTACCTTACCGCTCCTCCCCCTGTCCACCCTTCACCCTTCGCCCTTCGGCCGGTTTAAAAAGACCGTTAAGGCGCAGGTTAAAATTAAAGAGATCGCTCCATCGCACGGATAGCGTCGCGTTCTGTAATACCGACGGAGCAATTTTGTGGACTGACTAGTTCCAATATGGCGGCCATTGCTAGGCCACTAGTGACTAGTGGCAGCGATTCCCCACATGCCACGTAACGTCAGACACTTGTGACGTTTTCCCTAAAGGTTATCAGTGCCTGCGTGTTCACAACTCTACCGGTGTTCATATTCTCACCTGAAAAAGGGCTAAAAATCGTTCCTTCATTGTGATATTGACAATTCACGAGGATGAGGGGGGTTTTGAGCCTTTTGGTGGTTGCACTTTCCCTGTGTTTTTTCGGGGTAAATTCACAGTACAGAACTAAAGCAGTGAGTACTCATGTCATAACCTTTCAATTGTGTTTACATCTACTGGTAGAACGTGTCACTTAATTAATAATCAATTAATTACATGAACGTGGAGTTTCTCTAAAAAAAATTCCCAGGAATGTCTTTCAGGACAGATCATTTTCTTGGGAATATCAATGTGTTGATGTTTTCGAGTCTAGGGCTTCCATTTGGATGCTAGGTAGCTTCATGAACCTGCAGAATCTGCAGTGGGATCTCTGGAATTATTTGATGAAGATGGGAACTCTCTGCTTATTGTGATTTTAGAGCCAGAGTTTACCACTGGCTGAGCGAGTGCAGCAATTAACAGATATGGCTATGAAAACACCAGTGCTGAAGTTCAATGGGGCGAAATTTAAGGAATACGTGAGAGCAGCACCGAGGAATTACTCTGTCATTGTCATGTTCACTGCCATGGCACCGCAAAGGCAGTGTCAAATTTGCAGGTAATTTATTCAAATGCATTTATTAAATTCCATCAATTTTACAACTCTCTTTGCTCATTTTTCTTTCAATTTTTTTGAAGCTTTAAAAACGAAAAAACAAATCATTCACTGTCTTTGTGCAGATTATTTATTTATTACATTGTAGGCGTTCCATTTTGCCCCACTTCCGCCCAATTATTTTGAAGAATATATCAAGTTCGGTTGTGATTCATTTGGAATAACCGAAAAATATTACAAAGTCTATTCATTTAATTACATATTTACAAAAATAATAAAAAATGTCTGTTCGGAAATTTATTTCCTATTCCAACAATTTATTTCCTTTCAGCCATGCTAATGAAGAATTCATGATAGTAGCAAACTCATTCCGCTACCCGCAGCCTCACTCTAATAAATTGTTCTTCGTGTCTGTTGACTTCGACGAAGGATCAGATGTTTTCCAAGCGGTAAAACCAATGAAAATATTTATCAGCAATCGAGAGCTTGGATGAGGCTCAGTTTTGAAAGAAAAAATGAAATTAAATTTTTTAGATGAAATTGAACACAGCTCCAGTGTATATGCACTTCCCCCCGAAGGGCAAGCTCAAAGCTGCAGATACTATGGACATTCAGAGGGTTGGATTTGGTGCCGAAGCGATAGCCAAGTGGATATCAGAACGGACTGACATACAGATTCGCGTTTTTAGGCCACCAAACTACGCTGGAACTGTTGCTCTTATCATGTTGTTGGTGCTCGTCGCTGGATTCTTGTATTTGAGGAGAAATAACCTCGACTTTATGTACAATAAAACCATGTGGGGATTTGGAGCACTGGTAAATATGTCCAACAGTTGAGAAAAGAATGGAATCAAAAAATCATTCATTTGAATGAACAGCTTTCGTTGAGATTGACTGAGTAGTTTTCATGTAGATTCACGAATTTGGAGTGTTTTGAGATGGTGAAGATTAATTATCATTTAATTATTAGTTCTTCACGCTGACGATGATTTCTGGTCAAATGTGGAATCACATAAGAGGGCCTCCGTTCATCCACAAGTCACCTAATGGAAATGTGGCGTATATTCATGGCTCTTCGCAGGGACAATTTGTTCTGGAAACCCATATCGTGATGGTGCTGAGTATCCTTTTCACCCAATCGCTAAATTTAATTGGGAGTTTTGGCAGAAAAAATTAACTTTATCATCAGAAAGTTTACTAGACTGAATGTAGCCAGTTGTCCCAAGTTCTCCATCAAATCTTCTGTCGAATTTTTCTCTTAACGTGTGACTGAAATGGAGTCAATTGCTGAATTTGGATCTCATTTACATCTCCATCCATATCATTAAAGTTAGTATTCATCTTGACACTTATTTAATCAGATGGAGCAGTAGTATTAGGTATGATTCTGATGACTGAAGCAGCTTCACGAAATGGAAACGTGAAGAAACGTCGAATTTTTGCTGTGATTGGTGCCGGCCTCCTGGCCGTCTTCTTCAGCCTCCTGCTCTCCATATTCAGGAATAAGGCTCAAGGATATCCGTACAGGTAAAATTATCAACGAGTTAACATACAAATTATTCCTCTTTAATTCTTTCAAAAATTGTGATGCAGCTGACAATTGTTTTTTATTAATTTCAGTCTTCTCTTCAAGTAAATGAAATTGCAGTGCCTGTTGAGAAATTTATTTCGCTGTTCATAATCCTATTAGCGTAAGAAAATCTAATTATTGAGTCTCACGTGACAATGTGGATTAATGGAATGACATTATTAGGAACAAAATTTGTATGAATTGAAATACATGTTTTTTTCCATCTGTTTCTTTGAATAAAGTCAGTCGTTTCGTTTAATTAATTCGTTCGTCGGTGACATGGAGCATTAGAATATCAAGGGCAGGCAAATTTTACGAGCCTTTGGATAGTCCTTGAAGGCACTTCGATACCATTTATCAGAATCCATTGCTGTTTGAACCTAAAATTACGTTGTAATTCAGAAATTGTTATTTTCGAAAAATATCAATAGTTTACCTGATTCATCAACACCCATAGACATATGTAATGATAAGTCGAACTTTTCCATAGAATAATTGTGAGCATAATGTATATGGTAATCTCAGTGAACTGTAAAGCACCAGTTACATAGTCGAAGAGTCCTCCTCTCGGTATTTTATACGACTTCGTGATAACAACGCCCCTTCTATCCTTCCTCAGACTCGAGAGGATATAATTCGAGTGAAGTTGGAGGTACGATGCGGATAGGAATATAAGGGCACATAAATAATCTAGGAATGTTAAATTACTCCAATGGAATCTGAATCGAGAATCTACATGAACAAAATGAGAATAAAATTTAGGTCAGGTTTTGCTATTTTTTAATCCCTGGGTCTTAAAATGGGAGTGAAAAATTAGATACGTGGTCCTTACCTTTGACAAACCCTTGAGATTCCCCCAGGATGCACGTGAAGGTTCCAAGATAATGAACGTAACCGATAATGTAATGACTGACATTGATTCTTGCATTGCTGAAGACACTTACACAGGTAGTTTCGTACAACCTCTTCCAGCAATGAATAGTCATCAGTGATATTGCGATAAAACATTTCTCCGAAGAAACTGCGAACAAAGAGAAATAAATAAATAAATGTTGATGAATAAATCTGGAAACTTCAATCAATTCAACATCCCAGCTCTTCATCAAATATCAGGTTCATGCTTTCATTTGTAAATGGAACGCACTATAAATGTGTCGAGATAATTAGTGAATATTTAAAAAATGTCAATAAATGTCACCCAGTGCTTTTCTTGACGAGCCCAACTGAAAGTCCAGAAGCCAAAGAACAACCTGTGGTACCTCTCCACCAAGAAAGTATCTGTTCACAAGAATCAGGAAGGAAACTGTTGCAACGGGTGCGGCGAAGATGTAGAAGTGGAAGAACCATCTGAATAAAAACATGAAATAACATTAACACTTTTCAATGTCTGTGGAAGTGTCTTCACCTTTTCGGAAGTTCCAACTGGTTCACTAGAACGTGGTCCCTCTTCTCGGCGTGTTTTCCATATCTGAAGGTCCTGCGAATCACTAGAGGAATGTAATCCTCAATTGCGTGCAGTAAAAATCCCAGAATCCCCACAAAACACGCCACGAATATAAAGGTCCACTTTGTCAAATTGACATCCATCATCTCTGCAAAAGAAAATAATGAGCATTATGTTTGCTGGACTCATGTCCATTGATGATTCAGTGAAATTTTAAAGTCCAAAAAAAATTATGGTGATGGGTAAAAAAATAAATTCTTTTCTCAAGTAAACAAAGTTGATAAACAATATTTTGTCCTCAGTGCACTTTCTCCTTCATAATAAAATCTAAAAAACGTCTGGACTTGAATCAAATCTCGGGACTGTCTCTAAATCCTAATTTCTTACGACGTCACATCCTGAAGTCCCCACATGACCAGATTGTTCCCCCTCTTCTGACTTCGACACCTAGATGTTTACCTGACTTGCCACTGAGGATCCCCTCTCTAATACGTCCACTATTTGATGAAAATTTTGTAATTATTTTTCAATAAGAATTATTGAATCTAAATATTAATATCACGTACTAGAAATGAGTCAACAATTTTCAGAACTTTGATGTTCAATGTGCCAAATAAAACTTGAAGGAGAGAACCCCTATTGGCAGGTGAGTCTTACCTGCAGGAAGACTTCTCCAACTGGAGCTCATGGTAACGGTATCTGTTTCGATGTTGAGAGGAACGACTGGTGGAGGTTTTGTAGGTCGATTCGGCTGTTGCTCAGAAGTTTTAATCTGCCAGCATTTTCTGGGAAGTATTTTTGCTCCAATGCAAATGACATAACCTCGTTCGATTGGGAATAATAATATACATCGTATATCATATTCACAATTCAATGATAAGATATTAGCTAGTTTATGCAGTTGGCTGTTTCTGATCTAGATCCACAGTCTTACGGTCATAATGATAAGAGAAATCAGTTCGGATTTTCGTTGGGACTTAGATTATTTGGAACGCGAACTTCGAAGGATGTGGGAACGATGGTTGGGGGTTTCTGGGGGGTATATGGGATGACGCAATTTGGTAAAAAATTGAGCGAATATTAATAATCAATCGAAGTAAATAATACAAATTTTTTATTATTGTTCAACTCGTCATAATTTCCACATTTATTATTATCTACATAATTGCTCATTAAATATTTCTTGTGAGTTCATGATTCGTCTGATGAATCTGGAAATATTCTAGGGAGATTCGTGTGAGAGTGGTATAAAAAAATACTGAATTATCTATAAAAATCGGTGAAAACTAATGAACGATCAGCCGATTTCCGACGAAATGCAATTAAAAACTCTAGTGGTAGTTCAACAGAAATTTTTTAAAATCCAACAGCTGTTTTTCTCTTCACGCAATTCTATCACAGAATTCGGGCTCGTTCTCCAATCCATCCGAAGCCTTAACTTCAATCCTAAAAATCAATCGATCGTTACTGGTGAAGTTGGGCAAATCGTGAAGAGATATAAACTCAGGGTAACCAAAACTCCTCTTATTCATCTCTGTTCCTGGTCTCTTGAAAGCCTCCACGTTGGGTACAGAGTACGCCCTCGCCCTGATGGACTTTTCCGAGTCCTCAGGATGCACCAGAATAAACGACATAACTCCGACGAACGGCCAATCCAGGGCGTCGTCGTTCTCCGATGGCACGAAGTGCAGAACGATCGATAATCTGTCCATATTCTCCATAGATATATTTATTCTCCCCCGGACTTTGTAACCATTTTCATGAGTGTAAAACTCGTCAGTGTAAAACATTCTTGACTCTCCCATCATCTCCGTCAGTTTCTGGCTGAAATTGTCTATTCGCCAGATGTAAATTCCATTACAATTCTTCAGGGACCGCTCGTGAAGCGAAGTGAGGGAATCTTGGATCGTGGCTATTGTCGCCTTCTGGTTGGAGATTATGATCGACTGCTCGCGATTCTGCTGTTCTAGCACGACAATCCTCTCATAGAGATCTCTGGAAGGTGAAAAATCATGGTCACATTTTTGTGATGAGCAGAACGTGAAAGGATTTTAATTTAGAGTCTATGAACTTTGGGAAAATTTATAAACTATTAGGATCCCCAATTGCATTTGTTACTTGAGTAATTGTTCCACGTTTGTATGACTATTATCAGGTTCTAATTGTCCATTATTTTTCGGTGGTGGATCCCAGAGCTTCGAGTCTCTCGCTTTTTTGTTCACGTCGGACTGATTGATGATCATCTGCGTCATTGTCTTTCCCATCATCTGCAAGAAAAATAAACTAGACTTCTATTCTAATTTTCGACTTATCATCTGCTCGTTCAGGAGAATTCATTACCATCAGATGACAATTGTGATTGGCCTCCAGGTGCCTTTCCATGTCATCCCTGTCCTCGAAGGACTCTCCACACCCAACATGCTTGAAATCACAGTCAATCTTCTCACCCCTGGCAACGTTCTTCTTGAACTCGCAATCATTGATGTGCCCATCCATATCAATAGGGCTCAACTCGACAGTGCATCCAAATTGTTGATAAGGGCACTTGGTTTTGTACTGAGATATCTCCCTCTTTGTGTAACGATCGAGGAAGAGATCTCCGTTCTCTGGTTTCAGGGGTGTCGAGTCCACAGGACAACTGTTGCTCTTCTCTCTGCATCATAATTTTCCAAACGTTTGACTAATTGTTTATTTGATCTAATCAGATCGGTGTTTGATGGAAAATTAGTGAATGAGGTGCCATTTTCAGCTTAAAAAATTCATTCCACTTGTGAATAAAAAAAGATTCACTTCCATTTGCGAACTAGCAGACAATTGACAATAATTAATCATTTAAAAATGATACGTTCTATTTTCCAGGTGATATTTACAAACCTTAACACAAAAAAATGGCGAGTAAAAGTGAACGATTACGAAGTCTCGAGTCAGAAACAAAAATGACTCATCGCTGAATGAAAAGTCATGAAAAAACAATGTACCATTGTTCCATGTAATTAATTCTCGATGATTACTCACTCGAGCCATTTGTGGAGGCATTTCGAGCAGAACCTGTGGCCGCAGGTCGTCAGGATCGGGTCCCTCATGCAGGAGAGACAAATCGGGCACTCAAAACGTGACTCAAATGTTCTGGTCGATAACTCGTCCTCCTAGATACGAATTCAGGAAATTAATTTTGAGATTTTTACATTTGTATGAAATTATCTGTCAATATCTGACGTGAGGTTGTCTGATGATACCCTGAACCCTATGACATGAGATTCTGGTTCATAAAATCAGTGATTGTCCAGCTGAACATGAATGAAACAAAAATAATAAAATGTTTCACCTTGTGATTTTCATCTGGTGCATTCTGAACTCCCTCCACGACTTTAGACATATCCTGTACTAATTCTGATTTTTATATGACACTTGTTATCCCTTCAAAAGGCACATTCGAGAGTTCTGTCAAGTCAAGTTGTAAAAACGTCTATTTCATTATTTAATCTATTAACAGGAATAGATTAATGAAATTAGATCCTAATTTTGACAGAAGCAATCACTGAAATGTACCACATTCAGTAGTTGGATCAACGACAAAGGGTTTCCTGTTTTTCGAAATAAATTTATTTACAATTGATACATAACCTCACATTCATCATCACATAGCGCGATTATTCAAACTGAGAGAAGTGTGACAAGAGAATTATTCTGCTGAAGAATTAATTCACCCTTTGAAGGGTTCGAATAAAAAACAAGTGACTCTTAATCTCAGATATTTTATGAGAATAAAATTGAAAAAAAATGAATAAAAAAAAATTATGTTGAGGAACACCAGTAAAAATTATTAGCAAAAAGAGAAAATTTTTTGCTCCAACCCCAGTCGTAGATAACAAAGAAAAATGGGAGGGTTAATAAAAATTAGTGAAAAAAAAAAATTTTTCCTCAGTATGTGACACAATCTCTGATTACCCAATCCCAATCAAATCCACTGGACATTCCCCCCCCCCTCTCCTCTCAAAAAAAGTACCTCAAGCCCATCGAGCCATATCGGATACGGTATAATTCACTTTTCTGGTACCAATATATCCGATCACTGCGGTCACCACAAAACACGAGTCGTCAGCAAAAATTTCAAAAATTTGCGGACCAGTCTCCAACAATTGCCTTATTAAAATGTTTCATGTCGAGGCTGTGATTGAACTGGAACGATTTAGTTTAAAAATAAGGATTGCAAAGGGTATTTCATAATTTATCGGTGGCAAACAGCACTGCCGGTGACAATAAAACAAATACCTCATCCTTGATCAGCGTTAACAAACTCCTCTCATTTCATTTTATTGCGACAGTTTAATTTGTCAAACTCTCTGGCCACTCTTTCTCGAAACTATTGCGTTATTACGGTTTAATGAATGAACATAGATATAAGAGCGGAGACGAAGCTGTTATTGTTTAGTATATGATAAGAATCTGTGATAAGACATGTCTCGATTTTGCATTATTCTTCTTGCTGTTGCGAGCGCCAGTGCGCGTCCGATTATTTATTATTTAGGGGGTGATAATTATGGAGTTGAATTGGCGGCGATTAGGGAACCGGTGGCAGCTGCTAGTGTCCAAGTAGATATGGGAAAACTTCCGAAAAATTCTGCTGGTGAGGTTCCGTCGGTGGAAAATCCTACGGAAAAACTTTCTCAAATCAATTTTCCTGAGGTTTTCCTCCCGGGGTAATTAACCGGTATAAAATCATCGAGTGGGGATAATCACTCGAGTTAAGTTCCCCAGAACAAAGTCAATGATTTTCATGTTAATGATTTTCTATCGCGGGGGAAAATTATTTCACATTATTTCCCCGCCAGGATTTGACATGCCATTGACATCATATTTTCAGAAAATATTTTGTTAATGATCTTTTGGTCTCAGGGCGGTTCCTGGACTTATTTTTTCTGGAGGAATTTCTGGGTCAAATTTGATTTTAGCAGTTTTCCCTGGGGGTTTTCCGGGGAACTTTCACTGAGATCGAAAATTTTAATTTTTACGTCAGGTAAAACTGAGGAGTCCGGGTACCACAAGGAATTCGGTACTGATGCAGACGGCGAAAAGGGCTTCGAGTCAGGAACTTACGCCCACGGCCAAAATGGTTACAAGGAACTTGACACATTTCACAAGCAAGTAGGTGACAAGTACGGGTTCGAAGAGCACTCGGAGTTCGGTTACGGTAAAGGAAAGCAATCTGGTGGAGGTCATGCCCAGGAGAAGAGCGACGACGCCGCGGAAGCAGGTACACTCCGGAGGTTCATCTCACGTCGACGAACCAAGAAAAAAATTAATTAAAAATTAAAAAAAAAAAAGTAAAAATTACATTTCTATGCGCAATCCACTGACTCATCAATTGACTCAACATTCGCAATTTTTACGTTTCAATTCCAGTAAAAAATTCCGGGAAATGATTTTTTATCGCAGATTGCGCGAACAGTTCCGTAATTTTTACTCTAAATTTCTCTCCGTTCCGATCTCCACTCAATTAATGACGAATTTTGTTAAAAGGGACAAGCGCCGAGTCGTATTACGTAGACGGAAGCTCTTCCGGAAGTGGCGAGTACTTGGGTGGTGGTGAAATTTACGCTGCCGATGGAGATGGTGGTAATTATAACGAGTACTCCGGAGGCAGTGGTGAAGGAACATATTCCGAGTCCAGCTCGTACTCAACAGGGTCCCAGGATGGCGATAAGTCCGGCAGCGGGGAATATTCCTACTGATCTAGACGCCGATCACCCCACCAATTACCTCTGTAACATAAATAATATTTTAAATTTAAAGACAACAATATAAAATAAAAATTTAATTATTCATCACGAGAATCACACTCGCACCACATTCGAGATATTCTACTGATATCCATTGATATATTATAATCATAAGACAACTCATGTACCCTTCAACTTTGTCTAAACATTCATAAATAAAATATAATTTATTACCCCAGTGATGTTTCTAACAATTTCTCCTGCAATAATCTTCATGTCTCTTGATAATTGAATTAAACAAACCCTCGTGTGTCCATCAGAATTTAACGAACCCAATCCTTCCTCAAAGGCCAGCAAAAAGGTGTCCGTAACAGGCATTAACCTTAATGACGAAATGTCCCAAAAGAGGAAAATCATAAAAACAATTCAAACTGACAAAAACATTACATCAGTATCGTCTAGAGTATCCTCGAAGTGCTGCAACTAGAAAGTTCCCTTGATCTCCCCGAATCCCCGGGATCGTAACACTGAAACTAAAAAAAAAGTCAGTGAAGCGAAGTAATGAAAGTGTCCACCAAGCAATCATGACCAAACATCCGGAAATGCCATTAAATATTTAAGTTGGTAGCACGATTGATCGTAAATTAGTTCGTATTGCGTGTTCCAAGATGACGGGAGTCCAGCGGGTACTTCTTGCTTTGTCCTTATTGTCAGGATTTTCCCTGAAATTATGTCTCGCACGACGAGTTGACAATTACCAAGTGGATCAGCCACCACCAAGAGCTTTCTACGATTTACTGCCCGCAGGAACTGAGCACAAGGGCCATCATCACGAGGAGAAAGGTGGCCAGCAGCATCACTCCGATCATCACGAGGAGCACGGGGAGAAGGGGGATAAGGGCTACCACAAGCACCACGAGCACGACAAGAAGGAGCACGAGGATCATGGGAAGGAGCATCACGAGGGCCACGAGGAGGAGCACGGTGGACACGTGAAGAAGCATCACGACGAGCATGAGAAGCATGGGAAGCATCACGAGAGTGAGAAGGGCCACAAGGGCGGGAAATTCGGGGAGAAGAAGGGCCACAAGAAGGGCCACAAGACCAAGGGATATCACAACAAGTTTCACAAGGACGAGTACCACAAGGAGCACAAGTTCTATGATGACTTCCACAAGGGCGGACATCACAGCAAACATGGAGACTTCAAGGCCCATCATGAGAAGAAGGAGGGGGGGCACAAGAAGGGCGAGAAGGAGCATCACGGGTATGATGAGCATCACCATGGGAAGAAGGGACACGAGAGCAAGGGACATCATGACGAGGATCATAAGGGACATCATGGCAAGCATGGGCATGACAAGCATCATCATCATCATGAACATCATGGGAAGAAGGGACATCATCACGAGGGGAAGAAACATGGGTACAGCAAGGGCCACAAGGCGTGAACAATGTCTTCGTTGGGAATTTTTAGTCTATTAACATATTGGCATTTGTTGAATTTGTTTGTGAAACGTTTGTTTATGTATTACACATTTTTTGTAAATAAATCATTTTGATATCATCTGGATATTTTTTATTGACTCCAGAGGGACTTTGAAATTCTTGAGGGGGAGCTACGATAAAAAATCTACATTTTGACGAATTCAATCACCCGAGTTCCACAAATTTTATTTACTACATTATTTCACACCTTCGTAACATCAGGAATAAAATTTAACAACAAATGTCCTTGAATGATGACGTAAAAGCAAGATCAGCTGGTGGTATCAGCGCGACAGTGATTTATCCCTTTTTATGGGACCATTTTTTGTGATCCTCGTGTCCCCCCTTCTTCCCATGCTTATGATGATGATGATGATGATCCTCATGTCCCTTCTCCCCCTTGTGTCCCTCATGCCCCTTGTGATGATGTCCCTTCTTGTGATGTCCCTTCTTTCCATGATGATGCTCATGCCCTCCATGATGCTTGTGGCCCTTCTTATGATGTCCACCTTCCTCGTGATGATGTTCATGATGATCCCCGCCGTGATGCTCGTGGCTTCCATGATCGTGATGCTCCTCATGGAACTCCTTATCCTTCTTGAACTCATCGAGTTTCTTCACCTCGTGATGTCCATGAGTGCTGTGGCCCTTGCCAAAGTGCCCTTTCTCATGAAACTTGTGGCCCTTCTCACCGGAATCACCTTTGTGATGATGCTCATGGTATCCCTCGCCGTGATGGTGATGGCCCTTGTGGCCCTCCTCCTCCTCATAATGCCCATGATGATCGTCGTGGTCGTGATGACCTTTGTTTCCCTTCTTGTGCTCGTGATGGCCCTCGTAGCCCTTGTCCTCTTCCTCGCTGCTGTGGTGATGGTGGTGATGATGCTCCTCAGACCCACCGCCCTTTTCGTGTGAGTGGCCCTTGTGATGGTGTGTAGCAGCTGCTTGTAGATCCCCTGTCTCGTACCCTGGTAGCTCTCGTGCTGTAATCACCAGCAGAAGGCTGGACAGCAGGATCAATCCGATCTTCTGACGCGGCCCTTTTACGTAAATCATGTCTAATCGGTATTTTGCAGTTTTGCTTCTGCACAAAACCTCCACTCACTCCATGAAAACCGGTAATGAGACTTCGTTCCTGGTGCTGGACTATTTATACACGGATATTTCATGATGACAGCAGTGGTTGGTGTTTCTGATAAAAAGTTTATTCCTGGTGAATGCGGAACACCGAGGGCGAAAAAATGATGTGGTTGGTGATTGAAATGAATTAGCTTTCTTCGTTAGAATTGCAACGGTGTTACGATAATAATAAAAACAATGAGCATTTATTCAATTTTATCGAGAGCACAACAAGAAAAAGGTGGAGTGAATAAAAATTTATCACTTTAATGAAGTTTTTATTGTACAGAAAGTTCCAACAAATTGTCCAATCAAGAATGTATAATCATTTATAATAATTACAAACGATAAAAGACATCTTTCATCAAACACATTAACATTAATGACCTTTCTTGAAACTCCAGTGCTTTCCATCCTTGTGTCCGCCCTTCTTCCCATGTTTAGAATGATGATGATGATGATCCTCATGTCCCTTCTCCCCCTTGTGTCCCTCGTGATCCTTATGATGATGTCCCTTCTTGTGATGCCCCTTCTTCCCATAATGATGCTCATGACCCTTCTTCTCTCCATGTCCCTTCTTGAAATGTCCACCCTTTTCAAACTTGTGCTCGTGATGATCTCCACCGTATTTATGCTCATTGGCAGCATCATGATCCTCGTCCCAGAAGTGTTTGTCCTTCTTGAACTCATTCAGCTTGTGAATGTGATGTTGTCCCTTGGTATTGTGGCCCTTCTTCCACTCCTCCTTCTCATGGAACTTGTGCCCCTTCTGTCCTTTCTCCCCCTTGTGATGATGCTCGTCGTACCCCTCCTTATGATGATGTCCCTTCTTGCCCCCCTCCTCCTCCTCGTAATGGCCATGATGCTTCTCCTTGTCGTGATGCCCCTTCTTTCCCTCCTCGTGTTCGTGGTGGCTCTTGTAGCCCTTCTCACCCTTCTCCCCACTCTCCCCGTAGTGATCCTCGTGACCCTCCTCACTGCCCCCCTTCTCGTACTTCTTCTCTGAAGCAGCTGGCACCAGGTCCTCGTACTCTGATACCTGGTAACTTCCATCGGTGAAACCAGACACTTCACATGCCAAATAAATTATGGCTATCAGCCATATTATTTTTAACCTCATCCTGAATTGTAGATTCGTTCTGCCAGCAATAGATGCTGAGACAGCTGTGACAAAATATCCACCTGGAGTTCGGTTTTATATTAAACGTCGATGAACGCATGGACCCACTTACACTTGACTATTGGGAAATTCAGTCTCGTTAACTCGTTTCAATCCCAACAGTTTCAATGAGTCTAGGAGAGAACATTACGCAATAAATCGTGATTTCTGGGCTTTTCTCAACGGGATAGGCATCTGGCCTGGATGGAATAACGAGAAAATGTAACAGACAATTGTTAGGAAGTAGATCACGGTGAGTGAACGGCGAGGTGTGATGCACAGGATGATTTCTTTCTCATTTTCTAAGGAGAATGAAGTCTTTTATGATATCCAACAGTCGACAAAAACCACACAAGGTTACGTTGCATTATTGAATTCAATCATGCGTATTTGTTTTTTCAGGGAATTGAAAGCATTGTTTTTATGCTGGATTTAATGATGGATATTCCAGGTTTTTTCGGTGTAGACTGGAGGGATTGAGTAGGAACAGACGATTGGGATGAATGACAGCATGTCAATCACATGAACGAGGATGTTCCCTAAAGAAGATGAGGAGAGCTTTCAGAATGTCTCTTGAAAAAAATCGTTGAAGAAATACATGAGGAAAACAGTATCGTCTGGTTGCAGTATTAATTAATTAATTACTTTGTTGGAGGGTAAATTCATTCTTTCAAAATAATGGGCTGCACGTCCTGGCAAAAAATGCCTTTTGTCAGGGAATCAAAAAAAATTTACTGGAACTGGTGTTAGATTTTTTTGTGATGTTACATCAATTATCGATGATCCTCTCGGTCTAGGCATAATTTCCGATGATAAAATCAATAACGAGAGTTTACGAAACAGCCAGTGCGGCTCATCGACACGAAACGCCAAACGATTACGCCAGTTTTCAGACGAATGGTCAACTATAAAAGCATTAATCCAGGATAAAGTCGTTCAGTACTCTCCACGATTACATGACGAACTAAACGATGAGTGGAAAAATGGGTCGGCGATTATGCCAGGTTTACCTGGCATTATCAGTGCTACTGGTAATTGTGGAGATATCGAGGGCCCAGTACTACCTCGAGATTCAAGATTTAGAATCAGCAGCAACTGGCCACCACGAGGAGCACGGCGGTGGTGAGGAGCATCACGAGGATCATCACGGTGAGGGTGGATCAAAGGAGGAGAAGGGCTACCACAAGCATCATCATCATCATCACGGTGACAAGGGCCATTACGACGAGGATCACCATGGTGGACATCACGAGGAGCACGGCCATCACAAGAAGCATCACCACGACGAGCACGATGAGCATGGCAGCCATCACAAGAAGGGACACGGCCACAAGGGCCACAAGCACGAGGCCCACAAGGGCCACAAGAAGGGCGAGAAGACCCATGGCTATCACAAAAAAGCCCACAAAGACGAGTACCACAAGGAGCACAAGTTCTACGATGATCATCACAAAGGGGGCCATCATGAGAAGCATGGAGATCATCATGAACATCATGGACACAAGGCTGAACATCACAAGAAGGGTGGCAAGCATCATGAGGGTCATGAGCATCATCATAAGGGGAAGAAGGGGCATCATGATAAGGGACATCATGATGAGGATCATCATGGCTATCATGGAAAACATGGACATGATAAGCATCATCATCATCATGAGCATCATGGGAAGAAGGGACATCATCATGGAGGGAAGAAGCATGGATACGAGCATGGTCATCACTGATTTCTTCATTTTTGGTTGTGCTTATTCAGTCATTGGTTCCCTAATACCTGTTGAAATTTCACAGAAAATCTTTGGCTTTTGTCAATAAAATTTGGAATACACCTCACTGTTGGAAGATATTTTATTTATTTACCTTGTTTCCTGTTCGCCAATTGTTGACAACCAGATTCTTGGATTAACCAGTTGGAAGGGGAATCAGGGTTCCTCGAAATTAATAGAAAATTAAAACGTAGGAGTCGATGAACAAACAAGGAATCCATTAACGATTGATAACATTGATTACTCGACATCTCGAGCATATAATACAGATAAATATGTGCTTTACTCTTCGCTCTGTTTACTGACCTTGATCTTGTCGTGAATTTGATTTATCAGGACTGTTATCTGTCGCGACTGCGATCAGTCATTCACGAGTCATTCAGATATCTAATCAACATCTAAAAAGATATCGTAGATGTAATTCTTCGTGGATGCGGAGAAAAATGTGGAGATCCTCTCGGCTGATTTCCACATGTTCTCCATAATTGTGTTTTCCCATTTTTTAACTAGATCAATGTCGATAAGAAATGGAAGTGGTTGTGCTGCAATACCTAACGAATCCACCTAAATACCACGAAGGTGTCTGATTATTTTTCAACACTCATTTACCCGGGGCAAAGTATCAATCGACTGTTAACCTCAAAAATCGTTTTTAGCCAGCAAAATCATTGAACCATGCAAAAAAACGTAATTATATCCCTTAATTACATTGCAATACCCACATGATCCTGAATGATACCATAAATAACCCTCTGCCCTCCAGGAGCCTGAAGACGACGTGGATTGTGAAGACTAGAAATATCAAAAAAAATTTTGTGTCCACACTTTCCCCTGTCTTAAATTCTGCTAAATGATCTTCAATAAAACTTAAATATCTCTGAAGACTCAGGGATTTTCAATAAATTAATGAAAATTTCAATGATTGAAGTTTATGGAAAATTCCAGAAGTGTCGGTTCCATTGAGCAACGATTTTTTATCACAGCAAATTACAAATCAACCGCAGCGTTACAACATCCTGGACAATCCGAAATGTTTAAAGGAGGCCATGCATGTATCAGGTCGTTCAGTGTGCAATTGTCATGCTATCTGGTTGATTGAGCACTTGCTGAGGAAACCAGTCTATATAAAAGAATGATTCCCCACAATTTGGCAATAACCTCAAAAGGATTCGAGGCACCAAGATGTGGCTCCTGCAGTTCAGTAATCCCACGATCATCACTTTGCTGATATGCATTGGACTCGGTGTGACCCTCCAGGAGGAATGGAACACGAGTCTTGATGGTGCTGATGACAGCGGAGCTGATTTCTTCGATTTTCCGCTGTCAAAACTCCTGAAGCAGATGAAGCAGATTGAAGGGGACAGGGAGGAGCAGGAGGAGGTGGAGGAGATTCCCGAGACCATCCGGAAGGTCCCCAAGCCCTTGCCCATCGAGCCAGAAGCCGAAATGCTGCCTGCTCACTACACCGGCGTCAAATCCCCCGGTGTCGATCACATGGAGCTGGTGATAACGGACGCCAAGATGGAGAACTCCGATGGTGACGTCTACATGGTCGCTGTGAAGAATAAGAAGAATCCTCTGGTGAAGAAAGGAGCCGACGTGATACGCAAAAAGCATTTCAAGATAATTAAGAAAAAAAAATCAGGGAATAATCCGGAGGGCGAGGAGGGGTCGAAGCAGCGGAGGAATATGAAGACCGTACGAAATTATGTTTACGAAGGGATTTTCCAGAAGGAAGGTAGCTCTGAAGAAGACGATCAGAGATCGGATGAAAAAAGAAGTCCAAACGATAAACTGTAATCGATATTTTTTGGAATTTAATGGAGTTGAAAAATGGTTTCCTGGATTTTTAATGGAAATAAAAACGTTGACGTTTATCATGTTTGTAATTATTTTATTGTTATTGCTGTACATTTTGCTGGAATGTCATATTCAATCGAAACAATTGACGGGGAGAAATGAATATCGTCTTCAATTAACGCTTTGGGATGTCAACGCACCAATTAACTGATGAGGTGAATCAGTGGTCACAGAAATAATGTGGAGATTAGTCGGACATCTCGTGTCCAATGGAATACGCAAAAATCGAACATCTTTGCCTCGAATGGTTCAATCGAAGTTCAATGTACAGGACGTTAAGTACCGATCAAGTAACGAGACAAAATGCGAGGTGAGTACTCTGAAAAAATAATAATTAATGAAGAAACCAATTTTTTTCCTTAAAAACCAGAAATAAAACAAAATAAAAAGGGCCCATTCTGCCCCTTTCATTAGACACCTGAATACATCAGTCGAATAGCTGTCCCGACGGATTACGATTACGTCCTAAATTTTATGTGCGACACCTACTTCAAGTCCGAGCCCTCGATGGTGAACATCGGTCTTGCCAATCAGGACACGTCCCCCATCCTAATCGATCTGATGCACAAGCAGATAAAAGATGGAATGACGATAATAATATTGAACGACGAGGGCTGCATCATCGGTGCAGCTGTGAACGCAGGGATGTGTCCTTGGGATCCACCTGGACTCCGAGACATTGCGAGTTGCGTTGACGATAAAGACGTCGCGAATCTCCTGCGATTTTTTGCTAAATTAGCGGAGGCACCCAATCTCTGGGAGACTTATCACACCAACAAATTTTTCGAATGCTCCTGCGTCGCGGTGGATCCGCAATATCGAGGAACTGGCATTGCTACCAAGCTGGTTCATGACAGCTGGTTACTAGCCAGGGACTGCGGATGCCGATTGTTCAGGATTGACTGCAGCAGCAAGTGAGTTCGATAATCGCTTACCGATCAATTCAACACAGACAGTCAGGACGAACCCTTGGAGACGACGCCGTTATTTTCACATTTGTCTTGTCATAGAGTTCGATTTATAATTAAAAAAACTTAAATAATTAAGTGACTCTGGAAGAATTTATTTCCTGACGATCTTTTAGGTCAAAAAGATCTTCGGGAAGTTGCTCCAAAGACTTTACTTTTAAACAGTAATTTTGCCTCATGGGGACGCCACTAATTAATTAAGGAATTGATTAATCAATCGAAGGTCATTCTTGATCATTTTTCTTCCAGATACACAGCTAAGATCGCTCAGAAATTGGGCTGGGAATGTGTTATGTCAATTCCGTACTCAAGTCACGTGGAGTGTGATGAATTCGTCTTCAAGAACATCAGAAAACCCCACGATACTGTCGACGTGTACATCGATTTCCCTTCGAGGCCGAGGGACACCTCTTAGATGAGTATATCCCCCATAAACGTACCTTCCAAGGAGTCGCCCCAACTGCAAATTGAACTTCGATTTCCAAACTGTTAAAAAAACTTTATAATTTGTTTTTGGTGTTAGTAATGACGAGCATTGCACTCCCAATTATTACACGATTATTGTGATCAAATGCATTACCTCTCATAGATTACCATTATTATTATTATTAATGTGATCTGTTACGCATATATTTACATCGAGTTATCACATGAGAGTCAGTCGAAATGATATGAGGGAAAATATCACTGGGAAAATCGGCAGCAACGTCGTGGCCGAGGATGTCGGCAGTTGGCTCGAGGAAAAATCCATATCCTGGTACTTAATTAATTTTCCTTCTGCAATAATTTGTCGCAGCCATTTTGTTGAGAGTCTGGGGGTCCTCGTGCGGTTCGGATGATTGAAATCCACCTCTACGAGTCCAAATCGCTCACTAAAAAATTTTACAAAATCGGAAAATGTGGAGAACGATCTAATTAAATTATTTTTCCATCAATTTCATTTCCAAAATGTCTGGAATTTCGTTCTGAACTCACGTGTATCCCCTGTCCCATTCGAAATTGTCCAGGAGACTCCATACGGTGTAAGCTTTGACGTCACAACCGTCTCGGTTGATAGCTTCGAGCATAGACTTCATGTAGCTGTATAAATAATCAATTCTGCTGTAGTCATGGATTCCTGGCAGAGATGAGACCCCGTTCTCTAGTATATAAACTGGTGTATTATTGTACGCCTCTTTGATGTCTCTGAGGACACCCCCGAGCCCCTCAGGAACGATCTGAATGCAAATATGAACGGTAAATCTCCTGAGGAAGAGACGATTATCGTATTGATCTCGAGTTCTAGCTGATGAGAATAAAAGTAATTACACGCAACCAGTCAGTTGGACATCCAGGCCAGCTTTCATTGGCGAAGGACCTTATGCCAGAGTCCTGGTACCACGCAGTGCCGTTGATCCTCCGAACTGGTTCCACCATCTTTGACGTGTAATGGTTCAGTCCAAAATAATCCGAAGATCCTCTTAAAATAGAAGAGGGAACTGTAGAGAATTTGTTAACTAAAAACTAACGGAAGTAATCAGATGAATACTTTTGTCGAGAATATTATTAACTACAAGAACAATTTGCTGGATCAACACGAGAAGGTTTTGACAAGGTTTATGGAACCTTGTCGAGTTTAACTGACGACAGATGATTATAAAATCAGTTTCATAATTTCTGGTGGTCTCATTAAATACCTTATGAGCTTGATCCAATCAGGTGAGAATTCAGGCAATCTCGAGAACGACAAACCCTCCAATTCGCTGTTCTCCTTGATCCTCTGTTTCATCACTGCTGGATAATCACCATCCTCAGAGAATATGGGATTTGCTGCCCATCCACAATCAAAATCAAACGCTATTTTCGCTGTTTCAGTGTCATTTTCATTTTTGGGAAAATTATGTCTGCACGGAATGACGATCCCAATCTTTCCTTTCTGCTCAGCTCTGAACTCCTCGTTGTATACCTGGTAGACTCTGGCATGAGCTTTCAGGAGATTATGGAGACAGAGGTAGTTCGCGAAGAATGGTAAATCCATTCCTGCAGATGATAAGCAGGGAATTGTACATCGTTAAATTGCCTGAATGCCTGGGCACCTCGACAATGAAAATATCTCGCCATTGATTTACCTGGTGCTTGCTTACTGCCCGCGTAAGACTGTTCGCAGTAATTGTTCGGCTCGTTAACAGTTGTCCAGAATTTCACGGAGGGTCCCAGCTCCCTGAAGACAACTCTGGCGTAGTCCACCAGCCATTCTATCATCAGCTCATTCGTCCATGAGCCCAAACGACTCATAAACTCCGGGTGATCCCAGTGGTATATCGTCACAAACGGCTCGATGCCCTTCGACCGTAGCTCACTAATGAGATTTTTATAGTACCGTAATCCATCCTGGCTGATGTGGTTCGTTAGCCCCGTTGGTAATATTCTCGTCCAACTCAATGAAAAACGGTAATGGTGAACCTGGAGGACAAATCATTGCATTTGGGGACAATAGGAAGGTACATTAAAAATTTCCAACTTTGTTTTCTGGTTAATATCTCACGAATTATGGGAATTAGGGGAAACCCCATGAGAACCTTTTATCTAGAGAAAAACATATTCTACAAAAAAGTCCCCATGAAAGTTCTTCTATCGCTTCTACGTTTGGAGATATCCAGGAAAAACAACTGCTGGAGATGAATCCACTCAACCACTTTCACTGGTGGACTAAATAGATTAAATAATCCGGTGTTTAATCCATAATCCATTAATCTTTACCCCAATATTCTGCAGTATATCAACGTCCTCCTTGTACTTGTGATAAGAATCACATGCGATATCCCCATTCGATCTGTCGTTGATAATCCAATCTTTCTCGTGTGTGAATGCGTCCCAAACGCTCTGCCCTTTATCACTCGCATTCCACCCTCCCTCGATCTGATAAGCGGCACTGGAGGTCCCGATGGTGAATCCAGGGGGAAATCTTAAGTAAATATCCTCAGCCAAAATTCTGGAAAAATTTCAGTCAATGCCATTGATTTTCCAACTCGAACTTCGTAAGTTTTACTGAATATTTCTCTTTGTCTGCTACACGTACAAAAATAATCCACTTACCCTGGAAGAATCCACAATATAATCACTGATTTCCACAGTCCCATTGTCACAAAATAAGCTGCACTGTCACGCAGCTCCCCCTGAATGCTGTCAAGAAACCAGTGACTGAATGATGGATCGGACAAAGCTACAAAGCTCGGGATGTGATCACGTCATTCACAACCGATTCGAGGCACAGATTCGCAACCACTTGGCAACAAAAAATCCAACAGTCGTGAATTTTTTCTACGATGGGATAAACAATTTGGCATCAGAACTTTGTGCGTCAGCGGAAGCTTGACATCCGTTAAATTATCTCGGAGAGGAACACTCGGTGGGCGCCTTCTGCTCTGGAATGCCTCGATTTTATATACGAGAAGGCAATACTAGAAGAGCAGATTCTAATCAGACTTTACAATATTGTAAACCTTGCGTGTATCTAACGAACGATCAGATTGTGATCAGAGATTACCTCATTAGATTTTAATGGTTTTACAACGTCCGACATAGACAGAAGTGTCTGTAAATACATTTGAACATCGTAGAATTCCAGGGGAATGCGAAATTCCCTAAAACAACAGTATAGTTCCGTGAAAAAACTGTACAGTTCACGTTCACCAATTTTCTTCGCCAGTTCAATATTGAAATATTCATAAATTTTCTCATGAAATATTTTTCTTCATAACAATGGTAAAATACAGAGCGGAAATCGGACGAAGTGGAATGTTTTTGATTTTAAGTAATTCTTCATATCTTCGCCTATTTGTTATTTGTAAAGAGTTATCGGGATTTCGAGTCAATGACAAGTGTTCTACTTTTGCCCCACCTCCTAGAGTCTGATCTTACTACACGAATTATTCTGATAAGATTATTTTTGCATAAGTTGACGACAACAAGTGCCTTGTTGTAACGAAAAATATATTATTTTCATTATGTAATTGTTCGTTAACAACACAGTTCTGTGGAGAACATGTTGAGGTCCAAGTAATCGAATTCTCTGATAAAAAAGTTGGAAAGAGTAATTATTAAATCGTAGGAATGGGGTGGAACTCAGGAGCAATTAACTGACCTTATTAATTATAAAGGAGCACTAAAATCTGTATTTCAGGGATTCATGACACTCATCAGCCCTTTAAGGACCTTTTTCCAGGAGTCACGTGACCAAATTAATCTCTGTAATTACCATCATAATTTTTTGGTCTCGATGAAACCTGATTTCCTGCATGAGGCCATCACGACTACATCTGGGACCTTCAGTTTCATCGGAATCAAAAAACTATTTTGTTTGTAATCGAATAAACTAAGAGTTTCTAACGAAGCAATAGACGCAATAATTCTACGATACAGAGTCCAATTGCTTTTTTAAATCAGTTTTGTCAAATGGTATCAACTCCCGTTTGGCAATTACTTCCTTCAGCCATCTTGTTGACAGTCTGGGGGTCCTCGTGCGGTTGGGATCGTTGAAGTCCACTTGGAGCAGCCCAAAACGCTCACTGGAATTGAAAACCAGAAGATGAGAAGTTTAATAAAGATCATAATTCATGATCTCTGGTCAATGAACCAGAGATGATGCCTGTTGGTCCTTTAAACCCACCTGTATCCTCTGTCCCACTCGAAATTGTCCAGGAGACTCCACACAGTGTAAACTTTGACGTTACAACCGTCTCGATTGATAGCTTCCAGCATAGACTTCATGTAACCGTACAAGAATTCAATTCTGTTGTAGTCGTTGATCGTTGCATAAGATGAAACTCCATTCTCTAGTACATAAACCGGTGGATTGTCGTAGGCTTCTTTGATGTCTCGGAGCACACCTCCCAGGCCCTCAGGAACGACCTGAAGGAGGACAACAACAGGTGAAGGTCATGAGGAAGACGTGTTGTATTGACACCAACAACTAAGGCCTGAACTTCACAAACGTCCGGCAGACATTTTCCGAATAGTGAAAAACGCCGGAATAAAATGAAAATCCCTTCGTTCAGTTGTGAAAATCAGTCAAATTTTCATCTTATTCAGACGATCTCTTATCTGAATGATGTCTACGACAGGTATTTGCAAGCCAGATGTTCGAGGTATTTGTGGTGCTATCTAAATGTAGTGAATGGAAATTATGGTAATTACAGCCAGCCAGTCAGTGGGAGATATTTCCCAACTGTCATTCAGGAACACACGAACCCCCGAATCCTGGACGTACGGACTGCCCTTCTTCCTGGGTAGGGCCTTAACCATCTTCGACGTGTAATGATTGAGTCCAAAATAATCAGACGATCCTCTGAAACGAGTGCACAGGTCAGTTGTAAACTTGTGAAAAGTGAACTACAAAATTTTTGATAAAAAACGGGGACTAATTCTAATTTATTCTCGTTGCTATCTATGGAAAATGGGGCCAGTTTTCGGCCAAATGGGTCTGCGGTTCCCTTCGCCAGCTTCGAGATGGGCAGGAAGACGAATAGGGCCCTATTCGACAGTCAACAGATTACTTTTCGATTAATTTTAATCTGTCTACAGAAAATTCGTCTGCAAATCGTTTCGTTCAACACTCGATTCACCTAATCTTCTACTTCTAGAACACTTTTGTCTTATCTTTTATCTTTTAGGTGCTGGAAGAAATTTGGAAACCTTGTAGTATCTGTACTATGAGGTAAACAACTGAGGAAAATGAATGACAGATTATCAGAGCAAAATCGTGGAAGTAGATCTTTATCAGTTTGATCGGTGATTATTAAATTATTTTGATGATGTCCATCGTCATGACTAATTACCTTATCATGTCGATCCAGTAACGTGTAAATTTAGGCAACCTGGAGAACGGCAGGCCCTCCAGTTCGCTATTTCGTCTGATTCGTTTTTTCATCACTTCTGGGTAATCTCCTTCCTTGGAGAATATGGGATGTGCTGACCAGCCGCAATCAAACTCAAATGCTATCTTCGCTGCCTCACTGTCAGCTTCAGTTTCCGGGAAATTATGTCTGCACGGCATAACTATTCCAATCTGTCCCTTCTGCGAAGGTCGGAACTCCTCATCGTAAATGTGATAAGCTCTGGCATGAGCCTTCAGCAGATTATGAAGACAAAGGTAGCTTCCAGAAAATGGTAAATCCATTCCTGAAGAATAGAATGAATGTTAACAATTTCTGGGCTTCGTCACTGGTGAGTTTCCAGGTGGGAGCAACTGATAGATTTACCTGGTGCTTGTCTCTTGCCCCCAGAAGACTGTTCGCAATAATTATTCGGCTCATTGACTGTTATCCAAAATTTAACTTTAGGTCCGAGCTCTTTGAACACCACCCGGGCATAATCAGCGAACCAGTCCACCATTAGGGAATTCGTCCAGGATCCGTAACGACCCATGAATTCCGGATGATCCCAGTGATAGATCGTGACCATAGGCTCGATTTCGTTTTTCAACAGCTCGTCAATAAGATTGTGATAATATTGTAATCCAGTTTTGCTGATGTAATGCGAATGCCCTTTCGGTAAAATTCTTGTCCAACTCAACGAGAAACGGTAATGTTTCAACTAATCAACAAATCAATATTTCTAATTATTACATCAATCGATTTTGGTGTAAAAATATTCCGATTCAAGCCAACGATTGCCACTCAATGTGATGCGATTTCATTCACTTGTAAACCGTGACCTGAGTGTAAATAGGTCATTAATTAATTAATTCAATTGTAAATGAGTTAATTAATTGCACGTTCATCATATCTACATCAGGAGCCTGAACGATGAATAATTTTTTTTATGGTGACATAGTCAATTGTGTAATTACCCCGATATCTTTCATTATCGCAACATCTTCCTTGTACTTGTGGTATGTATCGCATGCGATATCTCCATTCGATCGATCGAGAATTAATTCGTTCTTCTCGTGTGTGAACCAGTCCCACACGCTCTCGCCTTTATCAGAGGCATTCCAGCCACCCTCGACTTGATAAGCGGACGAGGCTGATCCGATGGTGAAGCCCGGAGGAAGTTTCATGTAATCGCGATTCCTACCATTTCCGGAACTACAGATTTTCGAAGAAAAAATTATTTTAGCAGAAGAGTTGAAGAAAATCAATTTAAATAAATAAATATTTAAATTAAATAAAATGAAGAGATAAAATATACGTTTTTGGTTTATTATTATTCAATGGCTCACGAGGTTTCACCGCAAAAAATTTGCATATTGTCTCGGTAGACTTTTGCAAAAAGTCACAGAACTCTATCGAAAATTGAGAAAAAGTAACGCGCGACTAAGAAAATTTTTGCATAACTTAATAATGATAGAACAATGATGAAGGAATAATTTTTTAATACAAGAGGTCAATGAAAAATTATTCTCTTACCCTAGTAAACAACTCAGCAATCCCACGAAGATCAACTTGTCCATCTCCAAGTCTTTCGTGAGTTCTTCTTGTTGAATGATGAAGAGATGCGAACACTCTGGCCTTTTATTTGGTCAAGAAAAGACAATCCTCACGCCCGATCGGCTAAACTATCAAATTCTGAGTCTTCTGCATCACATAGTTCGTATCATCCACGTTCGTTTTATCAGAATAACAACAAATGCCGTAGAGTAAATCGAACTCACGCGTTCCAGATGAATTCGTGCTCATTCTAAATTAATTATTGTGATATCAGCGGAAATCGAACGTTGAGGAATTCTTTTGTGTGCAGAACTGATAAAAATATGGATTGATCCTGGTCAATGTAAATCAGTGGCTCAGGAATTCTCGCCAGGATATTTCAATAAATTGTATATAAAAAATGAAACGTCTCCAGAACAAATTTGGTTGAAATATGCGGAATTTCAAGTTCTATCTTTATTATTGTTACCAAAAATAAATGAATAAATAAATTGAATGGATAGCTCGAGGAATATTTAAGAAAAAAAGAACTGTCAAATGATTACAGAATAAACCGGCGAACAAACGATGTTTGCAAAATCGCTAGGATTTCGCTGACCTTTTATAAATAACCATAACACGAACGGTAATTTTTCTGTCCAGGTGATTAATAAATTGAGAACATCTTTAAGAAATGACAATGGAACTTGGGGAAATTCAGTAACGATTAAAAAAATAATCATTTTATTTCCATACTAGATTCTTTATTCCCATTATTTGTTTAAAAACATATATATCAACATATGTATGGTACAGTTATAATTAATGTAATTGACCAATATCCTTTATGTTGATTAATCTTCCTTTCTTCATGATTTGCTTTAACCATTTTGTCGAGAGTCTGGGAGTCCTCTTACGCTTCGGATCGGAGAAGTTGACTTCGACCAAACCAAAGAAATCGCTGAAAAAAATTCATAAATTTCAACCCAAAAATTATTATAAAAAAATGTTGTTCTATAACTTTCACGAAAAGTCGATCCAAAAAATGAATCATTTCATGAAATTCGACTTGAACTTCAATGGAATCCTCCACAAAGACGTTCTCCACAAATTTAATTGTTGACTCGCGTACAAAAGTTTTAGTTACTGAAGATCTTTCAGAGATTTTCAACGAGAAAATTTCCCAAAGCTCCTCTGCAGACATGAATTTTCATCCTGGAAACTTACCTGTATCCGTCAGACCATTCAAAACTGTCCAGGAAGCTCCATACAGTGTAACCCTTGACATTACAACCGTCTCGATTAATAGCCAAGAGCATTTCTTTCATGTAGCCATATAAATATTCTATTCTGTTATAGTCCTTGAAACCTTTTGCCGATGTAGCACCATTCTCCATTATATAAACTGGTGGATTATCGTACACATCTCTGATTGTCCTCAGGATTTCTCCCATTCCCTGAGGAACAACCTGTCCGGAAATATCGCATATTAATTTCACAAAATTTTTTTTTTCATAATAAATTGAGGCTCAGCAGGAGGAAAATTAATTACTCGAAGCCATGAATTATTCTCAGGCCAAGTCTCATTGATAATGAGCTCCACCCCGAAGTCGTTTGGCCATTTACCGTTCGCCTCCCTTGGCAATGCTCGAACTTCCCTAGCTGTGTAGATATTTATTCCTAAGAAATCGAATGATCCCCTGAAATGTTTTAATCACAATCAACTGGGGTAATTAACGTTTAAAGAAAGTGAATAGCGCCCTGACTCAATGAGGAAAGCGTCCCATGAGCGAGGGTTCGAGTCCCGAGATATTATTTTATTGAGTCTTCCTTCATTTTTTATCCCACCACACAACAATTTTTCGATAACTCATTGTGATCGGTTAACGGTGGAAAATATTGCATGACGTTTGACATTTTTACGAAGCCGATATAGAATTCTTATTATGCGACGCAGTAATTTTTATCTGAATCACACCATAAAAATCGTTACTTTTCCGTTCCTCCATTTACAACAATTTCAACGATTTTTCAATCTGAACGCAAATTACCTTATGCGCTCGATCCACTCAGGCGAGAATTCCGGTAACCTTGAGAAGGGCAAACCCTCCAATTTGCTGTTCTCATTAATCCTATCCCTCAGCACTTGTGGATAATTTCCCTCTTTGGAAAATATGGGATATGTCCCCCACGCACACCCAGTTTCGAATCCAATTCTCTTCAGTTCTAGGTCATCTGAAGGTTGGGGGAAAAAGGGTTCACAGAGATGAACAATTCCCACTTGTCCTCCTTGTTCAGCTCGGAACTCCTCATCATAGATGTGGTAAGCTCTGGCATGAGCCTTCAGATAATTATGGAGACAGAGGTACTCGCCGAAATGGGGTAGATTGATCCCTGTTAATGACGAAGAGTGTGTTCATAATTTTTAGTGAAATGTGTTCGTAAGATCCTTTGAATATTTCATCCACCCCGAGTGGATCAGTTTACCTGGTGCATGCACATCTCTCCCAAAGCCCAGACGACAATTTTGCTCCGGTTCATTGACTGTGGCCCATAGTTTGACTCTAGACCCGAGCTCCCTGAAGACGACTCGTGCATATTCAGCGTAATATTGCACCATCAGTTCGTTGGTCCACGATCCCAAGCGAGTCATAAATTCCGGATGATCCCAGTGGTATATCGTGACGAACGGTTCCATCCCCTGTCTCCGTACCTCGTCAATCAGATCTTTGTAATACTGGAGCCCTTCCTGACTGATCTTGTCTGGCAATCCCGTGGGTAAAATCCTCGTCCAGCTCAATGAAAAACGGTAATGGCGGAACTGAAAGACGAATAAACATTTCCAAATATCGTATAACCTCTAAATGATTGAGGGAGGAGTTGAGGAGTCAGTCGAGGGTTAATCGATAGCAACTCGATTGGGTGATCTTCAATCAAATAATGATCGTCCAATGATCGACCCAGTGCACTGGTTGAGCTCTTATTGAGTGGGTATCGATCGACCCCACAGAGTGAACAAATCATTACCCCAATATCCTTCATCATCGCAATGTCCTCCTTATACTTGTGATACGAATCACATGCGATATCTCCAGTCGCTTGACCCACCACAATCGAATCCTTCTTGTGTGTGAACCAATCCCAAACGCTCGGACCTTTACCACTGACATTCCAGGCACCTTCTACTTGATAAGCTGAAGAGGCCGATCCGATGCTGAAGCCAGGAGGGAATTTCAGGTAATCTTCTTCATGTTGAATACCGCTGCAACTGCTAATTTTCAAAGAACAAAGGATTTTAGGTGGATTACTGTAAGATCATGACACCTCCAACGCAACCTTGCTGATTTTTCTGGCTGGAAGGGGACGGATATATTTTGGAGATTCTCCAGTTGCTCGAGGGCTAATTCATTTTAATACGACAAGCGAATATTTGTCTTACCGTAGGATGAAAATGAAAAATCCGAAGATAGTGAACTGGTCCATCTCAAAGTGTAAGTTCCACTTGGTGTCCTTCGTGAGTTAAGTCATGGGGTTCACGTACGGCCAGTCTTTATAGTTGTCAAGGAACCTTAATCAGGAGTTATGATCACAATTTGAAAAACACTCGAGAATCCTCGTAAAAAATACAGGAAACGTATAGATCTATCTAATCTACGTGGCATTCCTGGGTTTATGTTTGGCTCGTGTTCTCCATGAGTGGAAAATTACCAGTCAACCCTGGAGATGTAATCATGCACCAGATTAATTGATCCACCCAGGGCGGATGAAATCCTGTAAAATGATCTTATGAACACATTTTAATTGTGAAAAAATTGTGAACATCTCCTTGATCATCTCCAGGATTGACTCCCAACAAAAAAATTTTTTTTCGAAAAATATGTACAACATTTTTAATCTTCCTAAGTTATGTAGAGCAGGAAGCATATTCGTCACTATATATTTTTATTTTTCCTTCAAAAATGCAGGAAATATATAGAATTAGATGATTTTTACGGTAGTTCTCCTGGGGGACTATCTTTTCCGTATATTAAAGCCGAAAAATAAAGAAAGGAATGTATTTTTGATTATACATTTCCTATTTTTCGAAATCACGGCCATTTATAAAACAAGGAAATGGTGACTGCGAAGGTAATGCGATATGTTGAACTAGTCGTATCAACTGGTGTCCTTCGATTTTACCAATAAAATTGAAAAAACACGTGCTGAATACTTCTGCTGATAAAGAACGATCTTCATATCCCCCAAGACTTCAAGTTTGGAAAACCGAAAAACAGTAATTTTCAACTAAATCATAAATAATTCATTATTATGACTAATAAGTCCATCGATATCTGCCCCCGAGGGATTATTCAATCGTCAGTCAATCGATATTTAATCGAGACAAACAATATCTGCGTCCTTTGATAACAAGGGAGCTGAGTAACTACTCAATAACAATTATCAATGAGGTGTATCGTCCCTCAGGATGGGATTAGATTTTTTTGAAGACCTTCCCCCAGTTTTTCCATCATTCAATGTCGACTATCAATAACTCTGCTATAAAATAGTTGTGATAGACATCGAGAGGATCAGTGTCTGCTCATAATGCGTTCATTATTCATTACGATTTTTGTTTCATTGAAATTTGGATGGATTGTTAAAAGCCTCCCATGTATGAACAATTTTTTTAAACTTGAAGAACAGGGCTCCACATTATTGAAACAATTTTTTATTCTACAGCTGAGGTCAGAATCATTGGTGGTGCAGAAACAGGAATCGAAGCATATCCCTACGTCGTACGTGACTCAAATCATCGAATAATTGTTTAAGGATGTCGAATAGTTTATAGAACATCTTAAAATTGCACTAAAAAAATACAGAGGAATATTATTATGTTTCAGGTTTCTCTGCAATACAATGGAACTTTCGATGGATACGACGTCGAACATTTTTGTGCTGGAGTCATCATTAATGAGAGGTGGATTGGGACGGCAGCTAAATGTATCGATAAGTGAGTAATTTCTCCCCACATTCACGAATTAAAAATCAATAGGGTTCGTATCATCAGTATTAGTCATTATAATTCGATTCCATTTATTCAATAAATCAAAAGTATTATTTAATTGAGGAAAATGCTCGATTGATCGTCAGGAGAAAACCAGGAGAATTCAATGTACGAGTGGGTTCAAAGTATTACTTCAAAGAGGGAGTGATTCATGAGATCGATAGTCTTCTGATACATCCGAAATACACAGAGATTGAATGGGATTATGATGTCGGTCTTATCGAGGTCTGTAGCTGATATTTTTCATTGGTTTTATTTAGTTATATTAATGACAATTAATAGAAAAATTAACAGCAATTTGTGTTATTAATTAATTTGTGTACAGGTGCATAAACCAATTGAGTTTGATCTTAAAACTCAACCAGTTCAGTTGCCTCTCCCTCACCAGGAACTACCTGCAGGAACAAATCTAGCGATTGTCGGTTGGGGGGCTACGAAGGTGAGAAACAACGATTTTCCCCTCCCTAAATAATCACATATTTAAGAGATAATCCAGAAATCATTATCATCAGGGCGATGATCAAATCATTCTGATTTGATCCAATAATTCCCTCTCCATTGATCAATATAATTAATTTTCTTTACATATTTTTTTAATCTAAGTTTCCCTCATTCGATCTTTCGTCTGTTCACCTATAGCTACTCGGACCTCCCTCACCTGTAATTAACGCCAATATCGTACCAGTGATAAGCCAATCGATGTGTGAGGATAGCCTCGGACACTTTACTGTCACACCACGAATGTTCTGCATCTTTAAACATGGGAACGGACCTTGCGTTGGTGACACTGGTTCCCCAGGTGTCGTAAACAATACACTTTTTGGTGAGTCCAACGTAAACGTCAAGATTATTTAATCCGTCATTTTTTACCTAATTAATCTACATAAAAATCCCTCCAGATTTTTTCAATGATAAGATTATTCTGTTGTGAAGTGTCACAAAGTTGTAATTATTTCAGGTTTAGCATCGTGGAGTCCATCCTGCGCCTATCAATATCCCACCGTTTACACGAACCTATCAACTACTGTCGACTGGATCAATCAGATCATAAGGGCACCATCTGCGCCTCTTTCGCCGAAATTTCGCGAATAAATCAATTTTTCTTTCGATCATTCATAAAAATACAATTATTGCTAAGAACTCATTTTTTTATTGAAATCTTCATAGGAAAATAAACATAAACACAGCCGGGAAGCCGGAGGCTAAAGACAATTTTAGGACAATAATTGAGGTAGTGCTGGTCGATCAAAGGATCGACTTATGTCGAGACAATAGCGAGAAGAGCCTTCTTGTAGTTCCCGGAGGTATCCCCACTGATCCAGCTCTCCAGGGACTTCCCATAGCGCTTCTCAAACGTCCTCTTGATATCCCCAAGATCGATTTCGCATCTCGATACGATAATACGGATCAGGGTGCGATCCTTGGTGCCGATTCCCTGCATCGCAGCGTACAGCCTCTCCGTGAAAAAGCCGACCTTTGATTTAGCGCATTTGACAAGGGCAAGAAGTCCCTTCCTGATGCTCCCGGAGAAGGCCCTCTCAATGGGCGCCTGAATATCATCACCGGAGATCTTCTCGTACTCGAGGAACAGCTGGCGGAGTTGTCGGTAGCTGCGAGTGACAATTATTGAGTTGAATCTAGAGTGCGGGTCCCTCCACTGCTTCTCACCACTGTCGAAAAGACTTTGAGCGTCAAACTGAGCTTGCGAGTGGTCAATCCCTTCGTTCTCGTCTCTGTTCGCTTGACAGAGTGAGCCCACCAGTCGTTTAAAGTCCTCAGATGTGTCATCCCTGAGGTCTTTATCTGGTCTTCTTCCATATTCTGAAATTAAAATTCATTTCAAACTCATCGTGAGGTGAATAATGAATTTGGTTTCCAGGGAGACACCCTGAACACATTGTACTCACGTTTCTCGTAAGTCTCCACGACAGTCCTGATCCCCCAATTACCGAGTGTACACAGCAACTCAATAATTGTCTCCTCATCAGTCTCCTGCGCCGAAATAGCGTCGTGGAGTTCCTTAACGTAGTAATGATGCAACGGCGTCATCAGGGATGTGACAACACTCCCAAGATTTCCGCACAGCTTCTGCTTCAAGTCACTGAGCAGAGTGTTCCCGTGGTGTTTCTGGTACGACTCCCCGATCTCCAGACGCTGAACGATTCCCCGTTTGGTGAGAATATCGAGTATTGCTAGTTCATCGGTGCTGGAGCCCTTCATTGCTTGACACATCAACGCTGCGTCAGCAGTTGCATCAAAACTGTGGACTGGATAAACCGTCGGTTCGCACTGCTGCAAAGGGGTATGATAATTTTTTAATTAATAAATAAACAAATGAATCAATGAATAAATTAATTAATTAATTCCCTTCGCAGCTCACCTTGTCGGGCCAATATTGTTTGGGTGTCATTGTTCCTTCTGTTATTTCAATCGCTCCTGGAGATCTGCAATTGATAAATTTGTCAGGTAACTTGTCTGCCGCAATAATTTTGTGATGACGGGGTAATGGCACGGTAAACTGACGAGAAGCGACGCGCACTCGCGCACAGGAGGCTGATTGACGCATTTTTTAATGGTAAATTTTAAGAGACGAATTGATGGGCTTCGTGTGCTCCTTGAAGGGAGGAAATTGTTAATAAGTACTCTGGTGAATAATTACCGGAATTAATGAGATGAGAGGCTACTGCTTCGAGTACCGGTAGTTCAATGGTTACTGACTAGCGAGGGGTCCAATTTAAAGGCAGTCACATGTGACCACGACCGGTGCAACTGATTTCGATTTTCGAAGAGGGAGAAGAATTTGAATTGCTCTTGCCCCAGTTTAATTTCATTCCTATGACCAGAGATTAACGATTAAATAACATTCCATTAAGGGCATTTTGTGACCCCATTAGTAGTCAATGAACGACAATCAAATGATGATTATTTTTATAAAAATTCATTTTTTATTGCTGCTTACATAAATTTCTAATGGGAGAAATGAAATTCTGGGTAGAGCTCTTACTGATAATGGAGTGTAATTGATTTTTCATCGGTTCAACTGTATTAACTAATAGGAATAACATTTTTTAATTGTTTATTCTGCGATTGATCGGCACGACGACCTTGTTAATCGCCTGATGAATTTCTAATTGTTCAACGGGTGTGAAAATCGTTTGCGGTGCGCGAACATTAATTAGGGAATCCAGATCAATGCGGCGTGCGACAAATAAATGCAGCGATAAATCAGTTACTTCTTTCCATATTTACAAGCCAATAATCATTAGCACTCGCATCGTTAGCGTTAGTGATTATGACGATTTATTCAATAAAATCAAAAGACTATTTAATTGCTGGAAATCCTGGATTGATTGGAAGGAGAAAATCCACTTCCTTGAGTTGCGGATGGTGATGGTAATTTTTTCTTAAGGATATCCTTAATTGTTGACCAATCGACGTGGGTGGAACGAATATCGAACCACGATCTCCTCCTGAAGATTAATTAACCTGAATTGATGCCAATACAGAGACACAAATTCTTTAGAAATTACATATCTCTTCCGTAATCTGTCACAACAATATTCAGTTACGCATTTTTTCACTGAATGTTCAATACTTTTCCTGAACTTTTATTTCTGATTCCTCGAAAGTCCTAACAGCCCTTCAGGACTTTTTCCTGATTAAGGAACGTAATTTTTCAAGAATTTGTCTTTCTAAAACATTCCAAAAGGTGTGGATCATCGTTTTCGACGTTCGATATCATTCACGTCATGTTGATAGCCTCTCTTATCATTAAAAAACGTTATCTCATAATCATCACGAAGAAATGATTGTCAATGACCTTTTTTCTATTGACTAAATTCAGGAGCTCAGGAAAATAAAAACATGATAATAATGATTGATACTTTTATTTTATAAAATAGATCATTCTTCTGCTCCTCATTACATCCTCGAAAGGATCATAAATATTCAATAAACAAATATAAATTATCTGACATTTGACGAAGTCCGTTTTAACACAGTTCGCAAGCTGGTGATCCCCCACATATCATCAGTACAATAATTTCAAGGATTCACTAATTAATAATAGACAGAAGAGCTTTCCTATAATCCCCGGAAGTGTCTCCACTAATCCAACTCTCCAGGGACTTCCCATATCGCTTCTCAAACGCCTCCTTGATATCCCCAAGATCGATTTCACTCCTGAGGACGATAATACGAATCAGGATACGATCCTTGGTGCCGAGTCCCTGCATTGCAGCGTGAAGTCTCTCGGTGAGAAAGCCGACCTTGGATTTCGTGCATTTGACGAATGCAAGAAGTCCTTTCTTGATACTTCCGGAGAAGGCCTTCTCGATGGAGACTTCAATGTCATCACCAGAGATCTTCTCGTACTCCAGGAATAATTGTCGAAGCTGTTGATAACTGTTGGTGACGATGAGTTCGTTGAACCGGGAGTCTTCCTCTCTCCACTGCTTCTCACCAGCTTCGTACAGGTCCTTGGCGTCCAGCTGAGCTTGAGCAAGATCTATCCCCACACTCTCATCCCTGTTTGCCTGACAAATGGAGACGATCAGTCTCTTGAACTGACCAGAAGTGTCGTCTTTGAGGTCGTCCTCGATGCTTCTTCCATATTCTGGAGTGGAAAGGAAGGATTTAATTATGTGGATGAAATCAAATACAAAAAAAGACATTTACGACTTACGTTTCTGATAAGACTCCACGACAGTGTTGATCCCCCAGTTACCGACAGTGCACAGTAATTCGATGATTGATTTCTCGTCGGTCTTGCGTCCTGTAATGGCGTCGTGGAGTTCTCTGACGTAGTAGTCCTGTAACGGCGTCATGAGGGCGACGACCACGTCCCCCAAGTTCCCAGACAGCTTGCTCTTCAGGTCATTGACCAGGGTACTCCTGTGGTGCTGCTCGTACAGCTCGGCGATCTCCATACGCTGTTTAATTCCACGGTTGGTAAGCACATCGATTATCGCTTCTTCATCGACACCAGAGCTCTTCATCGCTTTGCACATTGATGCTGCGTCTGCTGTTGGGTCGAAATTCTCCACTGGATACACCGTTGGGGTACACTGAGGGCAATCACATGCAGAATAATTACTAGGAAAATATTTGGTAATGGAGTGTCTTCCAGAAATCCTCGGAAGTCTTTTTGATGAGCCGAAAAGGTCGGGTTTGTCACCAAAGAATATGAAGAAAGGGACAGAAAGTTTTGGAACAAAAAGAAAATGGAACGTTGTCGTCTTTTAAGAGATGTCATTATGCTATAGCTAATGACGCAGTCATTTCAATAAATACCAATCAACTCAGAAGACAAAGGTTTTATCAGAGAGAACATGAGATTTCCAGAAAATTTCTGGAACACTCAGAAGAAAAATTCTCTCAAGAATATTTACTATATACAAAAAAATGTAATTGACAACGAAATGTCTTAAAAAATTATGTATCTGGATTTACAAAATGGCCGCGTCATTATTATATTAATAAAAATGATATAAAGAGAGAAAAAAATTTGTATAAATGAAAAAAGGCAGAAAAATGTACCTTGAAGGGCCAATACCTCGGAGTCATTTTTGTATTGTTATTCCAGTTCCTCTGGGTGATCTGCAACTGATAAATTCTAGTGTTAATTAGCCTCCTGATAGTGCGTGACACTAAACCGAAAATTCGACGGTGAACACATTAAAACAGACGTCATTTATGCACGAATTGGAGCACTTGTGTAAGAAAATTATTGGGAACCAAATTTGTGACAGTTTTTCATGCTCCTTAATGTGGAAAGGGAGTGGCAAATGTTTACTTGGATCAATAATTACCGAATTTAATGGGACAAGGAGGACTGACTGCTTCAAGGGCCGATGATTCAATGATAGCCCAATAGTTAAAAGTCTCATTTAAAGACGGAGATGTGGAGAGGGAGGACAATTTAAAAAATACTTCCCCCCTTCCCCCCGTTAATCGTCTGCGTGGAGTTGCTATCTCGTTAATGGGATATTTCAAAACCAATAGTGATGAAAAATTTATTTTTCATTATTGGGTCATGAAAATGACTTAATGAACATTATTCCGGCACCATCCAAACAGACAAAAACATAAACATTGTCGTTCAAAATTTTTCATTGGATACGAAGTGAGAAGCAAGTGTCTTCTGAAGCACTTGAAGTGTTTTGGATGCCATCTTGGAGAACAGTAGAGCGGAAGGGGATTCCCATTATGACCAAATCATTAATTTGGTCCCCCAAATCTTTTTTTGACAGTTTTGGAGAGCAAAATGAGGGGAAATTACATAAATAACGTTCGCCTGAAAAATAAAACATTTTTTTTTTCATACTGTCCTTGTGCCAGCATTGAACCAACATTACTCAGTTGGTATTCGGTACAACCTGGTGAACCCTCAGATACTCCAATTGACTGAATTAATTGACCAAAAATTAGTTATTGGATAAATAATTTAGTTCTTCTGGTACTCGATGGACAATCGAAGGGCCGAACAATTTTTCCTTTTGCAAGAAAAAATCTGATAATGTTTTTTTACTGTAACAATGAATGTTGATGTAATTCCCCTGACGCCATAACAAAAAATAACTTCTGCTCTATTATTAATGTTAGAGGTCATCAGAATATTATTTTATTTCTCGAAAAATTGATGTGGCATTGAAAAATGAGTTTCGCCTCATTACCCTAGTTATCAGAATTCGATTTCCTCTCGTTTACCAATAATGCCTTAATGGAATTCTATTAATGGAGTATGATTTTTACGAACGAAAAATTCCCTCCAAACTTTTCCCTCTCCGATGTGTAAATTGTGTACCACTCGCGTCACATCTGTCTCTCTTTAAATGAGACCGTTGAGTATCGAAATATCATTGAAACCCTAGCCTTTTAAGCAGTAGCTCCCCATTACCACATCAAACCACTAATTATCGATCATAATCATTAACAGTCGCCCCCTTCCCTAGAAATTACGCAAAACTGGGAACCTGTTCCTGAAATTTTTGGATAAAAAGTGCCGATTTTCTCACCTCCATTCGAGTGTGCGTTTGCTTTTATGTGTTTACCGTGCACTTCAGTTGTTAATAGACTGAAAAAAATTAATATTTTCGATAAGTAAGTCCTCACTTGTGCCACGAAATCGAATATTTCTATTCAAGTGCATTAAAGTGTTCTTAACAATTCAGTGAATAATTAACACGGACGTTTACCACTTGCAGGTCCTCCGGCAAAGTTGAAATAACAAATAGCGAAATGTCCTTGAAACGATATTGTCCTCACAAGGTGGGTTAAAAGACATTCTCCCCAAGTTCTGAAAGTATTAAAAAAATTCTACTAAAAAATCTGGTACATCAGAAAAACCTCCCTTTCCCATTAATCAGTGAGTTAATCAATTTAGTCATTACCTCGTACAGACTCAGGCAACGATCCACCCTGTCGAGCCCTTCGACGCAATCGCCGATGCAGGAATATTGTGCGAGGTTACCAGACGTTCCAATGTCGATGAAAAATCGATAATCGAAGTTCTCACGAACCGTGGAATTATCCAGCGCCTGGAGATCGCCAAGATGTACAGGGCATACCATGGCCATCCCCTGCTCAGCGACTTGAAGAGTAGAATCTCTGGAAATCTTTGGAATGTCATTGCCGCCCTTATGACACCGTTGCCCCATTACTACGCCAAAGAAATTCACGACGCCATTGTGGCACGAGCCACCGACGAGGATGTCATCATCGAAATATTGTGCACACTCAGTAATTATGGGGTTGTGACTATCGCAGAGTCATACGAAGAGCGTAAGTATCACGTGATCGAATCCAGGGACTTTCCTGGCGGATAAAAAATCATTAGAGATTCCAGGATTAATTTACTACGACCGATTTTTATTGTCTTCATTTCAGTGTATGGAAAGACTCTGGAGAACGACCTCAGAGACAACACATCCGGTGCCTTCGCAAAATTAAGTGTCGCCCTCTGTCAAGGGAAAAGAAACGAAAATCATGTGATAGATCATGCACAAGCAAAATCCGATGCCCAAAAGCTCTTCGAGGTCGGTGGAAAGCTCTGGAGCGCTGAAGACTCGCACTTCAACCAAATAATCATCACTCACAGTTACCCCCAACTGGCCCAGACATTCCTGGAGTACGAGAACATGTCGGGGGATGACATCGAGGTGCCCATTGAGAAAGCCTTCTCCGGGAATATCAAGAGAGCAATTTTGGCTATCGTGAAATGCGTGAAATCCAAGATCGGTTTCTTCTCTGGAAGACTGCACGCTGCCATGCAGGGAATCGGCACCAACGATCGCACCCTCATACGCATCGTCGTGTCCAGAAGTGAAATCGACCTTGGGGATATCAAGAGTGTGTTTGAGAGACGTTATGGAAAATCCCTGGAGAGCTGGATCGCTGGAGACACATCTGGGGATTACAAGAAAGCCCTTCTCTCCATCGTCTCCACATATCCGGATTATTAGTCTTCGTCACTAGCTGCTACGCTCAGTTCGTGGCAGAAAGTGCATTTACATGACTCCGTGGGGTAAACGTCGACTTATGCAGAAGCTATTTATCTTGTTTACCACTTCGTAACTAATTTACGAACTCAATGAAATTAAAATATACGAGAAATTGCTTTTGCATCGCATGTAATACCGTTTTTTGTTAATAAACTGGAAATTTACTTCCAAATGTTGATTTTACCCATTTTCTTACGCGTGTAATTAATTAAATCAGGTCTCTGATCAACTAATTAGGTCGGGTTGTGCACTCAACTGAATCGTTTCATTGATTATTGTCATGATCGCTTGCATAAATAATTAAATTACAAGAGAAAAACGAACCAGGCATTTTTAGTTTATTGTTCAGGTTGTGAGTAATGAAATTTCAACATTCAATTGACATCAAAGGTTTATCATTTATTAGCACAAATATAATTCCACAAAAAAAAATACAAGGCATCTGGAGTTAACACTGGCCTAAGCCTCCTCACCAGCGACTAGCCTTCAGTTTCCTCAGTGTATAATAAAAGTTTAAAAGGCAATTTATAATAATAAAATATCTAGATAGTAAATACGTGTAAAAAATATAGTTCTAAATGTGTATAAACATCGCAGCTCGCAGTTGATTGACATATATTATATAAAAAATTATCTGTTCGTGTTGTTTCTTAAGCGTATATTCGCGAAATTCCTGGGAAGATCCCTCGGAAAATTCGTACTCTTTTTGCTATTCAATAAGCCAAATTAATTCAATTGCAATTTCGTAAGAATAGATGAGTTGCTTGACGTGTAACGAAAAATTAGTAAAGCCCTTTCATTGAAAGTTCCTGTTACTAATCTATGGAAAAGGGTCTCATAAAAATTTTCCAATCACCACTGAAACACCGGATGTGAAATTGAGTCGTATCGATCTACTATTGCATCTTTTACAACAAATTAATCAAATTTCTCCCAACAATAATATGGACATTAACAAATCTGTAGTCAATCGATAAACTAGGATAAGTGCATTCTCCACCCTCGCCCCTCCCCCTTCAAAATAAAGTACACCCCTGGCAGCATTTTTATGGTTCCAAAATTCCTTATCATTAACATAATTTTTTGTTCTCTAGAAATATCTTAATGTTCAGGAAGTTGAATGTGTTAGATTCTCATTCACTCCGAGAACCTCTGAAGGGGATGTCCAGGAGTCTATACTTTTCAATCCAACAGCAGGTGAAATGCACTTGTCCCAGTTAATTACAAAATCCCTAAAAAAATTATTTCATCATCAGATTAACAAGTTTGAACACAGTTGGGAGACTGGAGATTCTGAATATAATTTTTGGACATTGTGGTAACACTAACAGCTCCCAATTCTCCTTATGTGGAGACAATGGAGAGAAGAGCTTTCTTGTAGTCCCCAGAAGTATCACCAGTGATCCAGCTCTCGAGTGACTTTCCATATCGCTCCTCAAAGGCCTTCTTGATGTCACCAAGATCAATTTCACTCCTCGAAACGATAATGCGAATGAGAGTGCGATCCTTGGTGCCAATGCCCTGCATCGCTGCGTGGAGTCTCTCAGCAAAGAAACCGACCTTGGATTTTACACATTTGACGATGCCAAGGAGTCCCTTCTCAATACTTCCTGAGAACTCCTTCTTGATGGCCACTTCAATGTCATGTCCAGAGATCTTCTCGTACTCCAGGAATGTCTGGCGTAGCTGTTGGTAGCTCCGGGTGACGAGAATGGCGTTGAATTGTGATTCCTCGGTGCCCCATTGCTTCTCACCAACATCGAACAGATTCTGGGCATCTGACTGGGCCTGAGTGTGATCTATTCCCTGATTTTCGTCACGGTTCGCCTGGCAGAGGGAGACAATCAGCCGCTTGAAGTGGCCGGATGTGTCGTCCTTCAAATCCTTCTCCAAACTTTTTCCATAAACTGAAATTAAAAACAATATTTTGAGTATTTGGATGCATTATCGGGAAAACGACAGATTAAACCGATCCTCTATCAATTAAAATACGTGAGTATTAATTAATAATTATTGTTGTGAACATTCCTGGTGTCTGCAGATAAATAATTAAAATAATTCAAATTCCCCTTTCAATCAATGGCTTTACTTATTAAGCGGCAAGAGAAAGATTTCTCGAATGGGTTTCAATGACGCAATCCCCTGCTGAGTAAGTATTCGCGTCACGATTCGGTGATGACATCACTTCTGACACCATATTATCCACGAATGTAATTATAGATCCAATGCAATACGAGCCATCGCTAACAGACCTAGGTGTTTGTCGAATAATTGACCGGTCTGTCAGCCATGACGGCCTTGACGATTGCTCATCGTCTCATCGGTTATCACGGAATTCTCCCTCGTAATTGTGTGCAAAAATTCAATCATTTAATTTTTTCTCTAGAATATTAAACAAAATACTTCAGACAGAAAAGGCTATTTTACATTTCAATTGTTAAAATCCACAAACGATTTTTCTCATTGGACTTACGATTCTCATAAAACGCTGCGATCGTCCTTATCCCGTAATTACTGAGTGTACAGAGGATCTCGATGATGGCCTCCTCGTCGGTACCAAGCCCGGAAATGGCGTCGTGGAGTTCTTTTGCGTAATAATGTGGCAGTGGGGTCATGAGGCCGACGATGACGTCAGACAGTTTTCCAGACAACTCGCTCTTCAGGTCACTGATCAGGTCCTTTCCGTACTGCGTCTTGTACGCCTCGGCGATCTCCAGACGCTGGACTATTCCACGTCTCGTGATAACGTCTATCAATGTTTTTTCATCGGTGCCAAAGCCCTTCATTGCTTTTCGCAGCAGTGCAGCGTCGGAGGTGGCATCGAAGGGCTCCGCGGGGTACACTGTTGGTGTGCACTGTGACAGATAATTTGGTCATAATGAGTGGATCGTGCTCCAACGATTGGGTGAGCCGAGATAAATCGATTGATTCCCAGCTCATAATTTTGTATTTTGTTCTTCTCATTCGTATTTATTTATTCATTCCGGAAAATAAATAATCAGGAATGGAAACGAAAAGCGAAGAATCGTAAGAATCTACGGAATCTAACACATTCACAACAAAAAAACTGACCCTGACGGCAATGACGAATGTCAAGAGAGATGACTCATATTTAAAATGAGTTTCTGACGAATATATTCGACTCTCTCATTGTGATATGAAAAAATTCAACTGTTGATTTCTTATGGATTAAAAAAATATTCTGATGACATGAAATTAATTAGTCATTAAGTCAAAATGGCCCTTCGATGGCATTACGATGGGCTAAACGATGCATTTGGTCGTCAAAAAATAGTTCTCTGTTAAACGAAGTCCTCGCGTTAAACGACCAATTTGTTAATATGCAAATCATCATTTTTATTTTGATCAAGAAAACGTCACGTTCCATTCGCTCCATGCACTGCAAAAATATTATGATTATAAAAAATACCTTGCCCTATTTCCATTGAGTTATTCCATGTAAACAGATAAGAACAATTATGAAGTATTAGTCATATAATCCCGGACGTGAATAAAAATAAGCACCAGATAAAAATGGATTAAGAGCCTTCTTCCAGAGGGTCACGTAGCCGAAATGATTTATCTAATTACACCCAACATACCTTTTTATCTTGATCAAACCCCAAAAATATTTTGTCTGGAATTAGAAAAGTCAACTTAATCACGTGATCCCTCTGGAAGATTCCTAATGTGGACCCTGTGCTCTGGAGTTCTCTGTACCCCTAGAGGCATAACCCTTTCCTCAGATTCTTACAGAACAATCATCCCTTCCTCGAACCAAACAAAAATCCAGTTCAGAAGAAATAATTTGTGCTTCAGAGTATTTAGCAACGATTTACCACTTCGTTCCCGATTTATTTATTCAACTCTCCTACAATCCAACACTTCATTTTGAAGTCATCCGACAATTGACGGTTGAACCAAGTGACCCCAGCCCGAGGAATAGTTATCGAACGAACGAAGGAAGCATTAAACCGAAAGTGGGTCGTGTCCTCACTGGAAATACTCTAGAAAAACCTCAGCAAATCCCCGAGCAATTCAGAAATTCAATTTCTACTCACTTTGAATGGATAGTACTGTCCCTGAGACATTTTATTCTCCTGTTGTTACACTGGATCCGGTAAATCTGCAACTGATAAATTCAAGTGTTAATGCAGCACCTTATCAATGCGTCCAGCACCACGACGCAATTGCCGGCGAATCCATAAACATTGAAACACCAACACTTGCTCACAGGTGATCCACTTTTGATGGGGACATTAAGGGTAACGAGGGTACGACATTTGGAGGTTCTGTCGATCGAGGATGACGTCTTCAGGGAGTCTTGATTTTTCAGGATGGTCAGGGGGGGAGAGGGAGCTCTGGAGGTAAATTTATAGAATTGTTAGACTCACCACTTCGACTGCCGGTGGTTCAATGACGGCCAACACCCAACCGTCTTTACAACTGGTGAATGCCGTTGGTATGTGTGTGTCATGCGTGACGACAGTGGTGTACAACCGATTTACGGTACGGGGGGGGCAGGAGGGGGAGGTTAAAAATTTCAAGGAATTCTCCCTCCACAGTTGTTCGTGGTCTAGGATGTGGATGTGGTGCAGTGGGGACTGCATTTGTTTGGAGATCGAAGAAATCTTGTTGGGGAATTTTTGGTTGATTATTATTTTCTACACGTGGGGCACAGAAAAATAAAATTCTAATTAAAATAATATTACGACTATTGTAATAAAAAAGAGATAAAATTGTAATAAAAATATTGTTATGATCATTCAGGTAAAAAATGTAATTCCAATTAAAATAATTTAAGTCCATTGATATATTGATAAATAAAATGTTGTTTTTCGACTCCTGGAGGAGTTTCCAGTGGACATTTTCAATTTATTAAAAAACCTCGTTATCTTTCTTGTGACTCATGCAATTAGCTCACTCACAGACTAATGAATTTTCCGTAATTACGATATATTACAGCAAAAAATGGGAGGTGTAATATTCTGCAAGGACACGTTTGAAAAAAAAATGAAACACCTTTTTTTATATTTGTTATCGTTCTCCCACGTTTGTCGCTCCACTAAACATTTTTTTCTTTAATAATTTCTCTCCGCACGCCAATGCAAAGTGTGCCAACAACAACCCCATTCGCAAGCCATAATACTCACGTTGAAATGTTGTTTTAATCTATCGATTCACTTCCATCATCCGAAATAGAAGTTTATTATTAGAATTCTAACTTTCTGACATGTACAAGCGATTAACCGGTCGAGCTCACAATGCGATTGTCACAGAGCCTTCAAATGCTAATTAAAAATTGATATATCAGATAAATTATCACCAGGAGGCGAGTAAAAATGAATTTTTTTAATAATAATTTGTCAAAGTTTGATTCTGTAATTAAAACGAGAATATTTCGTTGAATTCAATGGGGCATTCATTGATCAACTTTCATAATTAATTCACAACTCATAATTAATTAATTGGACTTCAACTGATCGTTTAAAATCTATAATTGAGTCTGAACATTTTGCGTATTATTTTTCATCGGACGATTTTCTAATAAAAAATTATCCCAGCGGTTGAGATATCATTTTTTTGTGGTAAAAATTTGGGAAATATTTTTTTTACGTTAAAAATTGTAAATAAATTCCCCAGTCAAACGAATAATGACTCAACTGGACTCTCATCCTGTAAAAAATCCAATAACCAAACGAAAAAAAGTACCATAAAGACATCACGCATAAACTCGCGCCTGCGCGCTCCGTCCCCTTTCCCTCCCGACACTTCACCAACGCCGGGAGCCCAGTGTTTACGTGTATGCTGGTGTGAGTGCTGCAGTGGGACGTGTCTGAGCATTTCAGAGAAAAAAACAACCCCCACATTACTATTATCCATGTCCCAGAGGCTTCTAACGGGTGTTATAACGTGACTGAACCCTCGAAATTGATCGATTTCACGTCTGATAACGACTTGTGGATGAAGTGGATTAAATTCGCCTGTGGACGGCGAAAAAAACGTGCGGCCAGGACATCCAGGGCTTATTAAAATTCAATGCAAGTTTGATAACAAGAATTATGGAACTGATGAGAACATGATGCTCTCAGCTAGACGTACAATCCATCATTCGTTGAGATTAAAGTGCTGATTAATTGGCTAATTATTATGGGGAAGCAAAACGGCTCTTGTTGGTGGTGCGTCAGAGCCTTCAAGTGGATACCCGTTATCTTCATTCTGACTATCGTATTCTGGTCTTATTATGCCTACGTCGTACAACTCTGTTACTGTAAGTTAACCTCAAAAGTGGCGTCTTAAACTGAATTTTTACTGCTCATAATTTTATTTGATACAACTGTCTGAATGAGGTCCTGCTAACCTCAGTCTAATTTGCATCTGTTTGTGTTGGAGGTCGTGAAAAAAATTCACCAGAAAAACCTGGCACATTGACTAGACAATTCTATTGGATTTCTATTAATAGAGAATTTTATCATTCTGTGGGAAAAGTGCATGATATTCAATGTTGCTAGACAATATATTATTGTATCGTGTTTTATGTACAATTCTCTTGGCTTCAATTTCGCGAGTTAGTCACGTTTCATTTCTTGATGAAGAATTGAATGAAAAATGAGCAGGAGATAGCTCAGTGGTGGTTGGTTGGCATTGGTTTGAGGGCTTTATTGAATTGATAATGATGGATTCATTGATTTTCTATAATTCCGTGTCAATCTGTTTCAGATACTATTGAAAGTAATGTCCAGAAGGGTGAGTAGTTCAATGAAATCAAGGCTGAAGGTTCATTTGGTGGGGATCACGCATGGAAAAATTCAATTAGAACAGTTTTTTATTCGAAGGAAAAAAGAAAAAAAATATATAATTTTTCTGCCATTTGCACTGAATTTTTCAACTTAAATCAAAAGAAACAGTAAAATTATAACAGTATTTATTGAATTCTCTGTTCACATGGTCTCGTACACATAATCAACTCATCTTTTCTTACAACATTAATACTGCATTGACTACATAATTAATTTGTTTTTTTGCAGCGTTTTATCTCTTCTTCTTTCATATTTTATTCCTCATCTTCCTGTGGTCGTATTGGCAGACTGTTTTTACGGAGTTAGTTCCAATTCCGGATATGGTGAGCTGAATAAACCAATTTGTTTACCGAAACTCAGATACATAAATTATAAATTATTTGTTTTCATTTGTTTGTTTAGTTTAAGGTACCTGCTGTGGAGATGGAGAAACTCCATCAGGCGCAGAGTGAAGACGCGCAGTCAGCAATACTGGAGCGAATTGCCCAAGATTTACCTGTTACTAACCGAACCGTCAGAGGAGGTATGACTAATTTCTGAGTAATAGTAATTCCTGGAGAATTACTATTACAGGGCTAATTTTCCATTTATTTTTCAATTTAAATTGAAAATCGATACGAAATTTCGCTTTTAGCCATCAGATTCTGCGACAAATGTCAGCTGATAAAGCCAGATCGTACTCATCACTGCAGTGTTTGTCGTCAGTGTGTCCTGAAGATGGACCATCACTGTCCATGGGTGAATAATTGTGTTGCTTATCACAATTACAAATTTTTCATGCTCTTTCTGATGTACGCCCTGCTCTACTGCGTATTCATCGCCGCCACTTCTCTCCAGTATTTCATACAATTTTGGAAGGTAATGCCAAGGAATTAATGAATATTCTAGTAACAATATGAAAATGGCAAGACCATTCTCATAGTATTAAGACTTTAACAAGAATCAATGCGTAAAGTCTGGAATTGATGGAAGGTTTGGTTTGGTGATCAGGGGGAACTGGATGGAACGAGTAAATTCCATTTGCTGTTTCTCTTCTTCGTATCCCTGGTGTTCGGTGTCAGTCTCAACTCAATGTTTTTCTACCACTCCTACCTCATCCTGCACAACAGGTCCACTCTGGGTTCGTATTTTAAATTGTTGATATTGATTAAAATATCAATCGAAATGAATAACTATCATTTTTGGGTGTGTGAGTGCACTAGGGAATATTGCACATTTTTATTTAATTATTCCAGAGGCGTTTAGACCTCCGATGTTTAGAATGGGCAAGGACAAAGACGGCTTCAGCATTGGAAAATACAATAACTTCCAAGAAGTATTTGGGGATAACAGGAAGCTATGGTGTCTACCTGTTTTTACTAGGTGAGTTGAAATTAATAACATTAATTTTTTCCTCAGTAGTGAAGTGGCACAACCGGAGCTGTCAGTTTCGGAAATATTTCTGATGAAAGTCTTTCAATATTACGTATAAAATAATTGACAACATGAAAAATTTTCTATAAATTTATAGAAGTTTTTTAAATCGTCATTTTTCGAGGAAAATTTTCTGTTTCACAACTTCACTCCTGAAATAAGACTAAGACAACATATTTGTTAATGATAAGAGAATGATTTTGAGCCAACTGCACAATACCAATCCCCATAATAAAAAACAGTCTAGAATCAGTCATTGAATCACAAATTCAATCAGAATAATTATTATTCATTTACGTGTAGTCTGCACTCACTGAGATAAAGAGCATTCGAATTGCGCACGAAAACATTCGGCAGAATTCGATGTAAAATCCAGGGAATTCGTCAGATAATTCTATTTGAATTCTCGGGGATCTTATAAAAGTTCAATAGAAATTCAGTAAAATTATTTAGCGAATTCCTCAGGTTTTTTCTGACGAATAGTTTCGTGTGCGATAATTGTTACACTGTAACCACTGCTATGTGACACTATTATTTACTATGATTACTGTAATTGCCATGCATTTGTCAAATATTCTTTTCGATCGAATGCTTAATTGATTGGATGTCCATTGACTCAAAGTATCTGTTGTTGCATTACAAGTTTCTATACGAATCTATTAAAATGAGAGCATGAGTAAACATTACGAGCAAAAATTAGACAACTAAATGACTTCAAAGATGATTAGATGATCATTGAAGTGTAGGTGACAATTTTCAAGTTAAAAAACCATCAAAATTGATAAAACTAAAGTTGAGAGAGAAAAAAAAACACTGAGGGGGGGATACCAAACGCCTGTTTTAGTCTTGGGGACGGAGTGATCTATCCAGTTCGATCCCAGCATCAGAGTGGTCTCAGTACGTACAACTCGATGGGCAGTACTCAAAACAGGTCAGCATTTTAGGATTTAACAAGATCAATGGGTCCTTTGTTGATTAAATTTACTGAATTTTCCTTCGTTATTATGGAAAGAATAACAAAATCGTGAACAATTATCGGATGATATCTGATTTTTTACGTTCCATAATGGCGATTTATTCACGCATGTGCATGATCAATCGCTAGCTGTGTGATTTCATTAATATATCCTCCTTGCGATAATTATTCAATATTATTTTCCTGCGATGGCTTCATTTAAATCATTACAGTGCTTTACAAGAATGAAAAGATCCTGTAGAATTGGAAGGAATGAGTTAAATTCTACTAAACTTTTTTGTCGAGCAAAATCAGATTTTTTTTAATTCATCAACAAATTATTCAAAGCGAGTATTCACATTGAAAATTGTCGAGAATTTTTAATATTCGGGATTGAGAGGAGGAATGACAATCCCCTACACTTTCTACACATTTTCATTCTTGTTTATTCACCTCCCGCCGCCTCCCTTCCCCTCCCTCGAGGAAAAAAGTTGTAATTATTGAAAAAACAACGTTTGATTGAAAAAAAAATTGAGCGAGCATTCAAACGATCGAAATAGTTTAAACATTATCGATCCCGCAGTTCCAGTTTATGACCAGTCGGACACCATCATTAGTAGCAATCATCAGCATTATCATCATTGACGAACAATGTGATTCGCTCTCCCCCGAAAGACCAGTAGAACGAGAGATTGGATTAGTTATCATTAATTAGTTGGATGCATGTATATTCGATGAATCAATGATAATTGTAAATCGTTATCACCTAGCACATGAGTTTATACTCTTGGAGAGGTATTGTGCATCTGGTTTTATCAAATTGTGGATAGAGTACAGTCCAGTGTGAATATTACGTAGTGTTGATCCACTGCCAATTGTGATAGAATTGATTTGGAAATTAGAAGAAGAACAATTGGGATTGGGATTTACAGTTTTGGCGATGGAATAACATTTCCGGAGAGGCTCTGCGACGAAGATACTCACACACTTCTCGGTGATAACAGGACTTGAAATTATTGTCGAGGATGTGCTACTTAATTATTGCCTCGTTTACAGGTATTTTATGTAAAAGTCTGATTACTTTGTCGAAGAACTTCCTATGTTGATCGAGAAAATCATTGTTTAGTTTTTTTAGTTGTTCAATGCAATAACGAAGGGGTTAAACTAGATGAATTGAGTCATCAAAATCTTTTGAAGTTGACAGATTAACATATTCGATTTTTTTAAATAATTTGGCAATAGACAAGTGTAGAGAGGAATGCAAATTTTATTTGATGGTGAAGCGTGAGAGAGGATTGACCTTGACTTTCGTTTTTTTTAGCTTTCGATTTTTAAAATTAATTTTAATCCTATTTGTTTAGGTTTTCTGATTACTTTTCATAATAAGAAATTTAAAAACCTTCATTTTCTCTTCAATGTAAAGAATGTATGTTAGAAAATTAAAATGCCAGCAGATATCATTGTTAATAGAATTTAAGCAGAATTCTAACTAAATTTCAACGCATCATTCTGGAAATGTCAGTATTTTTTCCAATAAAAAATCAGAAAAATTGTCATAAGAAAATCAATTCAGTTTTAGTGACTCATCTAATCTCACTACTTCGCCACGAACAAGATAACTCTTGCCTCTATTATTTTCAAAAAAATCTCATTGCCGTTTCCTATTTAATTCTAAAAACTTCAGCAAAAAGCGAAATAAGTAGTTTCTGGGACAGACGTCGCTCTTCAGCATTTACTCTATTGAATCTAATCCGTACCTCCTAGAATGTTTACATAATAGTTCATTTCTACAGCTATGATTACCAATTAGTACCGTTATTTATCGAGGCTTATTAGTCCTCGAGTGCATCGTCCATGTCACGTAAAACCCAGTCCACACGCCGTGTGAATCATTTCTGTTTGTTTTTCATACAAATCGCGGAATTGAATAGAATTCTTATCCATTCTCGTATTAAAGGAGCGAATAAAAAATCGAGTGATTGAATTACTGCTCATTAGTACCAATTAATGTACGGAAGTTCGAAATTGTTATAAAATTGAGTTGATAATTTTTTCACTCGCGTAGAATTTGTCGTACATTAAATAATAAATTTATACTGAACGATATGCTCGTCGCACTCGAGGGATCAAGACTTTGTTTTGCAAGCGAGACAATAAATCTAGAAAAATCTAATCAGTGACGAACTGCCCCACCCCAGTGAAACGTAATCGGAGAGTTCCAGATGCTGATAGTGTTGTGAGATTAAAATGAACATAATTCACGATATGTTCGTCAGAAATATTGTTAACATTCCTTATTTAGTTGATAAATGGCTTGTAAATAATCAAATTGAATAAATTTATTGAAATCACCACTGATACCGATCATTTCCCGGGGAACTGTAGCCACGTCAATCAAAAATATTGAAAAATTAGTTCGCTAGACAATCGAAATATCACCAGAATGTCCCCTCTTCTCCCCTTTTGCAGAGCTTATTTTTTTTTCTATTCGCTTTGGCTATCGATAACGATATAATGACCTTGGAATAAAGCATGGAGGATAAAGAACTAAAAAAGCTTGGGAATCATGAACAGGAATTATTTACCTTGAATTACTCTTGAGTTTATCAGTTATTTTTGGGCGTAGGTCCGCACTCGATGATATGAGTTTGGTAGCAGAGGCAACGATTCTTGCACTTGGTGCTGGGTAAAATATGATTTTTAAATTATTTTGACAGTTTAGTTTGCATGGTAGTGCTTATGAATACACGGTAACGCTGGCTGCCGATTTATCTTGAAGCGATTTTTTTAGCTTCAAGTACTAACCCCCAGGAACTCCTGTATTTTTGATTTCATAATTTTTTGCACAAAGAAATTTAATAGGTTCCGCAGCCCTTGCGGGGATTTTCGTCAAATAATTCTGCAAGTCTTCTCCGATTTTTTATAAACTTTATTTCCGTTAACTTTTTGGTCCAAAATGACCACTCGAACTACTAAAAAATCTGCAGGGAACAGCCGAATTTAATGGAAATTTTGTCAGCGCAAGGGCTGCAATTGTCTATTCAATTTTTTCATATCATTTCAATTGATATTTTAGCACGGCCGTGCTAGGCCCAACAGTTGATGCCAACGAGCCCCTGGTGAATCAAACCGAGACAGTGTAACTCATCTCGTCATCGATATTTTGTACAATACATCAACGAGAATATCTTATCATTTATCGTAAGCCAGTGTGCAGTGATTGCAGTCGATGAATCGACCCTTTTCTCATGGGATTACTAATAATTATCAAATTTTGTACTGCCATTGTTGGGATAATTTTTCACTCATCGGCACAGAAACTTCAGCACTAGATTTTTTTCCGAATTAATTAGGAGAGTTCTGAGAGATAATTGACAACGATTTCCTCGTGTCACTGGGAATTGAAATTATTGGACAAGAAGAACTACAATTCATTTTAACGCCATAATTCTCGTGTTGGTTTGGATATTATTATGTTTGTGAGGTAATCCTTGATGACAATATTCATGGGGGTGTGTCCCTCCCTCCCCCCCTCACAACAATAACGTCTGGGAATCGTGAAATGAGATCACCTGATTCGGGTTTCTTGTGGAATATATTTCATTTGTCAACTTGAGATCTGAGGGTATGACAGGTGCACGTGGAGTGTTCAAACCTTTTTACTTATAAAATCAATATTGAAAATGTATAGGTAAATTAAAAAATGGAATTATAATTGCTACATGACGTTGTATTTATTCACCCCCTCTTGCTTCACCATAGCTTCGTGATAATTGTTTATTTAATAGAAAAATAAATCGTACAAAAATCTACAGAGAGTATCCGAAGTTATGGATCCACTTCAGTCCCTCAACAGACTTTGTTTTGGGTTTATATTCCAATCCAATATGCCCTGTGTAACCAAGTTTTTCAAGAACCGAGAGAATGTACCTGTAATCCAATTCGCCTGGCGTATCCGGCTCGTGTCTGTCGGGTACCTGAGCCACTTGGACATGTCCTACAAACATAAAAATATGCAGTAAAGAAAGAAATGTGGATCGCCCTAAAAATTATGCAATGAAAATACTTGAAATATGAGAGATAAATAATTACACTGCTCATTAATTTTTATCTTCAATAAACTCCTTTAAGTGGAAGACACAACTGACAAGAAAATTAGTAAAATTTCATTTCTAATTACCTAAGTGCTGGAAATTCTCCTTAATCACATTTGTTATATTCCCCTTGATATGTTGCAAGTGAAAAATGTCGAACATGAGCTTCAGGTGAGGGCTGTTGATTTTCTTGACAAGCGCAAGACCTGAGAAATATTTATAGAAACGTAAATGAAAATCGACTTTTGTAGAATAGAAACGAACTAAAAAAATTCATTAACAAATGCTTGTGGAATAAATTTCCGAGAAATTGAAAAATACATCGATTCACCTTTATCATAACAATTCATGTAATAATTGGGTACTGAATAACCATTAATGGGTTCAATAAGCCCAACGATGTCCTCCTTCGCGAATTTATCTACCGCATACCGTAGATTGGATTCGTAAACAGTGTCATTGACTGGGGAGGGATTCTCCACGATTCCTGCCATCACATGAATCCTTAAAAGAAATTCTACTAATGAAAACGGTCATTAATTAATACGTAACTGACTTTTTTAATGTCGGACGTACTTCGAGCATTTTAAAGCCTTTGCATAGTCAATCGTCAGCTGAATGCTTTTCCTAAACTCTTCTTCTTTCCCAGGAATCGCCGCAAATCCCAATTCTCCTTTGGCCACGTCCCCTGATCTCCACATAATTGATAAAAAAATAATAATCAGGCGCCAGAAAAAATAGCGATCAATCGCATCTAATCAAAATTTTGTTCTGACGAGTGACAAAATGAACTCAATGACGAAATTGATTTTTCCTCACCCGTGAAGACATTTATCAGCACTTGATCAACTTGGGCGGCTTCCTTAGCCTGCGTCACTTGCTGTACTGAATATCCAAAAGGAAATCCACTCTCGACAGCTTGAAAACCCGCATCCTTAGCCAACTGATATCTTCCTATTATACTGGGGCACTCCGTGAACATGAAACTCAAATTACTAGCGAATTTAAGAGTCATTCTTGCATTGGATAATCTGAGAGCCAAATTACAAACTCCGTCAGTTTGACAGAAATGATAAACACGAGCAGGAATGCTGTCAATTGTGACTGTATTGCGTAACAACTTATCATTATGATTGCGGGTAAAAGATAAATTCCAACATATGACCTTGATAATTGCAGGAAAATATATTATAGCTTCGTAGTTTTTTTTATGTGCAGGTGAGACGTTCCTGAGATATCGACTATTATTTTATTTATATTTTTACTTATCAAATGCCCATTCTACCCCAGCTGTTCCCCAAATAAAAAAAAATCTTGAACTATCGTTAGACCTTTAAAAAATAGATAACGAGTCACAAATAACATGCAATTACCTTTAATTATTGAATCAGAGGAGCGAACACGTAGGTCAGATCAATAATAATTAATTATGTATTGATTCAACATTAAAATATCCGTAGGATGGTGGTACTTAACCTCATATTCCACGAATCCTGATCAAAAGATCTCGTTCCTCAGTAACAATTCATGGAATTCATATAAAATTTCAGTTTCTGAGGTAAAAAGAAGATGAAAGCCACTGCCTGGTTACGTTGGTGAACGAAAAAAATCATGAGAGCACCGAAATTTGGAGATTCGAAGCCAACTAGGGATGGGACGGCGTCTAAATCCAGTATTGACAGTCACATCATGAGATATTTTGACAAGTGTCCCAGTTTCTCCACTTGTCCACGACCTTCACAATTTACTAAGGAAAATTACCAGTCATTTGCGTTAGCCTTGTTGTAGTCGTCAATAGCCTCCGGAACCGATGACAATCAGAATTTTGGTGTTTCCTTAATTGAGGAGATATTCCCTGGAGAAGGTTCGCGAAGGAAATCTTAAACAAAAAATAAACAGTTTGACTTTCTCGCGATTTTAATTTTTTTAAACAACGCACCTTTCGTCTCAATTAACCAACCTGTTAATTAGGTCCTCCAGCCCCTGCAGTCGACTGACGTAATTCCTGGGAACGTTCGCCTCCCCGCAACCGAGTTCCTAAACTCGTGCAGACGAAATTCATCGATTCCAGCAAAATTAACGATGATATCGATTGATATCGATCTTTCCTAGAACAACAAATGACTCATCAGCGTTCCTTTCAAATCACCTTTTCCCCAAAATTTTAAACCAATCATCCCCTAGCGCCACTCGTCATTGATCGTCAAAGTTTCCGTTGAAGACGAGCGCCTGCGCCAGGAGTCACCCGACGACCCTTAACACCACATTCGCGATCCGCGTCAACCCAGTCAGTTGGCGATTATCATTCACCGTTCGTCGCCGACCCCCCAGTGCCCACGAAGTCTCACCCAGACCATCCAGCCAGTCGATTTCCACGAAAACGACGAGCCAGGGCCCCAAAAAACCCAAAAAGACAGAGACCAGCCCCAGGAATCGCGGACCTCAGTGGAAAATTCCTCCCCCCCAAGTGGGTAGAGACTTGCATAAGGCAGACGACTACCCGAACAAAAAAACCTACCCCAAAAACCATTGCTCAAAGTATCGAAAGACCTAGAGCTCAAATGTATAACGGCCGCCGTTCGAAGGCGTCGAAGAAGTCAGGATGTCGTTGCCGAGAGAGTGGAGTTATCACCAGGAGTCGAGGACCATCGCTGATCCCTACGCCAATGGTGTACAGTCCCAAGATCTCATCGTACCATCGGAATCACTCATCGACGAGAACCTGAAGCAGCCTAATTCCCTCGGCTCATTGCTGTCAATTCACTCAGCACCAGTCTACGAAGTTACAACTGGCACATCATCACCAACACGACCAGCATCACTCGTGGTCCAAGCAACGGCAACATCAACACCGGTAGTACCACCCCATCTGAGTCCAGAGACCATCGACGACGAGGACAATGACAATTTACTGACAATTTCGAGTTTAACGGCACGTCCACTGATCGCCAAGTCCCGAGAAATTCGCTCGTCGAAGAGATTCGAGAGGGGCAGGAAGAAGCATAAAAATTTGAGACCCAAGAATGCAACTTATGTGCCACTGGACGGTGGGTATGGATGGGTTATCGTTGGTGGGGCCTTCTTCGTGCAATTTTGGGTTGCTGGCCTTGTTAAATCCTATGGTGTACTCTACGTTGAAGTTATGGAGACCTTCAAGGGATCGTCTGCTGCTGTCGCCTCTTGGATACCTGCTATTTTGTCGTGTCTTTGTCTTGCTCTAGGTGAGTTAATTATTCTCAGTGATGTTTGCCTTCTCGGGCATCACCCTTAATATTTTTTAGGGTTATCACTTTTCTCTCAAGGGTTATTTACACTACACGAATGGCGTTCCATACGATATAAAAATTAAAAGTCCTGTCTAACACGACAATCAGAGTTTTTATCCCATTGAATTCCTATGGAATGGCCCAGACATTATTCGCTGATGAGACTGAAAGACACAAGTTCGTTGACAGCCTCGATCGCCGCCATATTGTCATATACACATCCGAGGAACAATATAAGACATCATCGGAGAGCTACAGCTGTTGCTGTTAGATAACATATTCTGCAACAATTGCACCATTGATTGAATCGTAATGACATCGTGTTCGAGGCAATATCGATCCTCCCGACACATTGTTTATGGATTTTCCTGGGGGATGGGGTGAGGGAATAGCGTGATGGTTGACATTAGGTGACTGGGCAATTATGGAGAGGATTATGTTTCCGGGAATGTAAGTCTGTCTGTTCGTGAGGGCGCAGGGGATGTCGCCGTTGTTCACATGCATTTTCAGAGGGGAATGAGCGATTTATCGTGACAATTTGTACCTGGCGATGATGGCTTATCTGGGTTTGATTATCTGGGTGGGCTGTTGACTTTTTACGTGGTCTGGGTATTTTTAGGGCGCCGTGCAGGGAAGATATTTCGTTCCATGTTTTCACATTTCACGAATGAGAGGATTGAAACTAAAAATTCGCCTCCAATTTCCGTTGTGAATTCTGAAACAATCCATTCCATCACTCCCCCTAATATTCCCACTCAATGGTTCCCTCACCAGGTCACTGGGTCACCATCAAACTCATTTTCATTCTTCGTAGACTGAAAACTCTCTTCTTGGAGTACATACTAATGCAAAAAAACTGAATACGTATTTAACATATTGAAATCACGAGAAAAGTGTAATTTTTTTGTTTTCATTGTTTCAGCACCAGTTACTAGCATGCTTTGTCAGAAGTACAGCTGTCGAGCTGTTGTATTCATCGGTGGGCTCTTTTGTGCCCTTGGTTTGACCATCAGCTACTTCGCTACGAATTTGGTTCACCTATTCTTCACGTTTGGTGTTTTAACAGGCACGTAATCGTCATAGTATATCTGTAGTGACCACTAGAATTATCAAAATCTAGAAGCAATACTCTAAATCCCTCAAAATGATCCCCAGGAATCGGTGGTGGTCTCTCCACAACACCCGGAATAATAATAGTATCCCAGTACTTCGATAAACATCGTGCCCTGGCGAACGGTATCTGCGTGTCAGGAACAGCAGCAGGAAGTTTCGTATTTCCCCTCCTGATCGAGACACTCGTCGCCAATTTTGGATTTCATGGAACGATTCTTCTTCTGGGCGGTTGTATGCTGCACGTCTGCGTCTCAGCTACCCTCTACCGTCCCTTGGAGGACAATCCCTCGGCCATGGTGATGACAGTCACTCCAGGTATCATCGACACTATATCAGAGACACCTCCCACAAAGCAACAGAAGCTAGAGCTTCTATTCGCAAATGATGCAACAACTCGGCACAATCTCTTCAACGAGCTGTTCCATCAGAACAGTGTTGCTGCTGTTGAGCTGACCGACAGTGAAGAGGAGAAGGACATAATGGGAGAGGGAATAAGAATGAAGCCAATATCGAAAATAAGAAGTTCGAGTATTCTTCACAGCGTTGAGGATCTATCGACCGACTCAACTTGTGTTTACAAAGCGAGATCATCGTTGAGATCCCTCAAGTCATCGGTGCCCTTTGTCAACGGTTCATTACCCACTAAAGACCCTGAACCCGTTGATCTACCCGACAAGGAGAAGAGGAGCAGTGTCTCGCAGAAGATAGCTCAGTACATCGATTTGAGCTTATTGAAGAATCCACAGTTCATCATGATGTGCCTGTCTGTCACTCTCATGAGCACTGGCAGCCCCTACATGTTGTATTACCTGCCAGCTTATGTTCATAATTCTGGATATTCCAAATCAGAGGCTGGATATCTTGTTGCTATCTCTGCTGCATTGGATCTTTGCGGAAGACTGGGACTGGGGTGGCTGTCGGATCTCCAGCTCTTTGATCGACGAAAAGGGTACATTGGGAGGTATGTCAGTGCTTCCCTTATCATTTTAATCAATAAAAAGTCATGAAACATATGGCAAATATTTTACGTCAGATATGTGTTTTCATCTGATTTTTTAATGAAAAAACAACACGCCACAACCGAATTGGAATATTTATTCTGACTTCTAGCATTGTTGGCGCTGGTGTGGCAGTCCTGGCAATTCCCATGGCTCATTCATTCTACGTCCTGGTGTGTTCCGTGGGAATGTACGGTCTATGCTTGGGTTGCTGGTTCTTGCTGGTACCGGTGCTGTTAGCTGATCAATATGGGGTGGAGAAGATATCATCGAGTTATGGACTTGTGAGGATGTTTCAAAGTGTTGGAGCTATCTCCATTCCACCTCTTGCAGGTAATTAACAAATGTGCTTGATATATCCTTGAAAAATCCATTTCAACTTCATGTTTAGACATTTTTTGGAACGGTAAAACATTATTAAAGTTTAGTAGAATTTTTGCACTTGGGGATATTCAATGGAGGGAAAAATCCACTCCCTCACTCCACTGGAGAATTGTTCAACGAACATTCTCGCACTTTTCGAATGGTGAGAAGCCTTAGTCGATATCACCAGCCCCACGAGCCACACAGCAATCAATCAAAGCTTGCCCTATCGTCTGTACTGTACTATATTTACGTCCACGTCTACTCTGAAGCTCTTCATCGATTCCAGACCCCCCGGTGTTATCCTATTTTACGCTCTAATGATATTTATTCCACGAAGGACAGCCCAAGTGCAATTGGGACTCCTCCGGAGTGAATAATTCAGATGATGAAATTGAATGAGAGGGCGGACACGGAGCTTCAGGGGAATAACAATTACACACGTCGATGATGTTAAGTTGAAGGAAAACTAAATTTCATCAGTAATTAAACTTTTTATTTTATTCTTCAATTTTTACTCGCACGAGAAGGGGAGAATTTTATCTGGGTCACTTCACGGTCTCGTCTCTATGTTTTTTTTCATCTCTGCTGGACCCGAGGATCTTCACTCACTCTCAACCACTCATTTCTATTTTTATCGTCCAGAGTGAGTGCAAACATCCTCTTGGTTTTTCTTTGCGGTGATGATAAAAACAAAAACAACCTCAGGACTGACACTGGGGTTTTATAAGGTGTCGGTGGAAACGTCTCTTGCAATTTATGAGGAATAATTTCTGAAGTTTCCCAAGTTTTTTGCAAGTGCTAAAAAATTATTTTTTCCTAACAAAAAACACGTGGGGAATTTCGTTTTCTGGGAGTCCCTATAGATGTGCCCCGATGAATTAGTAATAGGCTTCCAAATGGATTTTTTCTTTTAAACATTTTGTAGGAAAAATAAATGAACAATTGGCATAACATTAATGGAACCTGAAGAGAATTCCAATTGGCCTCCGATCAATTCGCCTACGCAAAATACCCCGGGTCGATATTGGATTTGTTTCGCCTGCGTGAATAGCGTTTACAATTTGATTGTCTCGAAGACAATATCAGGGTATCCAAAGTATTCAGGGAGAATTGTAGTTTCAGAATCCCTGTAAAAAGTCGTATACGTTGAATTAGTTTCCTTCAAGACGTGGGTGAGTGAAAGCACCCTATCATTGTCGATACTGACTCACCCTCATTACAAAGAGATAAAATGAGCCCACCACATTCACTCGTGTTCATGGAAACGTAGTCGATAGAACTCCAGTTTCTAGTGCAAGGTCACCTGTCGACAGTCGTGTCCGTGGGCGGGTTATCATGGCCAAATTGGATTTTTTGGCAGGGCTGATAAAATCGGGACATTGGGAGCGTAGCATTGGGTTTGGGGGGTGAGAGAACTGGACTCATTCCTAAATTTAAGAGGGTGGGAGTGCGGAACAGGAGCGACCCTCGACTCAGTTGGTAGCACGTCTGCCTTGGAAGACAACCCACTCGAGACTGGGGTCATAAAAGGGTTTATTTTTCCTTTTTTGGTGGGGTAGAACGTCTAAGCTCTGGTTAAACCCAGTCACCTGTGCCCTGATTAATGAAAATTGAATTTCAAAGTTCATATTTGAGTGTTAATTTTATGAATGAATTACCTTGTTCCAGGTTACCTCAGGGATTTAACAGGGAGCTACTCAGTTTGTTTCGTGTGCATGGGTACGTGCATGGTCCTCGGTGGTATACCCCTTCTCGTAGTGCCCACTGAACCACGAAAACAAACATTAACAACAAAATTATCCGTGAATTTATCATCAGAAACAAAGGAAACATCGGAAACAACAAAAAATTAGTACCTCAGAGCAGATTAATATAATTAAAATTCATGTTGTTGATGAAAAAAAAAAAATTACAGAGAAATTAAAACGATAATATAAAATATGATTAATATTGTCTGAGACCGAGTGAGATTGACGACGCAAGAAGGTGAAAATGTTGATTAATTTAACAGTTACTGACATATGTACACACGTTTTCCAATCAATAGAGAAGTGGTGAAACGTATTGATTTTTGAAAATTACACAAATGAAAATCTCAGAAAAATCTAGTGAATTCGATAGACAATTCTATTGAAATTTCTACTAGTCCACTGATTATTTAAGTCATTTCTTTTCACCAACTCATTACTCCAATTATATTATTTTCAACCGTAAAATTAATTCCCTCGAGTAAATGATAAATTTTTAAGTATGTGCATGAGACTGTGATCATGAAATCGAACGAAGAACGAAGGCTAAGAGAGTACAAGGGGGAAAAACAAAAAATTTTTCCCGACAATTCAAATGTAAGGGTTAGAATTCATAAGGGAATAAGTAATGTATTTTCCTGGTATTGTGACAAATTTCATGGAGAAGCACTGAGTTCATCTCTCTACGACTACGATATATTAATCCATGATTTATGAATTTCTACTTGATTGAAATAAATTGAGTGATTGATTTATCGATTACATTACTCTGAATCTCTCATATCTCTTCACTCCTGTGGATTCATGAGATTAGGATGGGGGTTATCATGATCCTGAAATGAATCTGTAATTAATTACTTCGCATTTTGATGGCGTCATAGATCTAACAAAAGAAACGAGAATTCCCAGTTGGCAGAGGACAATTTTTTTAACCTCCGGATGTCCCTCATCGGTCGCCCAATTCGTTCGTTAGTTAATCCTTCCCCCCATGGCTGAGTCCTCCCCCCGGAAGAAGATAAAATGCCATCAGACCATTCCAGAGAACGTCCCTTTACCCCCTACGTACCTGAAAGTTCTTCCCCACGTGGCTCCGAGAACCCAGGACCGTCCAGGGTACATCAAACGGGGAATCCCCGACGTCAATCGACCTCCACCTGCCAACAACATTGAACACAAAGTTCCCTGTGACAACTTGAAGATCACAGACACTCTTCTGAAGGAATTCAGAATCTCCCTCCAGCAGGGAATCCCCGACGCTTTCAAAATTCATGACCTGAGGTATATTTTCCCCTAATTTTTGTTGAATCATTTCTCTCGCAAAATGTCAAGTCAATAAGATTCTCATCCTAACCTAAAAACTCGCTCCCAAGCCATCCCTTCTTCCCAGAAGGCGACAATCCCCACTGAGCCCCAACGTCATCATCCGAAGTCCCAAAAAAGTGGCTCAAAGCCGTCGTCACGACCCCCATCAGCCCCCTCCAGTTGATGATCCCAGAAAACCAAGATATCAAGCCCCAAAAACTAACGAAATCCAAGAAGACAAACCAAGAAAAAATTCTGCCAACAATCGCCTGAGTTTCGCCGACAGACAGCCCAAGTCAGGTGGTGGCAGATCAAATCAAGATAAAAATTTTCATAACACCAAGAAAAATAAATCTCAATCCGACAAATCAGACGAGAGAGTCAAGTCCTTCTGCATGGCTCCATTATCTCCCCAAACAATGGGAGTAACGGGGGTCTCCAACTACAGGAGCTATCCCCGCCAGTCCAAATTCGGGGGGATGATCAAGCGAATCTTCTGGAGATGCACAAGGACAATGAACAGCATCTCCAACAGGTCCCCGATTGATGGAAACCTCAACTTCGTATGCTATCGTTGCAACTACCCTTATTTTAGGTTATGTAGGTCTACCGGCTGTTCGCAGTTGGCGACAATTACTGGGAAAAGCCTTTTCGATGGCCCAGGTGATGTTGAAGACCTTCAGGGAATGAATATGAAGAGGGAGAGTGTGTGTCGGGACGACAGTGCCAGGAAACATCAACAAAGAGTCAAAAAACCTGCTGAAGCTATTGATTTCAATGACAGTGGGGATTTCAGCACGACTTCTGCCACTTCTGCTGCTGATTCTGTTCGAACTGACTCAGTTGTTGATGTTCTTGAGGAAAAACCTCGTGACACAGGGGGCATTCCCTTCGAAGGACGTTTGGATAATCCTCTGAGCTCGAGGAGATCGTCAGAGAGACTCAGGAAGTACATTTACGATGTTTTTCCTCCAGCTCTGGATTCACTGGCCTCAAGGGATGATGAGAGAGAGAAGGCCTGGTCGAAGGAGGTCTTCATCGAGGGTGGAGACGACCTCCCTCGAGGGGATGAGTACTTGTCGCAATTTTTGGATCATCGGAGAAAATTGGTGGGGAATTTTTTGGAGAGCAGGAGACGATTGGGTTTAGAAACGAGAGATGTGGAAGTCCTTTATGGGAGGTCTTCGGCGGGGGGAATGGGGGGGATCATGTCGGGAGGGTCATCCAGGAATGATTTAATCATTGAGTCGTATTCGGAGGGGTCGAAGGGCTCTATCACGAGTCCATGAATAAATTTAATAGAATTCTTTAAGAAATACGGTAACGTTTTGAAGTTAATCTGGAGATTAATTAGTCAAAAAGGATCGAGTCATATTGGGTGAGGGTCATTCAGATTAAACAATCGAAAGGGAGGACGACGAGAGGTCTTCCTCAAACGGACGCAAACCACGAAGGTTTGTGAGACAAAGTTAATAATATAAAAATTCGTTTGCATGAGGTGAGATAAATTCATTAAACTTGTGCTCACAACTGATCTGCAGACGGTCTGAGGTACACAAATATATCAAAACATTCGTTAACTTACATTTTCAAAATAAAGTTCCTGACACACTGAATTTATTCGTTACTCTCGAACCACGGTGATTACCTTGTCATCGAACACAAGATCGGTACGCGATGGGTAGACGAGCTTCATGTTCCCCTCGATATCGACCCCCTTTACCTGTTCAATCTCCAGTTTGTGGTACTGTTGAAGGGTTTGTTCGTTGCTCTGGGGTGTGGCAATCCCGATTGGCAGCAGATCCTTCAGGAATTGATCCATAACATTCCTAAAAACACATAAAATTGAAGGACGTCAACAGTGTCGAGGATATAGGAACCAATTATTAAATTGTTATTTATTGTTTAGTCATATACAAACTCTGACAAATTTACCTGCAAATCTGCTGTGAAGTACTGCTCGTCACCTCCACCAACATGTTCTTGGTGTTAGTCGACATTTTCGTAATCTCACTGTTAGTGATTGGAGGCAGTGATATGACTTGATCAGATGCATCTAGCAGACAGGGAAAGGATGGCTTTCCCTCGATCAGGTACAAGTATCTGTGGATTCCTGAGTAGACGTTCCTCTTCTTCTCACGTCTCAGATTATCGGCTTCAGTCTGAAGCTGCTGAAACAGAGCTGCTGCGGAGTATGTTTTACTCCTGTTGAGGGGCTTGATTTTCAGCTCTTTGGGTGGCTTTGCTGTGTACGTCAGATCTCCTGTGGAATTTAGGAATTGTTTATGTTGATTCAATACTCGATACCAAGTGAACATTTACAAAGGATTGAGAGGAGATGAGTCAGGATCACTCGGATAAAATTATTCATCGAGAAAACGATCGATTCAGTCCATGTATTTTGTTTTGTTCATAAATTTGTTAATGAAAAATGTGTAATTTTCATTACCCGAAAGTCTATAAAATTAGTTGGAATAATTTCATAATTTCATAATCACCTGGGACAATCAGATCGAGATCATGCGTCGCCAGCGTTGCTGCATTCCTTTTCTCACAGATGCCCTCATGCAATTTCGTCTGCAGTTGAATGAACTTCTTGAAGTTCTCCTCAGTGAAATTGAGATTACGAACGATGCAACAGACGATGTGAGGTCTGACAGACTTGACGTTCTCCAGAATCTTGACGACTCTGCTGTCATCAGACACCCTGAAGACGGTCAGCTGATGGGTGACTGCCTCGATGTCGTTGATCAAATGTTCGCTCTCCGAGTTTTTGCGCCCTTTTTTATCCTTCTTGCTCTTGCCAGACTGCCCAGCTGAGCTTTCTGACTTGACACCATGCTGCCTGACGTAATCAAGAATTTGTTTTGTTCTGCACTGGTCTACGAGCTTGTGGAGCCTCTTGTCGTGAAGTTGATTTCCTTTTAGGTTGAGATCTTTCAGCTTCACGCAATCAGCAAGGTCTCCAGGTACATCTGGAGGAGCAAATAGAAGGAGCAATGAAATATATGAAATTGCTGTCAATTGAATTTCATCATTTCTTCGGTTATTGACCGAAATAACCTCAAGTTCTCACCTGTAATGCAATTGTCAGCCAAATCCAGCAGCTTCAACGAAGGCAGGACCTTGATAGCTCCAGGGATCTCCTTAATCCTGTTCCCATTGACCCTGATTTCAGCCAGATGCACCAGCTCAGCATAACAAACATCTGGAAACACCTCGAACTGATTATTAGAGAGGTCCAGAGCAGCCAGTTTGATGTTCATCCTCTGACAGGGCAGATGCTTAAGCAAGTTCGATCCCAAGTTGACAGTCATGAGTTGAGGAAAGTTGGAGAGCTCCTGTGGTATGTCCTTCAGCCGATTTCTCGAGCAGTCGATGACCTTCAGCTTCGACAGGGCTTTTATTTCCTCTGGAATGTTGGAGATCATGTTGGAGTGAAGGACCAGAGTCGTCAGGTTCTCCAGCCTCGAGAGGTCCTGGGGAATCGTCTCCAGGGACGTATGACTGATGTTCAAGTAGTTCAATCCCTGGAGGTGGAAGATATTCTTGTCCAACCCATTCTCAGCTATTCTTTGAGAGACTTTGGCACCTGAGAGAACCAATTCGTGTCTGTTCTCCTTCCATATCTGGGATACTTCGGTCCAGGCTGTGGTGGTGTCCATCGTAGACACTTGATGTCACGTTCAGTTGACCGATCTTCCTGATTAACTTAATCTGATGGGTCTGAGGGATTGGGAGGTTATCACAACCGGCACGGTGTGTTTTGGTCCAATACATTCTCATGTCCTAGTGTAAAAAAGACATGAAAGAAAATGCTCCTGTTGCCATCTACCCAGTGGCTGAACTACTGTCCAGGGGAATTTGACGGCTTTTAGGTTAGGAAGGGGGTGCAGGTCTATTTGTCAACATGGTCAGGGTGAAGGCAGGACGTAGTTTCTGGGAATGATTGACATTGTTTGGGATTATCGAAGAGAATTAGTTCTGAAAGAGATTTTCAGGATTTTGAGACATGAAGAAATCATTCTAGTGGTAAGTCGATGAATCCTAACCTTTATTTATTTTCCAATCGTGTAGGGAGTTATTACAAAAATAAGGAATGTTCTCGTATCTGAAAAATAGTTCACTGGACGTGTGAAAACATCACCTAGATAAATTGAATTAGCTGAACTATTTCTTTGTTTCATAACTTCTTCTATTGTACACTAAAATCGTGACCGTTGAATTTCCTTCACGACAAAAACTTGGAAAAGTCGAGTCAAGGGAAGATCTAATGAATATTTTCAATAACAATCAATAATTCATTCCGACGAAAAATTGCAATTTTCAGATAAAAATTCCAAAGCTCGATGTGAAAAAATTGTTCCTGAATGACTGACTATGCCCGGGGCGAGACGAAACCCATCGAGAAACGGAGCCGGACGCCTGCTCAACGTGTCCTCCCCCACATCCCCCTCGCCACCCTCGTCGCCTCAGAACGACGACAAAAAACTCGATACACCAAATAGTAGACTCCTGGCCCCAAAGCACGTACCAATTCCAGCAGTCCCAGTGGACGATCAGTTGACATTTGAGGCCCTCTCCTTAGGCATCTCCATCATGGCAGCTTGCTTGCAACTGCTGAACTTGTACAGAACAGTCTGGTGGCTGCCCCAGTCCTATAACGACTACAGCATGAACTTTTACCTCATCGATCCCTATCTCCTCATCTTCATCTTCACCATGGTCGCCAGGAGATTCGTCTACGCATTACTCCGACGATTTGTCGATGCTGTCAGTCCTGCAAGATGGCTGCCAACCACTCAAAGGACAATGAGAATCATCCTCCTCATCCTCGTGCTGATGATTCTCCTGTGGTGTCTCTACTACATGCACGAGAAGCACAATACTATGAAAGTTTTCTATCTCTGCTATCCCAGTATATCAGTTTACTTTCTAATGTTTGGATTGAGCATTGGACCCTTCTTCGACATCTCGACAGCTCCTCTCTACGTCAAGGAGGACAGGAAGACCAAATTCCTGCTGGATAAACCACTGCACAATTGCTCGCTCAATGCACCGGCCATCAGGGCTGAGGTCTCCAGTCTGAGATCTGATTTCAACAGGAGACTCAAGAGGGCCCTATTCGCTTCCTCGGGAAGTGCATATGTCTGTGGAATGGCACCCGTTATTTTTGTGCCACAACATCTGCATTTCAATTTCACATGGGTCATTCAGCACGTCGTCCTGTTCTGGGTGGGACGAGTCAGCGCACATTTCGCACAGGCCTATCCCGTCAGGTGTTTTTCTCCCATGAGTTATATTGATACCTTTTTTTATTCATTAAATTATTCTTCATTTAGTTTCTCTATGAAATTTCTTCATGAATTTTTTATTCTGATAGTGGGGAACATTTTGAAAAAGGTCTATTCCCCTGGAATTTCTATTTCCAATTGAGAATAGATTTTTTACAGAAGCTGATGCTATCGTTCCTCGTTTTGCTTCACAGACTGTGAAATTAATTCCTGAATATTTCGGAATTACAGATATTGTGATGTTCTGCATCGAGCAGCACTGCATCTGGGAAAATGGTCGAAAGTCGAGGGTAAAAATGCTCACATACCATCGCAGCTGTGGAGTGACTCTGTCTTATGGCCCCATGGATCTCTTGTCAAGTACAACAAGGAATTGTACAGATCTGAGGGGCTGTGTACAGCAGCCGAGCCAGGAAACTCGAGTCACTACAGATTTTATGTGAGTTGAGATATTCAAGCTATCGATGACGTCCTCAGGGGGATCGTCAAAAAATCGAGAAACTTGTGGTCTCTTGCAAATCCATCAAGTCCTTCATTAATTAATGGGATTTTGATTGAATTTTTAATGTCAATTTATAGGCGTTATTCAGCAATCCAACGATGCTGATATGCTCCCTCCTGAGCCTCCAATTAGTTCTCGTAGCAGTGCAATTACTCATACTGTTAAAAACCGCCGAGTGGTACCAGGTACTCTCAATGACACTGCTACTCGTTACCAATTACTACACTCTCTTCAAATTGGCGAGGGACTACCTCATATGCTGGAAAGTTTATCGAGCTGAACGAATTGTACAGGAGAGAGCACAGGCTGCCATAAACGTAACTCAATAGTCATGTACCTTGTCATATGAACGATTAATACGTAAGAATAACTGTTTTTATTTTCTCTTGTGATAAATAATAAAAGGTCAGGGTGAATAACAACTCCTCACTGATTATGACGACAAAATAAAATGTAATTAAAAAAATAATTGTGATTAAAAATCAACAGCAGTGATTAGAATGTATAATATCGATGGAATAAGTTCGTCTTGGAGTAAAATGTATAAAAAAAGTCATCGTGATACATTTATTAACTTTCTGAAAAATAAATTAGTTGATTAATAACGAGATTCTTCGTTTTGTCAATGTAAACGAATAAAAATTGGTCTAGATTCCATAACAGTTTCTAATATCCTGTGAAAGTTAGTTTTCTCTCTTTCTCCTTATATAAAATGCTAGTGAGTTATTTTACAAATTTTCTTATTTACAAATGGTTAACACGCAATGAAATTCAGTGTAAAATTACACATTTACAATAATTTTATATGAATTGAAGAATTGAAAACTTTCTTGAGGCATTTTTCCACTATAACATTAGTAATAAATTCAAATTTTTCCTCATTATTCAATACTTCAATCACATAATTTCTTTCTTAACAATGTTGCGTGTAAAAATAAGTGAATAAAATTAGTCAATCCATATAAAACATTTATATACAATTTGGAAAAATGTCACATTCCTGATGTGAATGCATTCAACGAACTACGTTCAGAGAAATTGTCATATTCTTCGGGAGACGCTGGGCTAGGCCATCGGCGACGTTCTGGGCTACCTCGTGCCACACGTATTTTCCTTTGATTGAGACCTCCTCGAGGGGAGGACGGAATGATACCAGCAGAGTGAAGCACAGACCATCACCACCACCTCCTCCACTGAACTCCACTGAGAGAAGACCGTGGGGTCGATGCTGGGCCACTCCATCACCGAAGACTTCCTGAGGAATAGACGGGGGGAAAAATTATTCATCAAATTCCCATTTTCTTTTCTCTCTGCATTTTATAATTTTTTAATTAATCGACGAGTCAGTACTCACGACCATGAATTTGTGCAACGTTGAGTGGAGATTCCGGTTGGGATTTATCTCACAAACTGGGAGGTGGAGGGACGCTTTCTCCGATAACAGCACGTGCATTCGGTTCCTGGAATTTATTGTATAATTTTTAAGAATTTTAGGGAGTAATTATCAGTCATTAACAATAAATTTTCGAGAAAATGAGTATTTTCTCGATCCATAATTTTGTAATTTATGTATTCCCGCAGTCGGTAATGTAGAAAAACGAATGATGAAATTATCACTGTCTCATTAAACTCATTGATAAATAGGAAGTTTAAATGTATTTGTATTGACACAGAGAGGAAAAAATTAAATAAATAAATGAAAAATCAACACCTACGTAGCTTTCCTCTTAATGCAAACAATGAGCCTGAGAAAGAGCTTCTCCCTGGATTTTTCAGCTGGCAAAATGGCACTATGCCAAGGTGGATTAACTCCCTTTCTGTACTCCCGTCCTCTCTGAATAAGCGGCAGAATATCAGCTGACCTCAACGACAGATCCTCCACGTTCTTCACCCAACTTGCCTGCAGGGACTCCGCATTGGCCTGATCTGGAGTCTTCAATGTGCCACCAGTGACTTCACCAGTCATGACAAACCTGAACCACGAACCACTGGCGCACTCCACCATGATCAGGGACTTGGGCTCCATCGAGAGCCCAGTCTCCTCGAGGACCTCTCGCTTCACTGCGTCGTAGAGATTCTCGTTTGGCTCGACTCTTCCAGCTGGGAGGTACCACTTGCCAGCACACGAGGCTTTCGCCTCCTGAATCATCAGGACTTCATCGTGCTGGTTCATCAGCACTGCTGCCACAATGTATGTCACAGTCTTCTGACATATTGGAACGTAGTTGGAACTCGCCGTTGGCTGAATACCTCGAGCCTCTGGAGCAAATACGAATCAAAATAAAAACAATTTATGAAAAGTTTGATTCAAGTTTTGCGAATTAATTTGTCAAAATCCTTTCTCGAAATAATTATTGTGGGTTCCCCAGGTAATTCGAAGAACTGTTTTACAATTAATGATCTTAAGGTTGTTATCGAGGGACTATCTCATTAAAGACTTCACGTTAAACTTTAATTATGTAAATTAACGAACGTTCTGTATGTCTAATAAATATTTTACACGAGAACCACCTTCAGAGCTGTCTTCCAGAGGGTTCAGCTCACCAAATTGATTATTCTAAGTGCACACAACAATTTTCCACTCCTGATCAATTTGGTGATTTGACTCCTCTGGCAGATTCCTCTTAACTAATAATTTTAAAAAATAAATTAACAAATTCCACTCACCAATCGCCTCGTTCTGCTCGACAAGAGTAAAGTCACAGAGTTCATCGCTGTCAGCGAGACTCAGTCCTCCCAGAACTTGTTTAATTTTCTGTTCAATGACGTCAGGCATTTTGCGAAACTTTGATAAACAATTTCAACACACCACGAGTATGACGAAATGATTGAGTGAAAATCAACGGCTATTCTAACGAAGTACCAATACTGAGTTAATTACACGTATCATAACTGTTTCACCGGTGGATGCCTGAGTCGTAACGTCACAGACTGAGCACGTTGGATTGCCTTCACATTGCATTTAAACCACGTATACCTAGTGCTGCTGGAACGATAATATTCCCAACGCGTTCCACAGACTTTTTCCTATTCTGTTCCAGTTTGTTGACCATAACCCTTTCCAGGTGACTTTCCTGGCTCGATGAGGGCTTGATGAAGAATCCTCAGAGATGACGCTGTGTGCTGCCTCAGTCACAGAACAGGTGTCCTAGATTATCGACAGTGCCACGACAAGCAGTTGAGAGCCAATTACCGTTTTTCATTTAGTAATAAACTAACGCCACTGTGACCGCGACGTTTATGTGGATTTTGCCTTTGTTTGTGTCAACCTAACCGAATCTTGAATAAGTTTTTGGTGGAGATAGGGCCAGTGAATATAAAACAGTTGAACAAATTGGACGACAATGGATAAACTAGTGTTGTTGAAGGATAAATATGATGCTCCCAGTGTTGAAATGCTGGAAGATCTCCTCGAGGAACGTCTGTCAGCCTTCAAACGGATGGATAATGAACAAGATCATCGTTTAATTGGTAACAAAACCGTTAAAAAATTATTGCTATTAATTGGGTTATTAAAATAAATCCAACTTTCCTAATTTTATTTTCTGATTTTTCGAGACAATTACAGGACCATCAATTCTTTGTTCAGACCGATCAAAATATCTCGAATTTTATTGGTTTTCCCTGTTACAGAAAATGCTGGAAAAATTGATGAACTAAAGAAGAAGAAATTACAGCTGGAGAAGGCAATTGCTGAGGAGGAATACAAATGCAGTGCCTTGTTGGCTGACTTAGAAAGACATAATGATATCATGGTAGAGTAGACTCTAATATTCTGTCAACAATTAACTCGTCATTATATGGTGGGCTTTATTAACCGGAAATTAAAACTCACAGAAGGAACTAGATCACGAAAGAACCAAATTAATTGCTGAGAATCGTCAGAAGGAATCAGAGAAGAATAAGATCATGTCAAAGTGCAAAGTACCAAGTGTGACAGATGAAAATACTTTGGAGAATGGAAGGAAGAAATTTGAGTATTACAAGCAACTCACTGGCATCAGATGGGACCATCCCATGCTGAAGACCTGCGTCAAAGGATGTATCCTTTTTTATAAAAATAAGCATTTGAGCCATATTCATTAGAGCACTGACACAATTCAACGTTCCACGTTGATCCCTATCTTTTTGAAAAGGTCGTAGAAAAAAGGAAAAAGCAAGAAGTAGTGAGTAAAAAAATTCCTTAACAATATCTACAGATGTAACAAACAAAATCGACTACATTCATCCGTTTTCATTTAATTTGGAGGACCCAAATTTGGAAACGAAACTGTGGGAAGAAATATCAAAAAGCACAACTGCCAAAAAATTCGATTGAACTCACCCAAACAGCATGTACTATATTTTTTTAATTTTCTAATAAATGTTATTCCTCATTTCAATCGCTTGTACTGGGAAGCGCATTGTTTATCAATTATTCAACGCAAATGCTCGCATTTTTGGCAATTGGGGTAAGTACAAGCGAGCAAACCTTTAAACAGCTACAGTTCAATTAAAAAAGTGGATTTTTATTTTTAATGGGCCGACATCATGGGCAAAATTAAAATAATGATTATTTATTATCCACGAGGATATCAAAAAAATATTAGTTGGTTTCTACGTTTGCAACTGTTCGTTAACTATCTACATGAGAGTAGTGACGAATTCATAACAATTTACAGAAAGACACATCAAATGAATAACAATCTAATCCATAAAATACAAAATGTGTAAGAAAATGGTTTATTATTCATAATACACGTCCTTTACTCCACCATCTTCGAAAATGTATACGAAATACAAAGAAAAAAAAAAAAATATTCAGCCCAATCACTCGGTGCAATTGAGTTCAACACGTCGACGCGATGATACACAACAAAAAAATATATCTAGAATTGTTTATATATATTTGTTTATCTAAGTATCTTCTTACAAATATAAGTCAATTGAATGGGAGTTATTCTTCAAATTGAGTCCAAAATAAAGTTGCACTTGATTAAATTCACATGAAAAATCAGAAATAAAAACGAGAAAAATAATGATAATAACCGTTACCAATAGTAGAACGAAACGAGTCCAGAAAACATCAGATAAATTGTTCGACTGAAGAGGAACGACAAAGGAATATATATTTCAGAGATGTGAAAAAGGTTATTCTTAATTGCACTCCTGTGCGTTTTCCTCCCTGTACTGTACCTCTGTCAACTGGCCTCTGGAAATTTTCATCGAAAGGTGAATTGAAAACAAGTAAAATCTTTCCTGAATGGAATTAAAGATTTTTCTTTTGACTTTCGATGGAAAAAAAATTGATTGGGAAAATTAAACGTTAAAAAAAATATTTCCATGTTTATTAAAAGTATTTTCCTCGAGTAAAAAGGTGCAGTAGATCAAAGAGAAGAGTTTCAATAGCGAGAGTTTCAATTGATTGAGAATTTATCAAATAAACACTGTAAGCTATCTCTACAGTATTAAAAAAATTATTCAGCATTAGAAAATCATCTCCACAAGACAAAAATAAAAAAACTCTTCTCTCGAATCGTCAAGACTAGTCTCATCTCCAGAAAAAAAATAATAAAAATAATGATAATATTAAATGGAAAAATATTTGTGAAGAGTATTTGACTCGGCACCTTGGCTACTGAAACTAGCCTCTGGATGATTTGCAAAAAAAATACCAGATTACCATAGATTCTGGTGCAGGAGCAGTGCTCGTGCTGCCATCGCCAGCATCTTCATACCCTTCGATGTGCGATGATTTGGATTTGCAGTGATGAAGGAGGCTAGCTGCGTCTGGAGCGTCATCAGGACCGTGCCTATGTGTTCCCGAGTCACTGGATCTGTTGTATCGAGATTGAGAATGGCCTCTTCAAGCCATCTAGATGAAGAATGAAAATAAAATTTGAGTCGTGGTAAAACGAGAGAAATTCGAGTCACCTCTGAGGTTTTGAGTAATATCTCCGAATCTAAGGAAGATACCAAACTTTTTATCATAACCTCTTTTATAGCTCTCGATTCGCTCCACAAACATCATCCCAACAAAAATTTTGCTATCTTCCCTCGGTTTAGAGATATTCCAGACTTTAAAAAAATCAAAATCATTCCAGAATTCTCTCCCCCAATGATCCTCCCCTCAACTCACTTATGCTTCAGCTCCGTACGATGTCCAAGATCAGCACTTAATTGCTGTACCAAGGATAGTATCACAGGTTGTTGAAGTAAGCATCTAGAATTAGCCCCAGGTCCCCCAATGCTAGGGAATACCCTTGAAGGTTCAGTCTTTTCACAAACGTAAACAACAAGTCCCAAATCACTGGCACTGAGTGCCTGTTGAAAGGCAGCATTGAGCTGTCCCCTCTGAAGAAGCGACATAACTCTGGCCTGTGCATCAGCAGGACTGTTAACAGTGATACCAGGTGTTGTCGCTCGTGATCTCGCTTGAATATCAACCAGTTGTTGTCCCAAATTATCCCTAACCGATTCCTTGACAGACCTTAGAATTCCATCTTGTAGATTTCCAAGTCCTTTTGTCATTTCATTTCTCAGCTCCTCCCTGACAAGATTCGATAAAGCCTCACTCTGCTGTTCATATCTTTTCTGGCACGCCTTCTCTATAATCTGCTCAATGTGCTGGAGATATTCTCTGGTACCTTTGGCAAAGGCCTCCTGAATCTGTCTGAACATTGATTGACAGGCTTTCTCAATGCCAGGTAAAAGAAGACTCGAGAAAGCTTCCTTGAAGGCATTATCCAGTGCCGGTTTTGCTGAACTGCAAACAGCGAGACTGATAATGTCCCTGATATGGGCACCGCCAATTAATTTCGCAAGATTATCCTTCAACAGTTCATCCACCCTCTTCACATCGATTCGCATCTGATTATTAAGTGGTGCAACGACCTCTCCAACGACCCTGGGAACAGTGGCTTCAATATTTTTCTTCAATGTCTCCTCAACAGTTATCAACAGCTCCTTCTGCCTGGCCATGCCGGTGTACAAGCTCTGTTCAATAGTTGCCAATTGTTGTTGTGTAGCTCTAGCAATAGCTGAGTCCACCCTAGCAGAAACCGGTGTGTCCTGTCTGAGTGTGGTAACCTCCCCTCTAATATCATTCAGCTCTCGTCTCTGATCCTGAAGTATCTGAAGAATTCCATCCAATTTAGTCCCCAGAGCTGTCACAGCATTCTGAGTTGCCGACATAATCTCCAATGATTTTTCATCAGTTTTTTTATTCTCCTCAGACTCCTGGGGATTGAGATGTACATCCTTCAGAAGTACCATGGGAATGTTTGACCAATTTTCTTCACTATTTATTTTCGCTTCCAACTCCTTGATATCCTCCTCCCCATAGTCTTCGTCATCTGGCTCAGCGAGAGATAAAATTTCCCTGACTTCTCGTGAGGGACTGCTACCACCGCTTGCTGGTGCTTGCTCAATTTCACTGGTGGCTAATGGTGCTTCCTGAATATTCAATGCTTGAACAGCTTGAGAAAGTGATGGAGATGCTGACAGAACATTACCAAGTTCAGGTGACGTTGAGCTCGATATATTTTCCTTTTTAGCTGGTGAACTGAATGCATCAGGTGTCATGAGATTGAGACTCACTGAATGATTTGTTTCAATAACTGCTATCAGAGATTCATCACCATTCTCCTCAACAATGCCATTCTGTTCATCACGAATATTCTCAATATCTTCAGCATAATCCAGAGAGTCGTGGGTGAGTGTCTCCATCATACAGGAATTTCTAATGAGTTTGGCTGGTTGAAATGCTATGTGACACTCCTGCAGGGACTTTGGTTGAACCAGGTACATTCTGATAACCAGCTGATCCTCACTCTCCTCCTCACAGGGACAGAGATCCTCCAATGATTCACCTGTTGGCTTCACCTTTCTCATTCCAGCATCGACAATTGCGAAACTCAGGATCGAGTAGGGAAGAAGAAATTCTGATATACTCGCCACACACGCCACTGAGTCCAGTGTGTCCTTGGAGATATTCAGGATGTACAGGGCTTTGTTAGCAATATCAGACATCAAAAGAAAACCCGAGGCTAGATCGAGTCCTGCTTTGAGGACTAGGGGCTTGCCAGCTGTTGGTGAGGGCTGAAATTTAATCGTCTGCAGGCAGACCCACTTCTCGCACGACCAGATCTTGAGTTCACTGTTGTTGTCACATCCGGTGATGGCAAAACGCCAAAACTGGGCCTCGGGCTGGCAGTTCTTGTGGTCATCTAGGAAGTACATTAAAGATATGGGCCGACCCTCGTGGGGCTGCCACATGTGGAGACAACTTGGACTTCCTAAAGTACTTCCAATCAGATTCACCTGAAAAAATTTCACTTCCCCATCCAGTCCAGCAGTGGCAATGGCTGTGCCATCTGGACTGAGAATGGCTTCCACAATGGTCCCCTTGTGTTTACATATTTCTGTGTAACCACCACAATCAGAAATACTCGCATCATTGAGATTCAGGGGTCCAGATCCAAGTTGTATGAAGACATTGTCGACAGACCAGAGCTCAGCAGATGATCCCCTCGTAACAATCAGCAATTTGGAGGCATCATCTCCTTCCGTACCGTCGTCCTCGGGAATATAGGGACACCAGATGACCCGGTGGGTGGTTGGTGATGCGTCCTCAGCCACAATGTGCAGCTGAAGATTGCAAACAAGTTGTGCAGCTGATGAGACAATTGTGTGAACAAAAACACTGCCAACGTAGTCAATACAGGCCAGAATGGCGTTGGTGGCATGGGCAAATGCCAAGTCCTGTATGGCTCCTTGCATTCCCCGGAGAAGTGCCCTCTGCTCAAGATCCTTGCAGACAACTCTCACAACGCCAGCTCCAGTTCCTGATTTAATACCGTATGCCAAATACTTGCCGGACATGTGAACAGCCAAAAGTTGGCCTGTGTAGAAGTGAGGCTCCCAAGTAAAATCGACAATGTTCTTCAGCTTTATTTTTGAGCTGCCGTGATCGTGACCTCCTGGGGAGGGAATCACTGTCACGTCTGATGAGTAAATCTCCACTGAGTGTTGGTCTTCGCTTCCGTGAAATTCTCTGGGGATTTTAGGTGTTAAAACGTCATTTTTTGAGGTTATTCGTTAACAGAGTGATAATTTGATAAATTTTGGGATCTAATTATCTAATGGACAATTCGTCTCTTGTGGACGTCTCTCCAGACAGAGATATTGATGTAACAAATACTCTAGAACTTCACCTGCATCGTTTTGAGCTGATACTGATGATTTACACAATTCAGTTTGACCTCATTCTTTGTAAAATCAAAACAAGTCGATGTCCTACCTGTTTCACAGGGCATTTTCCCCGGAAAGTTTTTTGAGGGTTGATGGGGGCATTTTCCAACGGAAAATGCCCCCATCTGCAGAAAAACCCTCAACACGTTTCCCGGAAGTCTCTAACCATTAACATCAATACCTGCCCAATAGAAATTTTGAAAAACCTGCACATTCCACTGAATAATTTGTTGAAATCGTCTATTTTTGGATTTTCGAGATCTGCATGAGAGTCAAATCACCGCCATTTCGGGTATTATTTTCCGGAATCTCAAGGATAATGAATTATCATTCCGAGAAGTATCCCCAGGACAGTACGAGCATCCAATCAACCGACCAATGACTCATCTACCCAAAATCATCTTCAAAGCACTCGTCTAGACAATTTTTGATAGTTTCTTTGTTGGAAAGATGAGTGACGGTTCGCCGAGCCCCAGGGGGACGCAAACCCCAAGTTGCTGTGTTGAAGGTCTCAAGGAGTACTTACATCGTCTGCTGAAAGGGTCTCAGGCCCTCTTCCCCCGTCTTGATCATCCTGATGATAATTTGTGTCTCAAGTACGTGAATTCGGGGATTTCTTCACTTTTTATTACAGGTATATTCGTGAAAAGGAATTCTAACCTACAAGTGCCGGTGGCACGCCTGATGCAACTGTACATCCAGACGAGTACTCACGGACTGACACGAGTGATCGAGTCTCTTGACGAATTTCAATTTCAATGGCAAATGCATAAGACAATTAACCGGGCTCCAGAGCTGAACGATAAGGGAAATGTTGACTCTAATTTGGAATTTTACATCGATTAAGCAGCTCCATAAATTAAGGGGAGCCTTCCAAAGTGGTCACGTGAGCAAATTGATTGTTCTAATTACGGACAAGATATTTTTTTGATTTCTAGGAGACCTAATTTGCAATTTCCGACACGTGGTGATCCACAAAGCCGGAATTTTGATTTCATCAATATGAAAAAGAGATTTTCATCAGTTGGGTCACGTGATTCGTCTGGAAGATGCCCCCCAATGTCCAAAAATAATGGAGTCGGTGAACAATTTATTACTGGACATCATAGGAGTTATTATTCAACAAAATGTGATACTCTCGTCAGTGAACATGACTGATAAACAAAATACAGATGACCTCCTGAATTTCTGACCCATTTGACAATATTAAAAAAAAAATGTCAGCTGTTTTCAGTCCTCAAACAAGGATCCTAACTTTTCGAGAAGGTAAATGCCGTTTGTTCGTTTCCACATCTTCACCTATTGATTCCCCGAATTCCTCAGAAAATTAGCAATTGAGGGAAATACTTTCAGCAAAACGAAAACAGATTTTCGAGTCAGTTTGTCGTTGACCACAGCTCCCATCGGTGCACCCCCATTGTTTACATTCGGAAGAGGTTGTTGTCTATGTAAGTAGCTTCTCAATTACGTTGTGAACAGTTAACTGCCAAGATTCACCCGATTTTTAATAATTTACCGAATAATTTTGGCCCTCGATTGTCTAATCATTAGAAGAATTTTCCTCTTTTTTTTTCGTTCAACAGAAAATGAATATAAAATCGGTAAAAAATGGAATATTCTGATGGAATTAATGCTGTTCAATCACATGAAATATTCTTAAAATATTAATTGCGATAATTCTTAATACCTAATGGTAATGATGAACAGAATTAATTGAATGCAGAGGAGTCACTGATTCAATAAAAGAATCTGAACAAATGGGGCTTCATTAGAAGCTCACAAAAGAATTTTTCTAATGAAATCATTTTTTTTTTGTTCACTCAACTCATCCGGACATATTCTAGACGTTCATCACCGTTCCATAAACATTCGATATTATTTTAAACATTGAAACAAAATTTCTTCACATCTCCATTTTGACTTTGAACGAAGTCGACTCATATCTTTGTAGTTTTTAAATAATATCTCCGAATCTAAGGGAGATAGAGGATTGTTTGTAATAACATTTTTTGTAGTGCTCATTGTGTTCTATAAAAAATGTCCTAATAAATATTTCGCTATCTCTTCCAGATTCCGAGTTATTAACAAAAAACGAACCGATAATCGAAGTTGACTCGTCTTGTTTGAACACTCAGCTACTAAATTTCATTTAAATTCCATTTTATTAAATTTAATTAAGTTTAATTAAATTATTTTTAACGTCCTGATATTCATTGAGAGGTGGTGAATAAAGATCAGAGAAATTTGGCACATCGGGGATAATTTAATGAGGCATTTTCTCGGGTCTGTTTATATGCGCGACCTTCAGAAGACTTTTTGCAACAACAATGGCACTACCTTTGGCTATTGCCCTCGCCGGTTTGAAATTAGACGACTACGGTAGACTTGTGTCACATTTGGCGGGTCAGGATTCACCGGAGGCCAGAGCACCGTCTCCGAGCAACAGTGACTCCAGCGGTATCTGCAGTCTTGCAACCTCCGCTACCCAGACGACCCCTTCATCAACACCACTTTCTTCCAGACCGCAAACGCCGAACGATGATTCCTGTTCTATCAGTTCTAAAGTAATTGGATTTTCACGGTTAATGGGGAAATTTTCATTACAAACAGGGAAAATACAAAATTAAATATTCGAAAAAAATCTGAGAAAAATATTTTTTTCTGAAAAATTTAAAGAAATTAAAATTACAATTTAGCAAACGTCACCGAAGGGGTAAAACGACATAACGATTAGTTTTTGTTGAATATCTAAAAATCTAGGCAAGATATCAAAATTTTCATCAGATCCTTTTTTGTGGAGCGAATCGAGATCTACAGAAACGGTTATGATAAAAATTTCTCTATCTCTGTTAGATTTGGAGATATCGTTTAAAAACTCGACTCAGAGATAAGTCAATTTATGTCGTTTTGCCAGTTAGCTCCTGATTTTTGTTTTATTGTCTTCAGCAATCCACAATCATCTCGAGCCCGAAGTTTAACTTGGCGGCCTTCAAGAGGAACCTGAAGAACACGCTTCCGGACAGACCCCCGGAAATTCAATTGACCGTGACGCCGGATAATGTACGTGGAAAGAGAGACGTCCACGACCTGATGGGTAACATAAGAGATTCACGTTGGAATTTGAGACATCCCGATGTGTACGACAGAAGTATTCGGAATTTTATGGAGTACAGATCAATTTATTCCCGATTGGGAACGGATGGGCTCACCGAGGAATACCCAGTCGTAAGTGATAACATCGTTTTTGTTGTATTTTCGAACGAAATTAATTAAAACAATTAAACTCACAATTCAATCAAATCCATTGAAATGAACAATTACTGAAACTAATTTAAATAGTTGATTAAATTAATTTCAATAAATTTTTCGAGGATAGGAACGTGAAGAGGAGCTTGTTGGAAATGTAAATATTTAGTTTCTTTATTCAGAATAATTTTTGCAAAATAAACATTTCGCAAGGACAAATATTCTTCTGGAATGGAGTATACAGTTCCTTGGTGTTGACGTACCGATTGTCAAGTGACTTGTTTTATTTTTCGCCACTGAACTGTTCATTGTAAATTCCGAGAATTCCGAAAATTTCAGAGAAGATGCAAAGATTGCAATTTCCGTGAGCCCTCGCCATTCTTGTGGGATTAAATTTGGTCTTTAAAGTCTATTAACGACAAACTGTAGATAGAGAGAGAAGGCGGCAGCCGGTACGTCAAACGGATATTGACAATCATACGAAATGAGTGATAAGAAGAAATACGAAGACGATGGTGTTGATAAGGCATCGAACAATGTAAAAATAGTGTTTGTTTCATGATAGCTTTTGTGGAAAAATTTGTCAGACATTTGTTAATTTAAATTTGTTGAATTTGTTAGCGAATTCTGGAGAAGTTCTGGCGAAATTCAGAGGAATTATTCCCGATTCCGTTGGAACGTTTGATAGGAAAATTCCACAGACTAATATTCATTCGTAAAATTTGATCGATTCTTCTTTAAGGATCGAATCTGATCCTTTTAATTTTTGCATTCCACCGATCCTTTTTTTCAGTTCGAATTTTTCCTCAATTTTTTCAGTCAAACAAAATGAGAAAAAGGGGAAAATTTGGAAAATTATTTAGCATTTTGTAAATATTGAAACTCAGGGATGATTTTTTGTGCGATATTTTTTATTGGATATTCAAGGGGAATCGGGAAACTATTTAATAATTTCGCCAGTAATTCAATGGAATCGTAACGACGTTGATTGATGTTTCTGACCTAATGATAATTATGTACCTTGTTAAATCCACTGACACTGTTTTTATTAATACCTGAAGAAGCTGAAGCCACTTGATATACTCCGTATACCGGTTACGGGCTGCAGTATTATAATTGTAAATGAAGTCATGTTGATTCTATTGTATTTTGTGAAAAGACTGGTCATTGTATGTTACATTTGCCTATTTAAATGTAGCGTCATTTATTATACCTAAAGAGTACAAAACTGTGATTTTTTTCATGTGACCATGGTCTATTGATCTTCATAAGCAATAAACGATGAATAATTTTAGATAGTAAATGATCAATAAACGATTGTTTTATCGTATCAGGAGATCCTATGAAATTTGTGTTATTTTTTTTTATTTTCCTCATTCCAACTGACTGGGCATTAGTATTTATCACAATACAACTTATTGACATAATTAAAAATACATAAAAGACCAGAAATCGTAAATGTTGGATATAGCCAACATTTCATGGCACTTAAGACACGAATTTTTGATAAGACCCATCAATTAATTTGTCATAAATTGTAATAAAATTGGGTCGAGTGGGGTAAAATGGAATCCAATAAATCTTCAATAACTTGGGATCGGTAGAGTGAATATCACACAATTCAACCATGATTAATTAGCTGTTGAAATGGGTCATTTAGCCAGATAATAACCACAGTGTCAATTGACACGTATTTTCCTGTTTGTTCGCCTGGAGTTTGTCAGGCAGAATTTTCATATAACGTGGGGAAAGTAGACGCAGGCCGGAAAGCCACAGCCACCACAGCTCTTCCACAGCCACGAATCGAGGCCATTTGATCCTCAGAATGAAAAATAAAGTCTCCAACTAGTCACTGGTCAATAATAAACAAATCAATTCCACCTGATATTTTCCTTCTACAGGAAAATAGAAATGATATTGAAATGTCTCGACATCTCGACGAACGAATACAAAAGAATAACAGGAAATTCGAAGAGCCCTATCGATGCCAACGCCATCAAGTTGACAACTGTATGTCACGATCTCAGTCATTCTCCCAAAACATCTGTTGATTCAGTGAACCTCTCATTCAGAATTCTTGGATTCAGCTTCATGAAAAATAACACGAAAACATTCGTTGTGAACGATATTTTTTTTCTCCCCAACAGTTATCGATTAAAGGAATATCATCACACATGAAAAACCGTGAGAGACATAACCTCCAAATGGCAAGTGAAACGTAAACACTGGAGCAAGAGTCAAACCCAGCCATTGGTGTGGATTCAAGACACCGAAATAAATAAATAATCAGTAATTATTGATTAACCACTAATGAGAAAAACCTCATAAAATAGCCATAAATCAATTCACGATAACAATAAGACATGTGGGTGATGAACAATTGAAGTTGGACTTGACAAAACAAATTCTGGAACCAAAATAACTCCAAAACCGTGAGAACAATTGTTAAATAATGGATGTGAGCACGTTATTTCGAGCATGTGTGAAGACAGTGAGCCTCCGGAAGGAGGCCCTCTCCGAGGAAATCCCTAGAATGCCTGCTCGCAGGCAAAAGCAAGAATCGCCGTTCCAAGTAAGGACCAAGTCCCTGGTGACTCAAATCTCCAAGCTCCAGCAGTTTTTGTTGGAGAACAGACCAGCTTACCTGAATCTATCGAAACACTTGGCCCTGGTCAACGCCATGACAGACGCCGAAAGAGATGAGATAGACAACGGGGCACAGGGAATAATGACAACGTGCTCTGGCTTGATAAAGGAGCTTGAAAGGGAGACAGCGCAGACAGACATGAGCCACCAGAATCGTGAGCACCGTATGACGATGCTGGATCTCATAAAACAGTACCTAGAGAACGTATGCAAGGTTTACTCGGAGCAAAGGGCGATTCGTTACAAGAAAATGATGGAGTTGAAGAAGCTGTCCAAGTTGGAGCTCGAGACGAGCTCTGAAGGATCCCTGAAGGCCCACAGGGCCGAACCAGAGCCAGAGAGGAGGGACACATCGGCCTCTGCTGGATCCAGTCCTCTGAAGGTCCAGGAGATGAATGGCGATGTGTCACCCATGGTCTACGAGGAGGCACCGTCCCCTGAGGACATTCAGATGTTCGAGTCTGAGAATGAACAGCTGTACAACGAACTCAACACCATCACTGAGGAGGTCAGGCTCATTGAGAGCAAAGTCGTTCACATTGCTGAACTCCAGGAGATATTCACGGAGAAGGTGTTGCAGCAGGACAGGGATCTTGATAAACTCGTAACAACGGTGGTGGGATCCACAGAGAATGTCAAGGAAGCTAATGAACAGATTCGACAAGCCATTCAGAGAAATGCTGGTCTGAGAGTTTGGATTTTGTTCTTTTTACTTGTCATGTCGTTTTCGTTGCTGTTTCTCGATTGGTACAATCCCTGAGGATTTTTCTTTTAATTCATAAAGGGAGAGGGGGGGAGGGATATTTTGTAAGAGAAAATAATAAATGTTCATTTGTATTTTACTTATCAGCTTCGTTAATGAGATCTTGACACTGAAAATAATTTCTCGATTTGCAGAAAAGTCAATGAGACGAGGTAACTTTAGCAGACTTCCTGCATTACCGAGGCGTTGACAATGTAGGAAATAGAGCAGAATTATCAATATCTCATTAAAGTTTGTGCCTAAGTGGTTACGATTATCCCAAGATGATACTTATTGGATTAATTTTTACAGATAAATAAATATTAATATATAAATAAGTGATTTTCTTATGCAAAAGTTAGAAATATTCATTTGGAAAATGAAGTAAAAAAAAATCAAAAAATTGCCAAAATATGTCAATATATTTTTATCGCTTTTTCTTCTTATCACCAGAAAAATTGTACAGTCGCTACGGCTTAGGTAAACAAAAGTTGATACAATTATTACATATATGTTTATGATTGATAACACTTGTATCAAGCTCCGATAGAGTCCACCAGTTTAAATGTTTCAATTTGGTTCAATGGAATCCATAAAAGTCTTGTTTTTTTAATTCACTGTCGATTGAAGACGATTCACCATATCCTCCACTCTTTCCCCAGCCACCAAATACTTTATAATCACGAGAAAAAAATTATAGTCACAGGTCTGAAGCACCTGCTCGTGAGTTTAAGCCAGTGAACAAAGCTTTCGGGGAGAAAAAAAATTAATTCTGAGATATAAATGCAACATAAGCCTGTAGACGAGAGAACACGTCGTACATGGAGAAGAAGACAAACAATAAAGAAAACAAAGAGAAAAAAAAACCCAGGGTAACTGTATCTGTGATACAATAAATGAATCTAGATTATTAGAAAAATCGTTGGCGCAATTTCAACGGGGAATTTCACATCCTCTATTTCTTCAGGAAATTGTGCTGGTACAGAGGATGAGCATCGGATGGCATCATTTTTCCTTCAATCAGGGATTGAATGACCCAGGTCGTTGTTACCAGGGGAATCTTCCAGCCCGCTGCCTTGTCCTTCATCCAAGTTGGGCATTTATCGTTCGCCAGGACCACAGTGCCTTCCATAAATGTCTCGGCTGTAATTTAGACATTAGATTATTGAATTATTGGATTATTGACATATTCCTAAAGGACATTCACGACATAATTGTATAATGATTTTAATTAATTGTCATGAGTTCACTGGAGAGTCATGAACAAAAATTGAGTTAATTCGTTTGTTTCGACCCTTGGGGACTTAGGAAGATATTATGAGCTTACATTGGTTCTCCACGAGTCGCAAGGTCCCACCAGCATTGGCAATGACCCTCTGCCAGAATTCGATTGACCGTTCGTTGGATGGGATCTTTGGCATTACAATCACTGCATGTCCCAGTGGTTTATCATTGGGCCTCTGGTACATATCCACATACGTTCCCTTGTCAAAGCTCCAGCCAGCTGGCAAGGTCTCCTCTGATGCATTGACGAGTTTGTTCTCCTGACAACACCTGATGACCCACCGATGATTAACCGAATATATTCCCACGGATAAACAGAGAAGGCTCTTCGCAGTGATATTAGGAACATTTGTAATCAGCTTGGTATTTTTAAACTCCTCAACAGGAATATCCTTGAACTCCTGATAAACCTTTCCCCCGCCCCCAGTGATCTGAGCAGTGAGTCTCTCCCTTACAAAGGGAATCCTACTCCACTCAGCCTCATTCTCTGTCTCAGTCTCCGAATTAGCAGAATCTGCCATCTCCATTTTGTATCTATCAAGTGACTCAAGTGGAGCACAAGTGAGTATGAACGATAATCCTTTGAATAGATTGGATCCCTCAGGAATGGGTCCCAACGTAGCAACAACATCCTGATCCTCCTTTTTTCGGTTCTTCCCCTTGCCCTTAACCCTGCTGGCAGGGCCCTTGCCCGCAAGTTCATTGTGTGTTTCCGTCATCTCTATCTGTACCCCCTCGACATCAGTATCAAGTGTATACCCTGAATCGCTGTCAGATTCATCCTTTTTCTTGAAAATTCCGGATCCCGAAGGCTCGACATCTGAACTCTTGTGGCCTCTCTTTGATCTTCCTGATTTGGGTGTACCCAGGACCGATTTACCCCTTCTCGAGCCCTCGACAATGTTGTCCATGGTGACTTTACCCATTGATGGAGTGTTGGGTGGACTCTTGATATCGTTGTCCACAACTTCTCTGAGAAATTGTGCTTGATCAGCAGTTAGAAATATATCCTTGATTGGCACCTTAATTTTCTCCCCTTCGTCAGTCTCGACAGTGTACAAAACCTGATCCATGACCTTGTCAACAGCAACAATAATGCCACAAGATCCATAATCCTCAGGTGTCATAGCATAAACGGAAAGACCTTCATCGAGACTCCTGAGAATGGGAATGACAAATTCCTCGATCAGCATCTTGTTCTTTCCATCCAGAAAATTCACCTTGAATTTTCCCTTGGACTTGCTGATGACCTTGCCAGGATAGTAATTATTATCCGACCACTTGGCAAAGCATTCTTTCCCCACTAGTGCATCGCTGGGATCGTACACAGGCGTCTGATTCCTCAAGATGGAAAGAGATCTTCCACTCTGTCTCGATGGAGTTGATACTTCGGAAATAATTGATTCATTTCCCTCTGTATCACTCTTGGAGTCAATGGTAGAGAGAACTGTTGGCGAGAGCTTTGACAAGCCATTAGTCCTCGAGGATCGTGAATTTTGTCGTGAACGTTTTGGAAGTCTTCCCTTCTTGCTGCCCTTGGGAGTTGCAACAACAACTGTCTCAGGGGTCGAGGCTGTCAGTCTTTCCAGGCTATCCTCGCTGGTACCATTATGTAGATCACAGGCTATTGCCTCGGCATTGACAAAGCCGAGGATACCAGATGTCAAAAGACTGGCATTCTTCCACTCTTTCTTCAGCTTCTCCGTTGCCTCATCGACACTATCCAAAAGTCTCTTGGCATGTTTGGGGATTCCCCGAGGGAGGGAAAAATGAGGGGGATCTTTTCCAATTTTTGATGAACCACTGGACGACGAGCTGGACGTACTTGCTGACGACATCAATGAAAATCTGGATGCTCCCAGGATGTATGGCTGGGGATTACTGGTGACTGAGCCTGGTGATGTTGGATCTTTGTTATCAGACACATCAGCAAGGGCTGATACATCACTGTTTCTTCTTCTCGATAAATGAAGATCGGAAAATTGCTCAAAATCAACGGACAGGAATTCCTTTCCTGATATCTCCTTTGTGGACTCGTTCACCTGGAGGAGAAACTTAACTTTCACGAGGACATTCAGCTCCCTCTCGACTGGAATGATCTTGGATTTTGGTTTGTCCTCGTTCATGAATGAATCCCCCTCGCTGTCACTGACTAGGTTGAGGAGCTCAGGGGGCTTGCTGGGGGTTTTTGGGGCCCCTGAGGACTCCATTGTCGATGGTGATGGACTCAGGGTGAGGTCTGGATCTTGGGATTTTCGGTCATTTCCATTTGTCAATTGGCTTTCACTGCCATCACTCGGTTTTACACTTGTCGCTGATTTATAACTGTCTGTTGCTGATTTACTCTCGCAGGTCTTGTAGGAGGGGTCGAGCGGGATTGCGTCCTCCTGGGAGGCATCCAGGACTATCTTCTCACCGTCCTCGTCGATCTCCACGAGTTCTTTTGGGGGTGGGGGAGGAGCTAGAGCTTTGTCGAAAATCACTTCGATGCTCATTCGAGATTTTTTGGAGGTTTCTGGCTTTGGGAGGCTCTGCTCTTGTGCTTTCGGGGACGATGAGGGTAGGGTTTCTGATGGAATGGGGGACGGTGAGGTTGCGGGGACCGCTGGAGTGACGGGCGTGGGGTCGACGTCCATGGACTCTTTCTCAGGGACCTCAGGGACTTGTGGGGCTTCTAGAGGGTCCTGGGGGTGTGGGAGGGCAGCCTCTGGGGGAAGCTGACTTGCAGCTGATGCTGAAGCGTTGGGGGACACCTCTGTGGGCGTCTCGGGGTCTTCAGACTCTGGAAATTTGAAGAGCGGGGGTGAGAATTGAGGAACCCTGGGATATTTTTTCATTTTGAACATTTAGTTATTTTTAAATGGGAGAGGGTTTTTTTTCGTCAACTTTAGACTCTTTGAAAGCCACTCGTTAATTTAATGTAAAACAAACCTTTTTTTTTAATGTCCAACATTATTGAAGTCAAATCGAAAATTAAAAAAGTCACCTAACCTCACCCTTTCAGTAATCAACGCCCATAAAGAATTAAAAAATTCATAAAAATGAGGAAGGCCATCACTGACCAAAAATGATAACATAAAAATATGAATATATTTTAAAAATATTATATATTCATGCCTTTCCATACTTTCATGTTGTCTACACAATCCTCACGACACAAAAGAGTCAAGAAAATTGACCTCACAATCAAATGAAAAATTAAGAACATAAAAATCCTTCCTCCGTGACTCCAATAATCCCTAATTTCCAGTAAAGATTAAAAAAAATCAACAGACCTTCGATCTCATCGAGTTTCTTCCTGACAGAGGTCAAGGCATCCTCCCTGGAGGATGTCCTCTGGAACTTGATCGCCAGATCCACCTCCTCCTCAGCCTTTCTCTTCTGTCCCCCAGCACTCAGCTGTCTCCTCTTGGGTGTGAGTATCTCCTCAGTCGGTGTGCACTGAACAACATCCTCATCCTGTTGTTCCTGATCGTTATCCCTGGGTGAACACTCCGGCTCGACAACAGACTTGTCCCCCTTATCGTTATCCCGCGCTTCATCCTGATCATCTCCATCGGTCTCGTGCTGGCTCAACTCGACATTACCATCACCCTTGTCACCAACATTGTCCCCAGTGATTTTTTCCTCCTGTGTTTCCACCTCAGCGATTAGATGAAAATCCTGGCTCTCATTCAGTGGCGATTTATGTTGGGTATTGTCGTGATCATTTGTCGTTGGAGAATCGTCCTTTTGCGTCTCTGGGATTACACGGTCCATGGATAATTCCGACATTATCTCGGGGCCACGCGAATACGATGCGCGAATATGTCAGACTCGTTACTTCGATAATTTATTGCTGAATTCATCAAGTTATGGGGAATTATTAATTTACCGAAATTACCTCCGATAACAAGACGAGGCTTTTTTTTTTGCGAAAGAACGCGCGAAGTTGGCTACGCGTTTTCTGCTACCCGGTGTGTGTGCATTTGCTCACGGGCTGCGGATCATGAGCGCCAGTTGATGAGTGAGCAATGTCCCTAGCACTCATCGACCGAAATCCCTAGATATTCTCCGCGACCAATGGGGATCACTGGCGGAAAAAAATGGAGCACCACTTCAGTTTTGAAATGAGATTTGATTTTTGGAGTGGATTTTTACTTCTTTGGTGCAGTTGTGGAGGTTCACAAACTGTAGACTCGAAGTCGATCGCTGATTATGTGATAATTCACATAGAAAATTACGGATCTTTCGAATATATTTCGGAAATCTTTGAGAGATTCTTTCAAATATCTTTTTGGTGAGTCAAAACGATCTTCATAAGATAACTTTATTGGAAGATCTCATCGAGGTTAGACTGTACAACCCTTTGGCTCTTCCCCTGACTGCTGATCACTGGGTAAATATTCAGGTCTTGAAAGACAATCAAGTTTAATAGATTCAAAATAGACAGAAATCTTCATCTGACCTTGAAGTGGACGTCCAGGTGATCATCTCCACGTCTGTGGATTTGTTCACTGGACAAAAGTAATTAGAAACTTCTGCAATAAATTTAAGTATGATAAATAAAATAATGAGGGTTTGATAAAAAAACATTTACGTTCTTGTTCTTGAAATATATTAATTTTCTACGAAAACGAGAAACTTAGAAAACAGTTGGAACCGGTTTTCCTTCCATTTCTCCTCAACCTTCCCTCGCCCCTGTTGTCCTCTGGACTATGCTCATCACCTAGCAAGTACGTATACGTATGTGTATATGATCGTGGTGAGTGTACGTTCGTAGTAGAAGTGAAGGTGAAATTGAAATTCTAATTTTCTTTATTTTCGGGTGGGGATTTACAACAGAAGTGCTGAACGTACGAGAGTCGATTGGAGCTCACTGAACACTCGATTTTGCTCCTAATCATGACAGGTAAGGGTGACAAAACGAAAAGGGGACCTGGTACCATTGGAAAAACTTATCTCATTGGGTACAATGCAGCACTTGTTGTGGGGTGAGTTTTTTTTATTTTTTCAAGTATTTTTATCGATATCTGGGAATATTTCAGTGGTGAAGTTGCTGGGAAGAGATGAGTTGACTTATCTCAGTTCAGTTTTTGGGCGATAGCTCAGGATCTAGGGGAGATAGCGAAATTTTTGTTTATACCTTTCTCGTAGGTCTCGATTCGCTCTATAAAAAAGGTTATGATAACAATTTTGTTATCTGCCCTAGATTTTGAGATATTCACGAAAAACTGATCAGTCGTCAGAGGTAACTCCTCCCAATTTATCACTTCGTTCCTGAAATTGTCCGGGACGTGAAGAAACATGATGAGAATTGTTGTTCTTAATCATTTTCAGTTGGAGTTATGTATTGTGCTTACTAATGAGATTCTACTTCACTGACGACTTCAAAGGTCAAAGTTTGTGGGACGTTGAATACAACTCACTCATGTTATTCCAAAATGCTGCAGTTTTGGAGGTAAAATTTTTAATTAATCCCTAGCATAACAGGTTTTCATGAGTTTTAGGATTGAAAACAATAGCAACACTGTCCCAAAATTACTTTTTAAACAAATTTATTGACCCAATTATTTTCTCCTCCAGAAAATTAAACGAAAAACCTGAAGAAAATTCTTGAATTCAGGAAACAGCAGACAATATGTCAATAAAATAAGTAAAAATGAAAAATAAAATTCCATTCAAATTTTCAGTTCAATATTTCAATAAAATTAACGCATAATCCAGAGACAGTTCAATAGAAATCCAATAGATTGGAATAAAATCCTTAAATCATCAATGAATTTACGTAATTTCTCCAAAACAATTTGGTGACATATTTGTTAATATCCACAGATTTTTCATGCAGCTGTTGGTTTAGTCCGTTCAAACGTCGTGATCACGACGTTTCAAGTATTAAGCCGAGTCATGGTGGTGTGTGGTGTACTGCTGGCAACACCAGCGAGTGCCGCTGCTGCTTCCGCTGGTTTACCAATAGCACTTTTTGCTTGGTCAGTCACCGAAATTATTCGATACGGATATTACTTTGCGAATCTCGTCGGCTTTGTTCCACATTTGCTTGTGTGGCTCAGGTAATTAATGATAAATATTCACAAAATCGAGTCTGAATTATTCAACTCGACGAAAGAACACATACCCAGGTACCATAATCTGATTTTTAGTGGAGAAAACAGAGACCTGTCATTTCTTCCGAAATTTTGAAAACTAAGATTGAAAAAGGATTTCTGTCAATTTTTCTATGTCAGGTACACGACGTTCATTGCTCTCTACCCCATCGGAGTCACTGGAGAGTTGCTATGCTTCTACGCAGCTCGATCTTATGCAGCGAATCATCCAGATCTGTGGAGTTATGCCCTACCAAATGCCTGGAACTTTACGTTCAGCTATCACTACCTTCTAATTTTTGTAATGCTTCTCTACATTCCACGTGAGTTGATCCACCAATTACGCATAATTAATTAGCCCTTACGAAATTCCCCTGACTACAAGAATCCCATAATTTCTGTAGTTTCATTCATCTTTTTCATCAGACATCTTTTTCTGGACAAGTACCTTGTTTTCTCTTGTCACGACCCTGACCTGAATTCACTCGAAAGATTGTTCGTTGAGCTAGTGCAATTATTCAATTTTTTTCTCTCACTTTACCCTGAAGAAAAAATCTAATGACTTCAAAAAAAAAAAAAAACAAGACAAATTGAATTTAAAAGGTCCACATTGAGAAAGAAAATGTTTGACGTCAATCGCCTCACTACCAAATTAATCCTGCCCTAATCACTCAATTCTCATTTCCAAATTTATTTCTTCTCTTTTCAGTGTTCCCACAGATGTACCTCCACATGTTCGCCCAGAGGAAGAAGATCCTGGGCTCTCCCTCCCCCCAGAAGACGAAAAAAATTCAGTAAAAAGCCCATCGCAACCGATGAAGGAAAGAATAAAAAGACATAATTTTGGACTAAAAGCCCCTGATTTTCTTTATTTTTTCTCCTTATCCCATATAAACCAACATAACAAGCGTACGTTGATACAATGGTACAAAAAAAAAATTACGCCTGATCACCTGTGGGCATAGACTTGATGATATCAGAGTTGCCAGGATCTGTGATTGAGAGGGTGCACACGCGGAAGTACTTTCCGCAGGCTGTGCCCAACTCAATATTGTTCCCCGTGTAGTGGTGGACACCAGTCTTGGCTAGCATGGCGTAGTACTCGATCTCCGATTTCCTGAGGATGAGATAAGAAAGTTTAACAGAGCCCTCAGGGTGTTTTGGGGTTTTTTTGTGGCCATCGGTGCACTCACGAGCACGGCCTGAGTGGAGACTACTCCGCAGGGCTCCAAAATCGTGCGTTGTACAATTTAATACTTAAATTTCAATTCTAATTATCAGTTTTGAGTAAATGAATACCAGGAAGTGGTACCAGGGCCCCTTGGACATGTTAATTGCACCCTGTCCATCATCAATCAAAGATCTAGGATTAGTTCTAAACGATAATTTAACGAGTTTCTAAAAAAATTGTACAACACACGTGGACAACTGCATCTCAGTCTCACCTAAGTGGGGGTGTGTTATTGGCGATGATGACGAGCTTGGCCTTTCCCTGACGAAGTGACTTGAGAGTCTGCTTGTATCCCAGCACGTATTTTCCAGACTTCATGACGAGAGCAAGTCTGGAGTTGATGCTCTCCATCGCCTTTTTCTAAAATAACAAACGACCAAAGCCATCAATCAAATTGGACTCAAATTCACCAAAAAAAATTCATTCGTCATCGAAAATAGGTTAAACATGGCCACCACGTGGCTGGTAAACGAGGATTTCACATACCTGTTTCTTTTGGGCAGCCATTGCGTTGGGTTTTTGTGTAAAAGACCTGCAAGTTAATTAATAAACTCGATTAAACACCTGGGGTTCACTTGATTATTACATAGACTTCGAAGAACATGAGGAAGACTCCGAACGAGGAGGAGACACAACTTACCCGTGTCACGTTAACCGTAGAAAAGAAGCCGATTAGTACAAACCGGAAACCGGTCTCCTCCAGCGCAACGTGAGTCGTTGAGGGAGATCGAGCGAACGGCCAATGAGAGCCCTCGATACGACCAGTCCATAACTGGCGGTAAAATTACGAGATCGAACCACTGCATTGGCCACCCCGGATGCCCCAGGTCCACTACTCCCCAGAAAGAGTCAGTAATCTCCCCCCATTCATCTCTGATCCCTAAATCACACCGCTAAATCATAAATCATATGGTGGAGATTCCACTGTGGCACATAGACGCCACTACTGAAGAGCATTGACTCCTGTCTGGTACCAAGTTATCATGAACCTAACCTATCATTAATCTAAAACACAAAGAAAGACTTTCAACCCTCCAGAAGCACTAGACAATTCCTAAATCACCAGAATCTGTGAGTAAATCCAATCGAATATAGAAAAGTCAGTGCTGACGTGCAATAATTAATATTAAATAACTCCAGATTTCTGTTATTCTGATAACATGGACAGTCAAGTCTGCTGTGACGGTAGATTACTAGAGCTGATCGACGAGGCCTGGAGGAAAGAACGTCTCCCAATCGACGACATTGTCGTTCCATCATCAGAATTACCAGATCCAGAGAGTGACAATGGCGATTCCCACATGACCCTCAAAGAATTGGAACAGAAGTGGAATAATTTAGCCCTCGGTTCCCTCAGTGAGAATCACTTGCATTCACCAACTCCATCGCACAACTAATTCACTCATCAATTGTTTCTCCAGTTCCAGTCGATATTATTGTTCTTTTAATTCACTATTCATTTGTGCAACATGGAATTTCCGCGAGTGGGAACACACTGCGCCGTAGAATCCTGCAAACAAGACGATTTTCTCCCATTCAAGTGCACCCACTGCTCCACAATATTCTGCAAAAATCACTTCAACACGATCTCACATGACTGCAAGTCTTGTCCAGACAATATTGTAGCGGAGCCGAGGAAATTTGAGGGATTTATCTGCTCACAAGAAGAGTGCAAAAGTACTTCTGCAGTTGAAATGAACTGCGTCGAATGTAAAAAACATTTTTGTCTGGCTCATCGCCATCATGGTTGCCTGGAGATGAGTCAGGACGAAATTGCGAAGAGGTTGAGGGAATGGGAAAAGCCGAAGGAAGATTTTAGATCAGCAAAGAGTGCAGTTGATGCTGTGATCGCTGAGAATTTGAAGAAATCGAAAAAAATTGAAATGGCTAACAAGGTAAAAATCACCTGAAATTATTCCACTACTTCAGTCCGGTCCAGAGGACGCTTGAATATTTTTAAACAATTTCGTACTAAAAATCTGGGTTTTTTAATTTTCCAATTTTATCTTTTCACAAAGAACACTATTTTTATGGTGGCAGGTGCAACTGATGAGACTCAAAGGGAAAGCTGTCGGTTCTCAAAACATACCCACTGTTGATCGAAGGTACCTCCAGGTCTATTTTCCACTGATTACCTGCAAAACAGCGCCCGCCGCTGTCTTCGTAAATGTCCAGTGGACTCTGGGTAAAACCATCGATTCAATCGCGGAAATTCTGAAAATTCGCAATTCAAATAATTTGGCAGATTCTGTTAAACTCAAATTGTTTCATCACAGAACTGGAGATGTTCTGGGGGAGAGAATGGATACAGCTTTGTCTGATCTATTTACTAAAGGGCAGTTAGTAGACGGTCAAAGTGTTATTTTTGAATATTCAAACGAAAACAAAGTCGATTTCTCATCGTACAAATGAACTAATCTGTTGCAAGAAATTTATTGTCGCCTAAGAATGATCACATTGTAATCAATCAAATTTAGTTTTTGGATTTTTATGTAATGTTGGTAATCTAAATAAAAACAAAAGTAACTAGACGTTAGGCATCATCAGACCAACTTATCTTTGATTTTTTTTTTAAACAATTGAAGTAAAAATTTGATATCCTCGATTTGGACTTCTCCATTCCCCCAAAATTTCAAGTGAAATCGTCAAAAAATTGAAACAAAAATACAAATCTGGGAATAAATTGAAGTTAGAAACAGTCTCGTTCTCAAAAATGTCCATATGCATTTCGGTTAATATTTTTAGATATGAAATTCAAGCGTAAGACCAACTACCGACATTTTTCACATTTTTTTTAATCTCCCAGATCGTCCGAAATTTGAGAAAAAGCTTCGTTAAATCCTTGATGTCTCCGCATAGTCTGACGTTCGCCTCAAAATGCTCAAAGGGTTCGTCAAAATGTACCAAACCACCGAAAAAATCAGTCCCAAAAAGCTCAACAAAACGCACAAGATGGAAACCCAAAAATTCCCGTGACTCCAACAATAAACAAAAGGACTCTTGTGTAATTAGAGAAGACGATTAGAGAAGGTACAATAAATCATTAATAATTCAGTACATTTACATTGCCACTGATCTTTATTTTAAAACGTGACATCTCAATCGAAAAAATTGGAGTCAGACATTCACAATTTATTGACTAATTATCTGAGCAGTACATAAAGCGCAGAATCCACTATCTAATTACGTCCAATTTAATTAAATTTAATACTCTGTTATATGAATTTTCAACAACGTGAAAAAAAAAACAGTTTTGGTACGTTAACTTTCTCGTGAATTTTTTAACATTGGAAAATGGTGCGCCCGTACATGGTACTGCCCTTACAAAATATAAGTACACTCATATATATTTATAAAAGTACAACATTCATGATTTTTGGCGTTTGAGGATTTCTCCATTTTATCGTATTTTTTTTTTTTCAACTAACGGGATGACAATAGATTATATAATCTCTTGATAACATTTTCGTGAATAAAAATTCGTGCTGGCAGACGTATTTCGTTGAAGCGTCGTTTCTTCAACTAATATTTGGGATTCGGAAAAAATGGCCCATAAAAAAATTAACCTGAGAAAAAATAACAAATAGAAATAAATATTCCATAGACAAAGAATAATTTCTTCGTACAAAAATTGTCTCGAAAGAAAATGTCTTTTTGCTGTTTTACCTGAATTATTATTTTTTATGGTTTTATTTTTTCATGAGCTATTTCTTCAGGGACTCCTAATATTCAAAATCCTAAATTATCTTAATAATTTAAATTCAACTAGAGGAATGACTGGATAATGATTCTCATATTTTCTTCTCGAAGTACTTGTTTCCTTATTTTCCTTGGAAACATTGAATATCGCTACGCAAGGAGTAAGTACTGGACTGAATTGGAAGAAATGCGTTTACAATAAATAAGCTTTTGTCGTCTATTTCATAAATTTTCAAATATTTTCGTCAACTATATTGGATAATACGGTGCGACTTAATGAGGTAAATTCTGCTGCAAAGTTGATAACATCACTAATTAATTTTTAACCCACTTCAAATTCTCGTCAGAAAAGTATTCGACCGATAGAATATTTTTTTTCGTTTGTTCTCTCAAAATTCGGGTTTTTCTGTCAAATTTACGATGGATTTAACGTGAATAAATCCAAGTCAATTTTCTCTTCCACCAGAACTTGAGCCCATTCTACTGCACCGTACATCACTCACTGAAAAATTGTTCACCTACATTTTCCACATTTCTAAAAGAAATCGCAAGTGTCGAAAAATCGTCACATGTTACATCAAATTTTATCTAAACAACAACAAACGATATCTTTGGATATTAAAAGTATCATTTCCCCCTCGGAATAAATCACAAGTAAAAAAACCATTTCGTCAATAGTATTTCGAAAATAATTCCCATAAAATACATTTCTAAGAAACATGTACTCATACAACCGACAAGAGGTGGTTGTGTACTCACATCAATGACGTTTAACGATTTTTTTTACTAATTCATTTCGACAATTTAAAATCAATTGAAAAATCCCACATTACGTTCATCAACTTTCTTACGTTTAGTCTGACGTCGCAATTATTTGTTTCGTCATTGTCTCGGCGATTCGAGTTATTTTCTAATACATTCATTGATTAAATTCATTATTACGGTTGAACATCAGACGGTTGTTTCGCGAAATATTTTAACGGACGAATCGGCGTGTTTAATGTGAATGTAACGTGTTATTGTTGCTGCACCATTGCTGCCATTTGTCGTTTCCTTCGATCTCACCAATGTCTCTCCATTGCTCTCGCACTCGCAATTAGACTCGAACAGTTCTATCGTAATTATCAACATTTTTTGGTTCGTTTTCACAGTGAAATTTTTATTCGAAGATCAAAGCAAGTGTCTCAAATAAGTATTTGTTAATAAGTATTCGTTTTGAGTTTGAATTCTGAAGTTATAATGATAGGAGTGTGGGATACACTTAAGTAAAATTTTAGTTAAATACTAGATTAAGTACTAAACATTGCAGTATTCAGGATTTATAACCGATGAAAATACTGAATATTGGAATACTTATACATGAAGAACGCTAAATACTAAATATTCGTGTACTCACTACATAAAAGTTTCTCAAGTAACACATAACGTTAGTATTTACTACATGGATTCGTCCTACATAATGAGAAACTTTGTATCTAAATACCTGGTATTGAGTATTTTCAAGAAAAAAAAAAATCTGTATCAGAATTAACTAATAAACTGTGAACTCATGGACTTTTATGATAATTTCTAATTAAAAATGAATCAATGAGCCACTAACGGACTTTTGTGAATAGAGTAATGAGTCTTTAAATTTCAAGATGTTCACGTCCTACTCGATAAATACAGAATCATTTTTAACAATCGAAGAAAATAGTAAAGATGTAGAAAGTCACTTGATCCACTTACTTTGACCCTCACAACCGTAAACTTCGTATCCACGAAAAACGTGGGTTTAAAATTGACAGAAAAACCTTAGAACGTGCATAAACATCAATATTCCTCGATAAAATTGAAAAACCAACACGATATCCAGGTCTTGCACAAACCGTATCACTCGAGTAAGACAATCAAGGCCACAAGTGAATTTTCATAACTAAAGATACCACTAAAAATTAAATAATTCAATTCAGTTTCAAGATAGATTTCTAAAATAATGACAACAGTGTTAGTGAACAACAACAATACACGTGAGATGATATCAATAAAGGAACAAAAAATGTTTCTTTCACTGGAAAAATTTCGAGGGAAAATTACTACCTATTATCAGACAAATGAAAATGGGGGAAAATCGATGCATTGATTACAGATCAGAGATGTGTAGATAACATGCCAACAATAATTTGTGATATATTTCTCTTTCGATATTTAAGTACCAGAGCTGTAACAAAAATCAACTAAATCATCTCAATAAATATACGTAAATAAACTAGAATAAATTTTATATTGAAATTTCAATATTAAAATGGCACACGCACCGGTATTACCTGTTCATCGAACAATACTACTAACAGTCTAACAACATACACTAGTAATTCAACACTTAAGCAATATTACAAACTTAGAAAAGCTTCTAACTTTGGCAGTTTTGCATACACAAATTTCAAATTACGAAGGAAAGAAAGTGGGAATCCCACTGTAAATGGCGAGGACTGCAAGAGATATAATATTTAATAAAAAAAAAGTGTAATTAAGGAACTTTCGCAGTAAGTTTGGAAGGGATAGAGTGGGGGAAAAATGGAGAACCGTCCAAATTCTCCTTTCCCCACCATTTAATTGACTTATCACCCTCCCTTCACCATAAAAAATCTCCCTCTTGCTCGTTCCCTCGATATTCACCACTTCCTTACCCTCCAATATTACATTAATTACCCCATGGACACCACATTAATTAACAATGTGATTATCCCACTACAACTCCACTCAGGAATCGTTGAAATCCTATTTTCCTTAATAATATTCCTGCTCGACTGATTACATAATTAATCAGTCACTCATTCACTAATGAACTATCCTGATGTCCTATTCTGCCCCACCACCCCCATAAACTATTTTCTCCCGGTTTCCCCTCCCAATCCCCTCAATACTCATACCCCAATGAGAAATAATTCAATAACTCTGCGGTAACACCTCCAAACGATAAATAATAAATATCAACAAATATCCGAATTCCAAAAGTTTGCTAGGTTATGATGCAGCAGCACTTACAGCATGTTCTCTTCTTCGTAAGAAGGTCACTGCGATATCTTTGGCTGGCCCTGTGGGCCCTGAGTCTTATCGTATCACTTCCACTGTCAACATCCTCACCGCCACGAGCTGGCAAATCACTTCTGGGCCCCTCAACAACGATCATAACCTCGTCCATCTCATTACTCAACACTTTCTGACTGACAATTTCACAATTTTTCACCTCCACCTGACACTCGTCCTTCTCCGAGTCCAAAGGCAACGTCGAAGTAGTCTCATTCGAGCTGAATCCAGTGGATCCACCCCTTGAGAATCCATCATCAACATCCAGAGTATCCAGCCCACTGTCCTGTGCAGCCGAAACTTTTCCCCCTCTTTTATGAAAATCCGATTGTACATCATCAATATCAAGCTCCAAACTCGAGCCATCACCACTGGTGCCATCTTTACTATCTGATTGTCGATGATAATTTATGTCCAGGCGTTCCTCCTGGGGAGAATGAACCGACGATTCATTAGACTGAAAATTACTGGCGTTTATTATCGCTATTCGTGGAATTATAATTCGACAATTCTGATTGTCATCTGAGCTTGTGTCTGATAAATTCCTCTGGACTATCTCCTCGTGCCAGTGACGCTGCCAGGAGACGTCACTGTTGCACCTGTGCTGACGCATTCCCAACAAATTGCTGTCGTCAGTGTCTGGCCAGGATCGAAGTCGACATTCACTCAAGTCTTTTTTCTTTCTTCTTTCTCTTTCGGCATTTTCATTGATCTGAACAATGAGCTCTAATCGAGACTTGAGGAGGGCAGGTGATACAGCTGAATCCAAACGTTTTACTGCTTCTTTGTGATGTTTTGATGGTTCTGATGATGATGGATCCAGTTCTTGGATTTCACTATCTGTTGGCACTGCAAATGTACTTGGACTAGGACTATCCATGCTGTCCGGTGTATACGGATCATGCTCAATTGGTACAGCGTGCAAAAGCCCCGTTGATGATGATACACGATCATTTGAACGTACACGTGAATAACTAGTTTCACAGCCAGGCAACATTGACAATAATTCGTGATAATTATCGGGCACTTTAAAACACATTTGAGGAAATTTTCCATTACAGCAATTAATCATACCTGCATCCGTGGATAAGATCGCCCGTAGATAGACTGGCTGGAAAAAAAATGAAGATAACGTACATGGAGGAAAATATGTAATCACTTTTTGGGGATTTAGTTCTGTAATTAAGTTAAATGAAGAAGTTACGAATATTTCATGTTGACTGCCTTCATGAGATTATTTTTGTGATTGAAAATGTGATTCGTTACGTCATTGTGGACTGGAGAACCATTTCAGGGGGTTTTGTCTAAAATTTATGGCAACAATAACAACGAAAATTCTAATGAATTTTCCAAGAGCAGGAGCATCAGCTGTTTAATTATTCAATGCCCATATATGAATGTTTAAGTGAATAAATGTATATTTAAATTATAAACTCATGTACAAAGCAAATAATTGTGAAACTCAATTATCTACCAATATTGTTCCTCAATTTACTTGATTACAGAATATTCTCACAGGGTCATCAATAGGATCTCAATCTATTTTATGAATATTTCTAATAAAATATTTCTAGGTTGTTGGGGGAATATCTCTGAGTACACAATATTATTCAAAAATATCAATCATGATGATGATGTCGATGGTGATGTGCATAACACTGGTAAAAGAATATTTTAATTCATAAGCTATGAAGTCCATTGTTAATGAATATAATCAAAAGGGTAAGCAAGCCCCAAATAAACAACACGTGGATTTATCAAAATAAATATATGATAAATAAAAATAATTCAACGGGAGAGAAACAGACAGACAAGTTTCTTAGTACCTTTGAGTGTTTAGAGAATCATTCGAAACTCCAGAAAAACAGGCTGCACAATAATCATTAAAAGAACATTTTGTTTTTAATTGAGATATAAATTATAAAGAAATACGGTGTTGCTATAACCCAGTATTAAAAATTATTTTTACAAATAAATTCTTCGTTTACGAAAGAATTATTAATAGAAGGTAAAAATAATAATAATAAAAATTATTATTATTTATTTATTTATTTATCATTTTTTTAATTAGCATTCGGTGCGACTGGATAAACTGACTTTTTACCTTGTGATCGCCCATGCAAGTGGTCGCTCCGATGATACCATATTCCACGCTATCAGATGATGATATCTATTTCAAACATTTGGCAATTAAGATATTTAATTAATGGTGATTAAATAACAAAATGGATACTGTCTTTTTCATTCTACATAGCAAGTATTCGTCATCATAGATTAGGAAGACCATTTTCTTTCGATCGTTTTGTACGAAAATGAATTTTTTCTTCAGCAGCAATCAATTAAAAAATGATTTTCTCTTTTTACTTACATTTTCCACTAGTGTTTTAGCAGTCGGGCTCAACAGTATTCTATCACACCAAGCAGGTACTCTTGTCTGCATATAATTAGCTCCTTGTTTGATGTCCTCTTCAAATGGATAACTCGGCACAAACTCGATTGGAAATTCAAAGAGCCTCCCCTCGAAGTCCTCCAATTCCCGATCATACTCACGCAACTGGGGCAAATGAATCAGTGATTATTTGATAACAAAGTTTAAGACGAGATAAACTTGGTGGTGAAATAGACATATGAAAATTTAAAAACGTTAAAATATGAAATAGAAATGTTAAAGTCAATATTTACCCATCGACCACTGTTCTCAGCGAATACGTGTCGATGCTCGCAATGGGAAAACTCTTTTTTCCCTAGTGTTAGGATCAGATTCTCTTCATTGTTGCGAAACTGTAATCTAGAAATATTACCCTTACTCGACAGCTTGCTTTCGTGAGTATCTTCGGTAAGTTTCTGTGGAAGTACAGTGAAGTATTGTTAGAAAGGCTTTTTTTAATTTTTGTTAGACAGAGTATAGAAACACAAATCGAGGATAATGAGAAACATTGAAACATGAGACAGATAATAATTTATGAGATAGTGATAATTGCCTGATTGCTTATCAAAACATTAATTTCTTCCGGAGAATTTTATTTTAGTGAAACATCATTTAGTTTTCAATTCGTCCAAGAAATAGTCTCCAATGAAATAATGAAAGAATAGTGAAGATTTTTTTCACAAAAGCGAAGGAAAAGAAAATTGCCAGAAAGCATTTCCGAAATTTTTCCAATTTCAAACACAAAATACTCTCGTTAATTTTTGGTTAATCACGAGCGCAGAAATTAATCATGAGAAAAAGGATAATCTGTATTTATCTTCAAAAATAAACAATTTGCGAAAAACAACATCTCCAGAGAATGTTTTACATTACCTTTATGACACCGGCGGTATCTGTTCGAAAATTAAAATCACCGAATAGAAAATACGGTGCATTTTCATACTCATCATTATGAAATCGTTCGAGGGTGTGTTCAAGTGCCCTCCTCCGGGTTTTGCTATATACTGACGGAAACTAAACATCCAGAATATTCATTCGAGTGAGTTACAATCAAGAAATAGTTGGGCATAACAATATTTTATAAACATTGTTACGCCCAACACTGACCTAAATTATTTGAATTTCTTGGACTTACAGTTTCCATTGCAATAAAGTTACTAGCATCGTGAAACAGGTGAATGTTAATGAGATCAAATACTGTTCCACTGACACTCCATCGTGTACGTAAAAATCCCTTTCTCGACCATTTGCACTCCGGAAAAAAATCCTGAGGGAATTTTGCTTTTTCCTTTGTCGTTACTGCCTCAATGTTGCCGGAATGAACCTCTTTTCCACTCACCGAGATGAATGTGCAGTCTACAAAAATTATATTTTAATTATCCTTGTGTAAAACAATTTCCGCCTCTCTAATAACGTCTCTAAAAGTTCACCTAAAGTAGACGTCCGGGATGTTTTAAAAAAATTATAATTCCTTTTTTATTATCATTTAGCATAAAATTTACAAATGTCAACAGCTCAATTATTTCTCTTTGAAGATGATCCATTTTCCCCCTCCCCGCCTCGATTCATTAATTTACCCGAAGAACGAGACATTAGGTGATAGCGCGAATGAAAGAGATAAAATTATAGTGTTGACAACTGAAAATATTTTGATAAGACCAGTACCTTTGAAATCCCACAATAAAACGTCTTTCAAGGACTCATGAACGAAGTAAAAATTGCCAAGTGCTGTGAAATGCTCGGCCGATGAGAAATCCTCATCCAGATAAACCCTGACTTTATCGAAGAGCCGTAATTCCTCGGAGGACATGAGTAACCTGCAATTAATTCATCTTAATTATTGATTTATGTCTGAGGGGCTGCTTAATAAAGAATTGACCCAATGCTCTGGGTCAGTATTGATTATCACCTTTAAACGATTAAATCGCGCTTTAAAAATCTTTCCCTTCCACGTCTGCTCCGGTAATTTACCGCCGGATAAAAACAACCCTTTGAGAGCGCTCACTCGTGTGTTAAAAAAAAGGACAACCGGCGGTTATCTCATTATTTCTATTTTTACGTTAACGTTTACTCGTGTGTTCAAACTCACGTCCTTTATTTATTCTTTATCATTATAGTTAACTGATAAACGGGAAAAAAACGTGAGTCAAGTCATAAATTGGGAATAAATGGAGCCACATGAACGGAGAGGGCCGCAGTCATTAATCGAGATTACTGGAAGGTTAATTAACTGTAAATTGAATCGATTAATTATTGTTGTAATTATCGATGTAAACAGTCAAAGTCCGAATTAAGGGATTGATTAGACATGACAATGGTTGAAATAATGAAGAATTTTCCAGGTCCGTTTTAACAATTAATTAATTTTATGTCGGGATTTGGACTGCAGTTGTCATATTTTTTTATTAATTATCCTGAGGATATTTAACAATTTATGGACGTAAATCTTGAGTTTGTGTAACATCGAAAAATTCCAGTAGTGATGGCCTTTACTTGAAATAATTTGGATTAAGAAACCTTTCACATATCATCTACTATATTATGAGTATTTTCTTACCTAACAAAGTCTTCGACGTGCCTCATGCTTTGTTCATAATTTTTTCCACCTACTTCCTGGCAGTGCAGCGCTATAAACTTTGGATCCAGTCTCGAAACAGTCTAGACAAAAATTATCTCGATTATTTTTCTGATTAAAAAAATTGAAAACAATGCAATATTCTGCTGAAATGTACTTACGGACAAAAATTCTTCGGTCCATACTTTCAGCATAGTTGCAGGCTAAAAACCACGAACGTATTCAATTAGTTGCATATATGTATCGAGACAGTGAACAAGTAATTAATATTTAGTAGTAATTATTGCCAAGTATGTTGATAATAATTCTCAATATTTTTTAATACAACTCGAATAATTATTTTCACCTGATTTTGAATAGAAATAATTCTGTTGGTTTTTATTTTAACGCAATTGGGACCTTCTGGCCCATTGGGCAATTCTAAGTGTTGAAAGGGCACATTTTTTCTCAATTGTATGACCAAATATATTCATCCAAATGTTTGGAAATTAATCTTCTGTCGAAGATTCCATTGTCTCCGAAGTAATTGTCAATATTTTAAATGAAATTCCTGGAATTATTTGTCCCCCATTAATTAAGAAAAAATCTCCCAATTGAAAGTGCGTTATTTCCACAATTACATGACTGAAAAAATTGGGTCACACACTTGAAACCTTAAACAACAATTAAAAATTCTTGCATCTGATCCAACGATATCATACCTCCTCGAAGATGCTGCCAACATTGGCAGTGATGAGGAGCACAGGTATCCCCGACATGTTTCCACCCCTTGATCAGTTATTCAATGTAAAATAAAGAAATCTCGAATAATTGTCACGACTCCTAAACACGTTCTGGAGACTCCAAACCCTTGAACGACACTGGCACCATGACACCCCTCTCACAGTCACCAAACCCCACCTCGGAGAGGGTGCTGATTAAATTCCAACTGACCACCGGAATGACAATGAACTAGAGTATGCTCGTGAGAATGAAAATTACTAAAGATGTCATTAAAAAATGTCAAAACCTGGGAGGGAAAAAAAAAATGTGAATTCCTTTCACCGACGGATCAACGCCCGGGGGCCACTTGCCACCTGCGGACGTTCTTCCTCGCACTCATCTGAACGTCGACTGACTGTCCACATTATTAATTTTAATACAACAAACCCATAATAATAATGTTATGTATACACGATGGAATAAAAAAAAATGATTCGTTGGGATTCGCTGGTGATTTACGGTAGGGAAGGGACAGTGTTTGTTGCCGTTACTGTTTTATCCTCTTGATGGATAAAAAATATGTACGTGCTTGTTGTCAGTTGGAATATTTGCCGTATTTGATACGTACACTAGTTTATTTTCACCCTTTTATTTTACAATTTGGGGGGAAAAATGTTGATGTTGAGACGGTGTGAAACTGGATGATCGTTGGAGTAAGCCACGCCTACCCGTTTCTCGTACGTCAATAGCCAGTGACGTAGATTCGCCATTTTTTTTCCCCCTTTTTTTAACTTCTTGTATCTCCGTGTTGTCATCAATTTCGAGAATTTCGAGGGAACTGCGAATAAAGGGAGAACAACGGGGGAAGTCCAAACATAACCTCAAAAATTAGAGAACAAAGAGGTGATTTTTGTGAGAGTCAGTGGATTATTCGGTAAAAGCCAGACGAGACTATGGAATTATTAATGGAACTTTTGACTCCTGGGGATCGAAAGCATTCGACAGCACTGGAAAGGTTGGCGCAAGCGCCCGGATGAATTTTGTCACCTCCGTGGGGCTGGGAGCATGTGCTGAAATATTTATTTATTTTTTTTCGTCTGGGATTTGTAGTTTTCGTGGTTAAAAAATGTTGATGTGGATTATTGGCATCTTCCTGGGGTTTTCAGGAACACTGGGGGATAACATCCTGACTTCGAAGGTCTTTGTCATCCCAGTGGGGCCTGAACTGTTCGGTGTCAAAGGTAAAGATACTGTTGACGATGTCCAAGAAATTTGACTGGTTTTTTTCTATTTTTGTAGTGAGACATCAAAGATATGATTTCGGTCCCTTGTCACTCTGTGTTGCTGAACAAATTACTGGGTTTAATTACTAGGTGGATTTTAATGAACAAATATAAAGCACGAAATTCGCCTCTAATTTGATTCATTTCTTTTTCATCAGATGAATCGCCTCAGGGACTGGAATTTTCTTATCAAGCTTCTCTACTCAATTCACCGGATTTACCCCCCTGGATGCATTACACATACAGTGATAAACATCGTCAAGGATTCCTCTACGGAGTTGCCCCAAAAAATCAAGGGAATTTCACGGTAAAATAATTATATTATGTATGAAACATAGATTGACACAGTGACGAAGAAAATATTTGTGTTATCCAAATAATTATTTTTCAGCTTCAAATCGTGGGATTGAGCAAGAAAACCTACAATACTAACTACAAAGTTCTAGAAATGAATGTTCAAGAGAACGAAAATTCACTGAAATACGAAGTTTACTTGAAAATTGATAATCTGAGGATTGAGGATACCTTCAACGTGACAACGAGGGAAGGACTTCTTGACCTTTTCAGGTGATGAATGAAAAATATCAGGCGAACTATTAATCAGGAATATTATATCGTGGAGAATTTTAACGAAATCAAATTTATTTATTTGATTCCAGAAGAGAATTTTGGGTGGAGGCGAGAGATCTCTGCATAACGTACATGGCATCGGCGGTTGAAGAAGGTGCTCGACTGCCACTTGATCCCACCGAACCCGAAGGGTGAGAATTTTTAATCATTCTCTTTTTATAAACTCTTTTATTAATCTGACTATTACAATTTTTCATCAATTAACATATATTCACTTCTAATTTAGTTGTTTTATTCTATTCACGATAATTTACAATTGAGCTGAGTAATAAGCTATGAATACTTTCAACAAATAGTGTTCTAATTATATTCACAGCTTAGTCCTAAACGAGCTTAAGTAATTATCAATTCGGATAAATTACACTCTAAAAATTTTTGTTTCGTTCATCTGTTTCGAAGACGTTGAGATCATCTAAAGGAAGTGTTTTCATTCTAAAACTAGGTCAACTGTCCAAAAACATTAATTATACGTTTTTCCTGATGTAAATTTGCCACGATTTGTTCAATACCAGAACAATATTTTTTCCACTCCTCAATTTGCTTCATTACGAAAATGTTACCGTCTCCCTTAGATTGGAACATGTTTCTCAGCTGAGAACTGAGTCCACTAAATTAATTTTACAATTTCGGAATTTTTATCTTGACATTTGATTACTCAATACCGAGTGGAAAAACAACCACAACAGTCGCTCCAATCATTTCCTAATTTCTACGTAATTAAGTTCAAATCTATAAACAGATGCGATAGGACGGTTCCTGTGACCTAAGTCATGTGAATCACACTTCCTTTCGTTGACGTCATTTGTTATCGGTTAACGACAAAATACGTACGTGTATACGAGTTTCTATAATTACATACCCTTATAAATACGTCTAAAGTTATGTTACAAAAATAAAATTATCCTGAGACGTCTGTGCGCTCTTCGATGAGCTGTTGTCTTCGTGTTTTCAACTCCGTTGACAATTCACCGCCAACTTTTTCGATTAAACAATCGAACACTCGCGATACATTCATCGACCTTATTCTTACTCGGCATATTGGGCAGCTGGGCTTTTTTGTTTTTTTACTCCACGAGGATATGCAGTACTCGCAGAATGTGTGACTGCAGTTTAAGGATGTAGGATTGATGAAGATTTCAGAGCATATGCTGCAGGATAATTGTTCGTCAATAATACTTGTAATTTTGTTACGAAGATGATTATCAGCCTCAGCCTGACTCCCTGACTCATTTAGATTTATCAGGTTTCCCGTCTCTGCAAGATATAAAAACATATATTTGGGGTTCTGGGGGTGAACATATCAAGTATGTGAAGGAACCCGTGAGGGTGAGGGAACACCCTCAGGGTGTTTCAATAGAAAACAAAATTTTTAAACTCATAAATAATCAAGGGAAGGAATGAGTAAATATTTACGTTTTGCTTGGAGTTTGGCAACAAGATCGGATTTCTCCTTGAGTGCTTCCTTAGTCGCTTTCAATGTACCCTCAGTCTTTTCCAATTGCGTCACAAGAAATTCGTTCTTATTCTCCAATTTGTCCTGTCTACCTTTCGCCTTCTTCATCATACCCTTCAGTATAGTCGACCACCTGGTCTGATACCGGCGTGTCCACTGTTCCATCTTCGCTCCAATTATGTCCTCCGCCTGTCTATCATTTATATCAGATCGGCTTTCAATTTTTTTAGCTTGTTCAAAGACCTGGGCATTGAATTCCTGTAGGTCGTCAGCCATTTCCGATACGTAAAAATTATACGTCTCCTCCAACATTCTCACCATTTGGTTTGCCGAATCCAAAGCACTAACCAAACTGTTCATTCTCTCGACAGCGGTAAAATCATTCTCAGCATCTCGTCTCTGCAAACATTCCTCCAGGAGTAATTTCAATGCTTTTTGCTCATTTTTCTTAGCGGCAAGGTCGTCCCCCAATTCTTTCTTTTTTAGCTCTTGAAATTCCGTTAATGTTCGAATCTTCGGGAGATTGGCGTTTGGAAGTGTCTCATCCAATCGTCGTCTCTTCGCTGGTATTTCGTCTCTGAATCTGTAGGTGAAGAAATATTTGTGATCTCCAACTACTGAAAATTGCACAACATCTGCGAGATCTATAGGTTTGACGACATTTTGGGTCAATAATACTCCATTCAAAAGTGTTCCGTTGACACTCAAATTTTTTATGGTCCACTCATTATTTTCATTGCATTCCAGTATACAATGCTGACGGGATATGGCCATGTGGCATATGACGTTGTCATTCTCACGAGCTCGTCCAATTGTGAACTAAAAAATTATGAGAAAATGATAATTGATTATATTTTCAAAAATTATATATTTGAAATATTAATGGCTATTTCATCACCCGAGTCCCCCCCCCCCCCAAGATTCATGGCATGATCTATTGGTCATAGGTCATAATTTATCTAATGGTCAGGATTTAATATTGAAATGACATCTCAGTCAATTCTGGGGAAAAATAATCACAATAAAAATTTTTTCCCGTAAATCCCCCAGAGTCCACCTTTTATTTCTCACCCTGCAATTAGGGATGAGGGAACATCCCTCCTAATTGCTCACCACCATGTACCTGTAGTCGATATCTGTACATGTGCTCCAAAGAATAATGCACAAGAAAAATTTTCGTCACAAGCTCATGGCCAGAGTAAAAACAATATTTTTTCTATTTCAAAATAGCAATCATGACTAGTGATTCAGAAACCAAATAGCATCATTGAAGCAGATAATGGAGGATGAAGTCCCCATTTTACCCCATGATTGCTCCACCTGGCCCCCAACAAAGTGCTTTTTGCTTAACCTCCAAACAAAATGGAAAACTGCGATTTTATCCAATTCAACTAATTATTTGGGTTCTTTGTCCACATTGTCCCACCCTACCCCATGAACGTCTGCTGAAGTCAATCGACTTCGTTGAATAATCGGTAAAATTCCCAATTTGTACTATTTGTATTTGTCATTTACCTGATTCTTGGTCACGTGTATATTATCAATATTTGCATTGTTTCTATCAAATTTTTGGAGCACTGGTATTAAATCGTGTACCAATGCTCGTGGGTTAGGTGTTCCTGATCCACTGGCCTCCATTTTCACCAAAAATATCACCTATCAAATATCAGATATCAACACGATACACTGCTCCGTCTCGTGGCATCAGAGCCGTCGGAATGGGAAGAATGTTTGGGGGTAAACAAATTTCGATGACACTCTGGCCCTCTAGTGTCAAGTTCGATAAATAATTGCAAGAAGGGCGTATGTGTAAAGTGATTTTGAAACTTCTAGATATGGGGAAGTTATAGCAATTACTCTTCTGGACTGCAATAATCTAATAAGGAAACATTCCATCTGCGAATTACTGTATCACTCAGTAATCGAATTAAAAAATTTCTGATTTTTCTAAAAAAATAAGTTGCTGTTCAAATCAACCCCTGGACACACCGTAAATACCAAAAATGAAAGGACAAAATGAGAAAGAAAGTCTTCAAATAGAAATTCCAATTTAATTGCAAAAAATGTAATTAATTTTAGTTTAATTTTTTTATCCACTACTTTAGCTCATTCGGTTGACTATTTTTAGGGTAGTTTTGAAGCTGGGTAGCTCTGCACCTTTTTCCGAAATTCTTATGAAGCTCGCGGAGGAGGTGAAGCCCTTGAGAAAAAAACTTCCATGTCCCAAAGAGTACAAACGCACTACGAAGGAAATGCTGTTCAGGGAGGCACATTTTTACTTGGACTGGTGTTCATTCAGACTCGTAAGCAACAATTTATCCAACATTTTCATGGGAAAGATATTTTTTTTTTAATTATAATTAGAAATAATAAATCATGAAATCAGTGGACAATTTTCCACGTTCTATCGCACTGAACCCATTTAGATCTCTGAGAATGAAAGTCAACATCAAGAAAGTGCTCGACGTGGCTCCAGTATGAACGTCATCGGTAGACAACCTGAGCATGCAGAATGGCGATGGGCAAGGCCTAAAAAATCCGCAATTCCAACTCGAAGTTATCTGAAAGAAATTGTTACCACTGTTTTCGTTCCCACACTTGTACTATTGGTATTGGCACTTCTGTTGAGCACAACGTTCTGTCTTCACCACGAGAAAGCGTAAGAAGGAAATGCATATTGTTTGTCGAGTGAACAATAATTATTTTATTAATTTATTTTACAATTTTTCGTCAATTGCCTGAACATTTCATAAATTTTTATTATTTTGTAGGGTAGATCCAGAATCGAATGAATATTTTAATGAGCTCTTTAATATTTTTAAACGAAATAGAGATCGAAGTGGTAACTCCACGAGGTAATTTATCGTATTATTTTTCGTTCTCTTCACTATATCTTATCCTAAAATATATTTTGTCGTGGTACTGCGTGAGCATCACGTACCCGATTATCCAACCCCCTGGGTATAATTCCAAGACCACCAGAGACCCTTATCTCACGTTCACTGAATTGAATCATGATTTTCTCTCATTGACCTGTTATCATTCAAAAAGTTTTATTTTAAACTTCACAACATTTACTTTGAAAGTGACAAGAGGGAGCTAACACCAGTGGAGGGTGTAGGAAATAATGGAGTTCAGATGGTGCAGTATGCACCATCGGAGAGAGAAACCTTGAGATCACTTTCAGCTCAGCCTTCGAGCCCCAGTGACTCATTATTGAGGAGCCCAAGGTGAGTATATTGGAAAATAAATCATGATAAAATTAAAATAATTTTCATTCCTCTATTAATAATCAGTGATTAATTTGGACTATCGTGTTAGAGTGTCTGTGGAACGTGGTAATCCATACGTGCGACCCAATCCTCCACCGTACACAGGACCAGGCAATTTGTAATTATTTTGAAATTTACTTTAATGAATCTGAAGAATTCCAGGAATTTTTCTCTGGAGTTTTATTTAATTGATTCGTTCACAAAATTTCTAAGGCTCCACCGTACCTTTTCTTCTTCAGGGGGACACTGAGGGTTGACTTCTGACTACACGAGGAGCCAGCCAAAACGTGGTTTTGCTGATAATCAAGTCGCTCTAACTTATTAGGCAATTGGAAGATCGATTATTAAATTTTAATATAATCAACTCAGTAAAAATTTCAATACAAGTTTGTAGCGTCTCTGAGTTCGCGAATCATTAGGACTGGCTCCAGAATCATAGAAACTGAAGGAATAAATTATTCATATCATCGAATATAACGAATTCAATTATTTAAGACATTTTTATTGTAACATTCGACTTGACATTTCTATTGGGATGTAGAGCATGTATTGTAGGTGATCAATAAATAATTGACTGATCTTGGAACTTGTTATTTTTCATTTCAATATATCGAATGAAATCCCATATTTTTTTTCTACAAATATTTCAGTACAAAAACCAACAAATAATGGGTCAAACAAACATTTGCATCTTAGGGTTGTATGATTTTTTATTAAAAGAAAGCTTAATAAACATTTTGGAAATACAGTTTCTCCTTTTTGATGAACGTCTAGGCCCTCTAGACGGTAAAATCGTACTTCTCAAACGCACGTTTAGATCTTGAACCCTAACCTCACTTCCTCCCAATTCGTCCAAATATTATCCCTCAAAGATGCAGTGAGAGTGTTTAAAATAGTTGACAAGTGTTGAAATTCCCCAAAACCCCCAAATCAACCCAAAATTAGTTCAGATCAATGAAAAATGTTCCCAGCAAAACGTTTAATGTCGGAACTTGTGGCACGGGGTGGTCCTTTGATTGCACCACGGATTCTATCAAGGTATTGATTGCACCAGAAGTCAAAAACTTGCATAATGAGCATCCAAAAGTCTGTAAAAATGATGATTTTTCCACTGATTACATAATATTCAGCATCATCCCCCAAAAAATCCAACATGTTAGCTTTTCGCCGTTATTTCCACTAGATTTTGATGGTTATTCCAATATCTAAAATAAATGATAGAAATAAACAAAGAAGAACTCTTTGATAAAATCACATATTTATGTTCTTAGTCCCATTCAGATCTGTATACATTCCTCACAGACATAAATTAACAGAAAAAAAACCCAATGCAAAAACCATTCGTTAGCTCGCCATCAATTTGTCACTAGCACAGACGATTCTCCAACTAGAATTCCAATTGTCCTCTCTCTTGCATTCAGATTACTGCCATCAGTGATTGTCCAGTCCCGAGGTAAGAAAAGCGACGTCAAAGATCCAAATTCGTTGTTCCATCCGATCCCAGTGCAGCCGACCTCCGACGACATAAACGTCGGTGCCCAGATAACTGGTGGCTCCCTGAAGAAGTCCGATCTCCAGAGAATTCTCTCAAGTTTCTTCCAACGAAAAGAAATAACAGATTTATCCCGAGACTACGGTCTGGATCACGATCTCCAACAGCAGGCCTTCAATAATTTTCGTAAGTACTGCCTGGCCACTGATACCCTCCCCGTGGACCTTCACGTCGTCATCTCGGACATTCTCCAGGGGGCAGGTCACGTAACCGACATATTCCCTTATTTTATTCGTCATGCGAAGGAAATTTTTCCCCACCTTGAGTGCATGGACGATCTGAAGAAAATATCTGATCTTCGAACACCGGCTAATTGGTATCCCTTGGCAAGATCAATCACCAGGAAGATTATTTTCCACGCTGGGCCCACCAACAGTGGAAAAACTTATCACGCTCTGGAGAGATTTAGAACAGCTAAGAGTGGACTCTACTGTGGACCACTGAAACTTCTAGCAACTGAGGTCTTCAGGAAAACTAACGACCTGGGTACACCGTGTGATTTAGTCACTGGTGAGGAAAGACTATACGCAAGAGGTGAAGCACAACCAGCTGAGCACGTGTCCTGTACAGTGGAGATGGCGCGTATTAGTTTACCATGTGAAGTAGCTGTCATTGATGAGATTCAATTGCTCAAGGATTATGGGAGAGGATGGGCCTGGACACGGGCGCTGCTTGGAATTCCGGCAAATGAAATTCACTTGTGCGGAGAAGCCGGAGCTATACCTTTGGTTCAAGCTCTGTGCACCACGACTGGAGAAGACGTGGAAATCAGACGATACAAACGTCTGACGGAATTGCAAATCGAGAACGATGCAGTGAGAAATTTGAAGAATATTCAACCTGGAGATTGCATTGTGTGCTTCAGTAAAAATGACATTTACACAGTGTCAAGAGAACTCGAGGCTCTGGGAATTGAAGTGGCGGTTATTTATGGTGGACTTCCACCAAACACAAAGTTAGGTCAAGCTGCCAAATTCAACGATGCCAACCATTCGTGCAAGGTCATGGTGGCAACTGACGCTATAGGAATGGGTCTCAATCTACACATCAGACGAGTGATCTTCTACTCCATGATAAAGCCAACGGTGAACGAAAAAGGTGAGAAGGAGATGGACAAAATATCGGTGTCATCCGCTCTACAAATAGCAGGTCGTGCTGGTCGTTACGGTACCCAATGGGACAAGGGTTTTGTTACAACATTTAAACCCGAGGATCTTCCCCTGCTGAAGTCGATACTCAGTCAAACACCAGAGCCGATTGTTCAAGCTGGTCTTCATCCAACCGCCGATCAAATCGAACTCTACGCATATCATCTTCCAAAGGCCGCCCTATCCAATCTCATGGACATATTCGTGTCGTTGTGTACAGTCGATGATTCCCTGTACTTCATGTGCAAAGTAGATGATTTTAAATTTTTAGCAGACATGATTCAGCACGTTCCCCTCCCACTGAGAGCGAGATACGTTTTTTGTTGTGCTCCAATCAACAACAAAGTTCCCTTTCCCTGCACAATGTTCCTTAAATTTGCCAGACAGTACAGCAAGAACGAGCCCATAACATTCAACTGGCTGTGCCAGCAAATAGGATGGCCCTTTCAACCACCCCAGAGAATAATTGATCTAGTTCACCTGGAGGCAGTTTTCGATGTACTAGATCTCTACCTGTGGCTCAGCTACAGATTTATGGATCTTTTTCCTGATACAAATATCGTCAGAGACGTTCAGAAGGAACTCGATGCCATCATTCAGGAGGGAATCGTACAGCTGACAAAATTACTCAGAAATTCGGAGACTGGTGTGAGCAGTGGAGCTGCATCAGTGGTGGACGAAGATAATTTTGCAATAACTACGCAGAAGAATAAATATTACAGAGAATCGGGTGAGGGCATTGGCAGGGGTAAATTGACGGAGAGATTACTATCGCAGGGACTGTTGACACCTTCTATGCTCCAGGAGCTCCAGAAGGAGTGGACAGAGCAGGGACAGAAGGGAAAGCCCATTGTGAAGAAAATTGGAAAAGGAAGAAAATGGAAATGACAGTTAAATTTCAAACTTATTTTTTAAACGTAAGGAAGATGTACATACTTTAGGATTAAATGAATTTATAATTTATGTTAGGTGGATTTTTTTTCTATCGCTGCTGAGAAACCAGTGACAAACCCAGTAGTAAGGGGGTAAAATGGTTCGACTAGGTTTTCTCATAACAATAAACTCCTGAACACTTTATGGATCCGTTGCAAAAACGATTTCAGTCTTGGAAGAAGTTTGCTAATTATTTTTTTAAATAAATAAAATCAACAACACCAACTTTCTTTTGGCTCTCCTCTAAAAATTGCCCCCTCCCATTTGAACCGTCTTACCCCTTCGCCACCGAATTACTGAGAAACAAATTTCGCAACATTTTAACCAATTCATTTGCGACAAAACAAACAAGAGGGAATAAATTTTCATGAAATATTGAAACTAAACATTTTTTTTCCCTATCTCAAATATCTTTATCAACTTACAGATATAAAAAGAATTTATAAATAAGACTTTTACCTCTGCGCTACACCAATCGTGTTAAATTTATTTTCATTAATTCAACTTCATTATTGCGTTGTGGTCGATTTCACGTTGACTCAGTCTCATCAGTCATCTCACTAACATTGAAGGGCTCGACTGAGCGTTGAAATAATTTGTAAAACTGCGTGTCTGTCTTGATCTGATGGAGATAGCGTCTCATCATTTTAATAGTTGGTAAATTCATGAATTTATTGATGAGGAGATATTTGTAAGTTCTTGGTGACTGAATGTAGAGTAACAGCGACAAGAATGTCCACGTCTCTGAAAAATTACTTGTCTGTTGTGACGATGCCTTCAGACACTCGGTCATCATTATCTTCTGAATCTTGGGAATTTTCAATGTTTCCAAAAGACTTATCAGTGTTTTTTGTTCGTCTTCGCGTCTCTCCAATAATTGGCCCTCAAGATTGACCTTCACAGCCGCAATTCGTTGATTTTTCCTAGACATTTTGGCTAATAATTTGTGCAGTACGAATATCGTTCTATCTTTTTTTAATGATTCTACTGATTCCGATGTTTGCGAGGGCTTCTTCAGTTTTCGTCCTCTCGGTGAGCCAGTTAATGTACTGCACTTGGAGCAACGAGACGTTCCATTATTTATTAGTATTGGACAGCTTATGTGACGCCATTTGAAGCCGTCCCGGAAGGCAAGTGTGCTATCAATATCTTCGGCGTTGATTTTTTCGGATGATCCTGGCAGAAAAATGCAATTATTGTGATGGTTACGATTTTATTTTCAATCGAATGTTAACCATAACCGAAAAAATCCTGTAACTCACCTTCACAAACAGTTCTCTGATGAAACTCATCGATAATATCCTCCACATCCATGAGCGACTGTATCTTCACCTGTTTTCCCTCTCTCAGTAAATTATGCAATCTGGGATTAATTTCCCTCCCCGCAGCTGAGCACCTGACGATCATATCACTCATCAAAAATATTTGTTTCTCAGTGTAGGGTAATCCACTCTTCATCATTGTCGTGAAAGCATAAATGACCGTTGTCCCACGACCTTTTGAAATAACCACCGAGGACCAACCCCTAGGAAGAGGCACTTCGGTGTACACGTCGAGTAAATCCTCAAATAGCATACCATCCTCTAGTTCTTCAGTCCTCTGACTCGTGTCAAGAGGATCGTCCATCTCCATGGGAACATCATCGACGTCTCCCAGATTGTTCTCGTCAACTTCCTGAGACAACTCCTTGTCACCGTCAACGCATTCCCAGATATCCACAGAGCCCTCGCCCTCATCTCCAGAGCCATCGAGTTTTGCCAGGGAAAATTCTTCCATTCTTTCTTTGGCAGTTGTCTCCTCAATTTCTTCTTCAATACAATCTGTCCTGCAGTTTAGATCTTCAATATAAATAATTTGTGAATCGTCACTAGCTTTAAGGTATATTGTGTTTGTGTTCTCTGCAAGATCTTCGTGAATAATTTCCAAAACCTGATTCTGCTGTCCACTGTCCATCATCATGTCAACAACCTCATCCTGAAGGCTCTCACCAACATCTGTACTCGAATAATCTTCAATCTCTTGATGTTCCTCTCGAATGTTGCTCTTCAGAAACCCCTGATTGTCGTCGCAAGTGTAAGTGATGATGTTGTCGTCACGTGGAATGAGAAAAAATTCTTCCTTCTCGTCAGCAAACGTCGCTGGACGTTTGTCTGAAGTCACCCCTGTTTTGTTCACCTCGAAGTCCTCCATATCGTCTTCCTGATTGGTCTGCATGTTGTTCATTGCTTCGCAGCTGGTGGTGGGTATTGCACCGGGTCTTAAACGACATTTTTTGTATTTTATCTGAAAATCAAAACGACATTGAGTGGTGGAATATGTGGATTTTTGTTCTCACAAAATATTTAACAGTACAACAGGATGTTTTTAACTATCACAGAAAAACATTTCAGAATTTTCTCTAGATGTACTTTTCTCTTCTTGTGTAAACAAATTAAATAAATAAAAGATCCACCAGTTGGCACGTCGTGGGAAGAAACAAGTGGCAATGACTGTGTTTGTAATTCTATGCACTTTTTTTGTCAATAAAAATCTTCTCAATTTAAGTTCTTTTTTTACTTACTGTAACAACATGAGGTGGTACACCGCTGACCCAGTGTGTTACGATATCACTCGGTAAAAAATGTCTGCTGCATACATAAGTATCATCATTGACAGTGTAATTCTCGATGGCAATGGCCTCTTGCCATTTTTTCCTGGTCTCTATATCCTTTGGGGCTGAGAAAAAGCTGTATGAATTTTTGTAGTTTGTTTCCTTACACAGCACACACTTTCGTGTCATTTTCAGAACTCGAGGTCTTCTGTTGTAAAAAAAACTCAGTGTCTTTTTCAGTTGTCACTCGTTACACACATTCAGCTCTCCATTTTTCAGTTATTCTGACAATATTTGTTTTTATCCAAGAATATATATGATAATCACAATAAGTCAACTTCTGAATGTGATGGCCCAACCAATTATACTTCTCCACAACTCTTAATTTCTCTGATGATCCGTAGCCTGTGATCATTCCTTAATGTCACTCTTATCTGTATTGACCAGAAAAAAATATGGGGAGACAACGGTCTAAATTATTTCGGGAAAATAATGAAGCAGACGCTGAAGATCAAACGATTGTTCAGAAAATTGAGGTTATGTTAGTGCTGAAGGAGGGAAGGAGTAAGGTATGATTCAGCCAGGTAATCTCAAGTGAAAAACAGGGGACAAGGTCTCGCAAGCGCCACGAGGGCGCGCGGCGATCACTTTCACCTTCCCCTTAACTCCTGGTCATCCCCACTCTTCTAAGCTGTTCGGCGCAGAGATTATTTCTTAAAATGCAAAATGATTTTAAAGAGTACGGAAAAATGTGAAAAAATTCTTTACAAGGAAGAAAATAAAGGAAAAACACAAAAATAATGAGAATCATTGTTATTTTTTGTTTAAGTTCCTATCTCTTTCTCCATGATTTTCCCACTCATTCCCGCGAATTAGTGAACTATTTCATAAAGAAATATAGAATAATCTATTTTTTTTATTGATTACGAATAATGGGATACTAGTAATATTCAAAATAATGTAAGTAAATTCATTGATTCACCCATAAACCAAAATGTTTTTTCACGAAGGGGTGTTGGAGTGTGGGGAGATTTGTTTACAATTCGCGATTACCCATTGGTTTATCCTATCGAGACATTTAGGAATCGATTTACAGATCGTGTGCTAATCGAATCTGTGAAAATGGTGAAATCGTGTTCAATTGGGAATTGTAAAAACTCATCGTGGGACAGTTATCGGTTTATGTTTTTCACGTAGAATGTATGAAGTGATGAATAGATTCTTTAAAAAATTACCATTCATCCTTTTCCTATCCATGTTTTTCTTTATAATTTTCCGATGTGCATGTCAACCCGTTTTTGGGAGAAATTGCAAAAAAAAATTGAGCGCCTTCGCCGAGATTTGAACGCTCCACCGTAGAAATTGTCGAGTAGTGGGGACGAAACGCGCATGAGGAGAAGACGGTGTACAGCGCCGCGCACGGCTTCCGGAGGTACTTGTCCCCTGTTTTCTTGTCGGCGACATCAAAGTTTGAGATTACCTCCCTAAATCATACCTTAGGAAGGAGGTGATAAGGCAGCGCCGTCGCGCCATGCGTCCTTGATTCTGCGGAAGCTTTTTGAGGTAGGATTCCGAGAAGCTTTTTGAGGAAAATGCCAAGAACGAAACCGACTTTAGGGACTTCCTAGAGCCCTAGAAAGATCGGAAATCGCCTCACAAAGTGAATACCACGTACTTCGTGCTCGCAATCTTCCCTGTAATCTCTGTCACCAGCTTCGCCAGCTGTTTGAACATATCCACTGACTGTGAGGACGCCACCTGGCCACATGTTTCTTCCCTGTCATATTTATCTCTTCGTTTCATGGAGTTGAACAACACTTCATTCATGAAAAAAAATCAAGAATAGAATATTGTATCAATCACATCAGCGAAGAGATTAATTCAACCACTACGTTGAAGATTGTTTGCTCATGTTTGGCAGTAGAGCTGGACAATCCGACCCGCGTGACCCACTGTCAAGCCCTGGACGTTTGACAGTGGAATCCCCTCCGATCCATCTGCTGTAGAAGTTCAGAGACATCAGTGCAACAAAAAAAAATCAAGAAGTTTCTTGAGAGACACTAATGAATAAAAATGGACAGTTTGAGTGCTAAATTAATGGATGATGTTGTCTTGGAGCCGAAGACCCAGGGCAGGACATTCAGCAATGATGGAATGCAGTAAGTGTCGTTTCTAACCAATAAAATTACTAACAACAATGCAGTGTTCATTGTCAAATCGACAAGTCGTTGGCTGGGACCCTTTCGAAAATTGTATCCAGTGCATTTCATTTCCAAAAATATTCAAAAGTGTTTTTTAAACAAATCGAGGGTCAGGATCAACGACTTGTGGATAACCGCAAGAAATACTGCATGAAATACCTCATGTCGATATAAAGAATAATTAATGACCCTTAATATCGTTATTACCAGACGTTTATCAAAATCCTCTCAACCATCAGAGGCGGCTAGTACCCCAAAACCTGGGCCTCGTCGTAAAGTTGAACTCCAAACTCTCCGAATATCCGACGAATCCGAACGACAGTTGTACGAGACCCTGAAACAAATTTACGGAAATTCCTTTAAACTGAGTGATGCATCAGAATATCAGACCAAAAGAACGAATCTAGGTAGCAAATATTGGATGGAACGAGGAGATCTCGTGATAAAAGGAGTTGTCGATTATTCATCCAGAGAATCAACCCCAAAAACTCACGCACAATTAGTTAAACATTTTGCTACATCAAAATTAGAAAGCTACAGTTATCATTCACTTCACTGTGCTGAGGCCCTCGATCATACCAACGGTGATGTGGGAAAGGCCTTGGAGATACTCTTCGAGAAGTATTACAGGGTTAAAGATCTCTCCAGAGTAAGTTCTCCCCAGGATCTCGATGTCAATGATCTGCTGACTATGAGAGATGAGGAAAAATGTGCTCTTGAAGCCATTTACGGTGATTCATTTATCGAGAAGATTAAAAATCGTTTGTGGACAGTTACCCTGAACCTAGATTACTTGATCGATAAATATGATAGGGAAGTCGTCGTCGAGAGTAAGCCAAAGACCCCCAGCAAGAACATTTGCCGATTATTCATGACTGGCAAGTGCAGATTTGCTGGTAAATGTAGATTCTTACATCAACAACCTGAAGCTGTTAAACAAATTAAAAATGCCGTGGAAACCGATTCTTCGTTCACATTGGAAGTAAGATTTCCCGATGATTCTAAATATCCGTATGATGCTCCATACTTCTACTTCTACAAAACTGATCAGTCGAGTCCGAGTGAAGGTCACCTCGTCATTTGTAAAAAACTCTATGAAGAGGCTGTTCTCAGGACTCCACATGGGGAGCCCTGTATTTTTGAACTAATTTCCATGCTCGAGAATGCGGATGAAATGAAAGAATACCTCGATAACACCAAACCTGCCTTCTTATCACGACACGATTCCCTTTTCACAAAATCTACAGACGACAGCTCGAAAAATCTGGCGACGCATCATCAGAGAGGAACGACAAATCGATCGAATAAGGACGCAATGTCGTTGGACGAGATTCAACGACAGGACGAAATAATATGTCAAAAATTCATGGAAAAGATGAAGAACCCAAGGTACCTGAAGATGAAGGAGTCCAGAAGAAAATTACCTGCCTGGTCGATGATGACTCATCTTCTGGAAGCCATTGATCAAAATCAAGTGGTCATTATTTCCGGTGAAACTGGGTGTGGAAAGAGCACTCAAGTACCTCAGTTCATTCTCGACGATTGGATAATCAATAGAAATGTCAGTGGCAAACACATTAACATTTTGTGCACGCAACCTCGAAGAATAAGTGCAATAGGTGTAGCAGAGAGAGTGGCAGCTGAGAGAGATGAGAAAATTGGCCAAACTATTGGTTATCAGATATCACTCGAGAGTAAAATGTCTGCTTGGACACGTTTGACATTCTGCACAACTGGAATTCTCCTTCAACGTCTGTCGAGTGATCCACAATTGAAGAAAATTACTCACGTGGTGGTGGACGAAGTGCACGAGCGCAGCGCTGATTCTGATTTTTTGCTGATGCTTCTTCGTGAAATAATTGTTTACAGACAAGATCTGAAGATTATCCTGATGAGTGCAACATTGAAAGCCGAGTCATTCTCGAATTACTTCAAGGGCCCGCCTATATTGGATATACCTGGAAGGACATTTCCCGTGGAGCAGATATTTTTGGAAGACATTCTCCAGACGTTAAATTACGTTTTCGAGGAGAACTCTGAGTGCACGCGAAAAGTCAAGGGGGGATGGGATCACGTGGAAATTGAATTGGCATCGGCTGACATTGCATCGCTGTCATCGATGCCTCCGAAGTCCACTATCTTGGATGGTAATTTGACTTTAGCACAGATCATCGGAAGATATCCTGGACTTTCCATGCAAACGTACAAAAATCTGTACGTTATGGATCAGGAGAAAATTAATTACGATCTTTTGGAGAAGATTTTGGAGTGGATTGTCGATGGGGATCACGATTATCCTCGTGAGGGATCGATCCTTGTTTTTCTTCCAGGATTGGCAGAGATCACGTCCTTGAGGGACGCCCTCAATCACAATTCTATTCTATGTCCCAGAAATGGAAAATGCAGAATACTTCCCCTGCACTCGTCGCTGTCGACAGAGGAACAAAATCTAGTCTTTCAGAGAGTTGATCCTAGAATTCGTAAAATTGTTTTGAGCACGAACATAGCAGAGACATCAGTGACAATTGATGATTGTGTATTCGTCGTGGATACTGGACGAATGAAAGAGACGAGGTTTAACAGCAATCAGAACATGGCGAGTTTGGATACATGTTGGATATCACGTGCTAATGCAATGCAGAGGAAAGGTCGAGCTGGAAGAGTGAGACCAGGTGTCTGCATACACATGTACACATCTCATAAATTGCAGAATCATCTGCTACCCCAGCCCATTCCAGAGATTCTGAGAATTCCTCTGGAGCCTTTGCTGCTGAAAATATTGAAAATGAATCTGAGCAATGACGTAAATGTTTACGAAATAATCAGCAGAATTATGGAGCCTCCACAAGAATTGAGTATATCAGATGCAATTGTTAGACTTCAGGATGTTGGTGCTATTGATTTGGAGCTGCATTTGACAGCCCTTGGGCATCATTTGGCAACGCTACCTGTTGATGTACGAATTGGCAAGTTGATTCTCTACGGTGTTATCTTCTGCTGTCTCGATTCAGCTCTGACAATAGCAGCTTGTCTGTCTCACAAGAGTCCATTCTCATCACCTTTTGATAAACGCCATGAGGTCGATGCTAAGAGAAAAGAATTTACCACTGCATTCAGCGATCAGCTGACAACGTTGAAGGCGTATAAAAAATGGCTGGAGACATCTGCCAGGGGATTCAAAGCTGGACTGGCGTTTGCAAAGGAGAATTATCTGTCTGTTAGGACTCTTCAGACACTTGCTGACATGAAACATCAATTTTTGGAGCTGCTCATTGGAATTGGATTTGTTCCTGTTGATGCCAAGAGAAGGACAACTGGAGTTGATAAGATTATTGAGTTCACTGGAGTTGAACTCAATGCAAACAATGAAAATTATAAACTTCTACAAGGACTTTTGTGTGCTGCACTGTATCCTAACGTCGTGAGAATTTGTACACCTGAAAAATCATTTCAGGTTCAATCGTCAGGTGCTATTCCCAGACAGCCTAAACCTGACGAATTGAGATTTGAAACGAAGAATGATGGACTTGTGTTCATTCATCCGTCGTCAGTTAATTTTTCTGTTGGCCATTTTCCCAGCCCTTATCTTGTTTTTCAAGAGAAAATTAAGACAAGCAAAGTTTATATCAGGGATGTCTCCATGGTGCCGATGCTACCACTCGTTCTCTTTTTTGGATATGGAATTAATATTGAACAACACAATGGAACTTTCATATTGTCTCTCGCCGATGGCTGGATTCTATTCAAAGTTGAGACACACACTATTGCTCAGCTTCTTCAAAATATGCGAGCAGAACTTATTAAACTTCTTGAACTGAAGATGCAGGATCCACTGCTGAATCTTGTGAATCATCAGAATGGGAGGAAGATCATTACGACCATTATCAGTGTTCTAACGAGAGACTGAAGGGAGATTTATGGGGGAAAAAAGTTTGTGAGCTACTTTTATTTATTTTTTTTTAATGCGAGGACAGCTCGTTCTTTCGTTTGTCTTCCTTTGGCTCTCACATATTGGAGGGGATCAAGACCAGGCCAAATATTGAAATACCATACTGCCTCTCTACATCGGCCTTAAGGTTTTGTAAAAATATTAGAAAAATGTTATTTTCATATTGTTGATCAATATTATGACAAAATATATATTTTTAACAATAAATTCGTTAAACGAGTCTGTGATTTTCCTTTCACTGAACATTCAGTTGAACATTCCTCATTTTTCAATAAATCAATGAACTTGAATGAAGTTATATACGACGCTAAACTTTGGGGGGAGGGGTTTTTGGAAGGGAAATTGCGGAGAATAAATTATTCTTTCAGAAATTTGAGACTAGAACTTTGAATCTTCGGTTTTTCCGGCCTAAAGGTCATTTCCGGTGGTACCTCCCCACCACCACACAACTGTTTACGTTCAACGACGAAAACAGGTGAACACGTGGTTGAACATAACCTACAAATTTGTGATTGAACAATTCAACTGTGAACTTACCCCCCGTAATTAAATACGTGGTTATAATAATCAACTCTTCTACGTTTTATCAAGTAAATTATCGACGTTCTCCTTAAGATCTCTATTGAGTCAAATGACTTCCAGCTATTGACACTTTCAAGAAGAAAATATCTCAATAAAATCAGTTTTCTATCAGTGAAATGCAAAGTTGATCAGTTGATGGCAGAACCAATGGAGAAACATCTCGAAGACAATGAAACCTGTGATGCCAATGGGTCCAGCAAAGGATCCCCAGCACAAACTGCATGTCAGAAAGCTGGGGATAGACAGTCCTTGGGACTGATAGCTGCAGCTTACTGCTATTCAGATTCAGAAGATGAGGCAGAGACACTCATCGACGAGCCTCAATCAGTGGAAAATACCTTGACAACAGCCAATGGAACAATTGGTCCGTATCGTGATAAGGATTCCAGTGACGAGGTGGACAGTTCCGAGGATTCCAGTAGCAGTAGCTCCTGTAGTAGCTCCAGCAGTAGCTCCAGCAGTTCCAGTAGCTCATCAGAGACGTCAGACAGTGAAGACGAGCAAAATGTCAAGAGCAGGAACAACAAACAGACAAAGAATAGGTGGGTAACTGTTCTCCCTTCCTCTCCCACCTCCTCCTCCTCCCTCCGCTGTCCCAAATAATTGATGGAACTGTTGATAAATTTTGTGATCTGCGTATTTCTTCAGGAAAATGGAGAAGGACAGGGAACGGGGAGAATATGATGATCTGCCTCCAATTGAAGATTTACAGATTTCAATGCCTGAGGTGTTGTGCGAGCCACTTGGCGTTGTGAGTATCAAAATTCAAGGATTAAAATGGAATTAATTACCAATGACAGGATGGGATTATAATTGTGACGATTTAGGTTGTCGAACAGTCACGATAAATAATCCAGATGTAATGAACCGGATGTAATTGACTTTGAATTACATTTCCAGGTGGGGTGGATGGTAGATCAACTAGTTGTTGTCACTCCAAAGCGCGGCAAGCCGACCCTAAACATTGACACAGTCCTGTTCATCGATAAAGGTCAGCGTGTACTTGGTCATATTTTCGATGTATTCGGTCAAGTATCTGAGCCACATTATTGCGTGAGGTTCAACGATGCCGAACACATCAAGATGAAGGACATTCAAGTTGGCATGACAGTGTATTTCTGTCCGAATACTGAGTACACATCGCTGGTCTTCATGTCTGAGCTTCTCAGGTAAGTCCACGAGTTAAGGAGGAAGGATGTTTGGAGAATATTTCCAAAAGATTTCCCTCTATCTATCGTTTCGTCCTCCTCTCGTTAATTTGCTCTTCAAGTTCCTCAATCGTTCTTGGAAATTGTAAACCGATTACCTCTCCACAATGAAACGTTCTACCTTTTTTACTCCAGAATGAAGGCGACTGATGACGTAGGTGATGACGAGCACCCCGAGTTCTCAGATGACGAGCAGGAGAGAGCATACTATGCAGCGCTGAAGAACAAAAAAAATTCATCGAACGGAGTCAACGCGAGCAAGCAAAACTCAGAAATTCCACATAAACGTCTCCGAACAGGTAAAATATTCAATAAATCATTTCAAAAGTTCCCTTGAAACCAATTCAAACTCCAAACATTAAACTCAACAGCCCCAAAAACCGGCTGGAGATCGCAGCATCCCTGGAACACCACTCGAAAGAATCATCACCAGAATTATTCGAGACCAACGATACCAAATGACAACTTTCAGCATCAGCAATATCCATGGAATCCTCCAGCAAACTGTCCCCAATCAAATTGGCCACCACAATCTTCCTACCAAACCTGGTCCAGACCATTTAATCCACAGTCACGACCATCATTCCCTTCTCCGAACTTCCCGAGTTCCTCAATCCCTCATCAACAGCCCATAATGCCTGCTCCTTGGCAACAAACACAGCACGTTAACTTGTGGAATATTCCACCACCTCCACCCCCACCTCCTCCACCAGGTGTTTAATGATATGTTTTTAATATCAAGGGACTAGAACTGCCTTAAACATAATTTATTTTCCTGTACCTTCCATCATTATCTTAATTCATAAATTTTCTTCAACACAATTATACAGTTTCACATGGCACTTGTCCAAGGCGACGAGTTTCTCCCAAATACTCCGTTCCTTCATCATAATATAAATCACGTTTTTTCGCAATTGAAAAATTGATGTGTTTTGTACTCCGTCATCTTGGGCTCATCAAGATGTTCATCCGCATAGAGGATATCATTTTTTATTTCGGCAATGAGTGCGTCTGGAAAATGAAGGCATCAATGAACGTTCAGTCATTGCTTAAGAATTATGAAAGATTTTGTCTAATTTTAATGTCAATAGAACGCACCGACTGATGGAAAGTCCCTCTCTGGTCTGATGAAACCAGTGACAATAACTTTCAGCTCTTTTCCATGAAGATCTTCATTGAAATCATGGAGCATGTGGACTTCCTGTTGAAATTTAAATTGAATGTTAAAAAACCTCATCATGATAATCATGTGATGTTGAACGAATCGGAATTTCTTATCCACTAAAATGTTGATTTTGGAAATTTCTATTTGTCCATCACTTCATATAATTTGTCTACGTTTTATGACAAAAACGGATAATATAATAATTCTGTTCTTCTCTGATACTTTAGAAAAGTAATAAATATAATTTTTCTGTGATATTTGTATTCTACAACAACATTTACTTGCTGCGGTAAAAAATTGCTTAACCCACACGACGAAGACTCCCTCACACGGTTAATTTATTCACTGATTAGAAATATGCATTACCATGGATTTTTTTTCATTTTTGTAGAATGGATTCCATCCAACACACATAACCATTTTATAGACGTCACCGTCGAGTTGAGCCCATCCGTAATAAATTCCATTGTCAAACTCCTTTGGCAGCTTCTCGATGACTGTGTCTGGGTAATTAGCTGTTGAACAAAACGAAAACGTTGACAATATACATGAAATTCAACTCCATTTGTCGTGTCAGTTCATCTTAAACAATTATCCGAACTCACTAAATGATTCGTCAAGGTCGTCACCACTGATTATTGCATGTTCAGAAGAATTAATTTAAGTAAAAAAAATATAATCGTCACCTGTGGGTATTCCTAGAGCTTTTGAACCTCGACCAAAACCCTTGACGATGACTCCCGATGCAAAATACGGTAATAATCTGTTCATGGCCAACGCTTGTGAGGAACGAAAGTGGCAGTGACTGGAATTCTAATCTAACACAAGTAGAAAAAGAATTATTAGTGCGTTTGTCATCCACTGTCTGCGTTTATCTAATATTTATCTAACAGTGCAGCTAGAGGAAGGACAAGACAAATGTGGTTTAGGTCTAGTCAATGGTAGAATATTTTTTAAAACTATATTTTTGGCTGTTTTTACTCTTCATTATTCGAAAATAAATATTTCCCTTTCGTTGTCAATTTCTTTGTTCATTCTAACAACGTTCGGATGGAATGTGCATAAATTTTGAACGTTTCGCAGTCATTGATTAACAAAAAAATAAAATATTATGTCTTACAATTTTTTATTCTCCTGTGTCGGCTTTTGGAGAGATGGAATGCAACATACGATCGAAGTAACGTCAGGTGTTCCAGATCAATCACATGTTTCAATGGTTAGACAATCTGTTGTTGGGGAATGAAGATTATGAAATCTTTGGGGAGAAGGGGAAGAGGCGCTTCTTCAATCTGAAACACATGACACGGTTTTGTCTCCTTCCTCTATACAAATTTTATGGTATGTGATGAAAGAAAGAGAAGTACGAAATTGCTTTCAGAAGAACAATTAAGACTCTGTAGTCGAATGAAATTCACAGCCAAAAAAACGAGTCCCAGTTTCGACTTAAAAACATATTCTACAGTTTTCAATTTTTCCATTAACTTTACAAAAATTTACGTGAGTTTTCTAATGACCGATTATTCCAATTAACAAAAATCTTGCCTATTTTCTATGTTCATTTGTGAACATAGAAAATGTGAACAGGAAATATTTTCCAATCTGAAATATAAAAAAATGGAAAAGACTGAATTTTGCACCCGGGGAAAACTGCGACATCCAACAATGACAATTATACTTTAGAGCCGCCCAATCTGATGTCTCATTAATAGATAATTGACAATGGATCTAAAAATAGGATGAATTTGGCCTTGAATTGGGCACTACAATCCAACGTCAAGCATTACGTATGGATCCATACGATCACCCTGAGACGTCAAAGTCTCCTATTCCCTGTCATTTTTTCAAACATTTTTTGAGAGAACTGGAGCTCACACATTGGCCATTTAATGTGATAGAATTTTGGAGAATAGAGAGATGGAGGTGAGATACCGGTGGGAAAAAAAGAACGTATTACTCGAAAGATTGTGGAGGCGGAGTGGGTCGGCAGAGTGAACACTGAGGATTGACGTCATTGTATGACGTCAAGCAGGGCCGTGAGTTCTTGCACGCTATCGCACCCCTTCCCACCCCCTTTCAGCCCCCGGCCAACCCCCCGACAATCTATCGCCATCTTGGGGGATCCTCTTTTCGACGGATCCACGTGCATTCGCACTTGCTCTGACTTCTCACCGTTGCAGCTCGTTAATTACGAAAATTTGTCACCTGAAAAAAAAAATATTGTAGGGTCACTGCACCAGTGAGTCAACACACGGAGTTTGATCTTCGATTTTGGAAATATCAAGGGGAGTAGAAATTTTTTTGACAGTGACTGTGTGGCGACAACCTTTAAAAAACTCCGAGGACCTTTCAGCTTCTTTTCTGGAACCAGCCGAGGAAGATTGACGTCAGTTAGACGAGATAACAAAATGGAGCTCGACTTCTAGATGTGTCTAGTACTAAAATGGCGTCCAGCTTCAAAATTACAACGAAATCTCGATGGCTCGACAAAATGTCTTCTGGTGTCTCTGATCTACAATATCACTAAGACCTGAAATTTTGGGCGTTAATAGACCCGAATCTGTTGATCCTAGAAAAAAATCGTCGAGACCTTTTTTGGAGACAATTTCACCCTCTACAAATAATGTCCTATGCTCTTATCCTCTATCTGCAACCCCTTTGGCAGCAGCACCCTAGAAAGCTCTAGAGGCACCTCAAACGTGTAGTCGCCATTTTATTCACCAATTGCTCCCAAATCTCAATTGTTTTTGACGAAATTTCTTTCCTGAGCACACCTGGAGATCGAATTTCCTTCAATTTCATACCGAGGGAAATCTGTATGAATTCCCCTGGACTACGGAATGGAATAAATTGTCGAGAAATTCCCAGTTTCCAAGAAAAAAAATGACGAAAAAAAAATCTATTCACCTTAATACTCTCCTCTCATCCAGGTCAAGTCAAGGGTATATTTGCAATTGGTTTCGTACGGCAATTAAACGAATCCCACCGACGTTTTCCAACATTGACGTCAATTGTCGAAGATAACGCACGAGTCGGTACAGCTAACACATACAACATTTACCAACACACATTCAACAGTGGCCTTACACGACCATAAAATTGTGGTGGTGCCAAAGTTGTAGACTAGACACGAGTTTTGATTCTTTTCATGTGTGGGTTTTGCTGCAAACGAGGAAGGGAAAACGATTTACGAGGAAGAGTTTCCCCTCTCCTTCCACCAGCCACCGACCGTGGAGATGTGAGGTTGTGCGACGGAGGGAGAAGAAGGGGGAGGAGGAATACGAACTGAGGGTTGCAACATGGCGGACGTTTTAGTCGGTATCGAACCGTCGTGTTGTTTACTTGGGATCAATCACTCTCACTATTAGATTGAGTCATGAAGTGCCAATTGTGTTGTTCTGGTGTATCAATGATTGTCCATTAATCGATGAACGACTGAGAGTTATTGTTGCTGTTGTGTCTTGCCAGTTGCAACCGATGGCAGACGACTTCAGGAATTATTCGGGTGAGCATTTGGTCTGGGGGTGTTTCAGAGGGGTAAATCGAGGGTTTGGGGCTTTGGGGGACTTGTAAGAGGCGAGATGAATATCAATGTCGACTTGTTGCAGCCTCGTTGGGCATTGTACGCCCCTTCTACCAACACCAAGATGAAGCATCGTCAGGTCTTGATTTTTTCCTTCTTCATGTTGATGGAATCGTAAGCAGTTGAGATCAGCAAAAAGTCGATCTTTGGATTATCATGAACAGTTCGATGGTGAGTTCCTCGTAAAATTGTTTATATTTCTTTTTCTGGACATTCCGGTAGAAGATTTGTTCTGGTTCTGTCATTTGCGGTGCTGATTTTGGGTGGGACATTGGGGATAAGTTGATTCTGGTGGTTTTGAAAGATTTTTTGGGTTTCTCAGCTTTTTGGAAATTCTAGGAAGGGTAGTGGGTACATGGGTGGCGCAAAGGTGTTGGGAAAGGGAAGTTTCTGGAGCTACATCGAAGGGGTAGTGAAGGAAAAGCCATTTATGAGGTCCTTCGCCTTGTATCGACCGGCTGAGTGCACGATACTTGAATTCTAGTTGACACTTTACCCTTTTCCCTCTTAAAACTTTCCACATATTCTCGACAGTTCTTTCTATTTTATCAAAACAGTCGATGGACTTGTTTTTCCATCAGTAAAGTGATTTTTTAGTTTTGTAGACGAACATCGGAATCTCCATTTGAGCTGAATTGAACCTGAATTTCACATTTTATTATTAAAACTAATTTTGTCATTAATAATTGACAGATTTTGATGTCAATTGCAATGTTGAATCGTTGGAAAACATTTGAAAAATCTGAAGTAAGAGACAAAAATTATTTTTGAAGATTATGTCCAAAAGAATTTAAAGAGGGAAATTGTTTAGATGTAGAATTGTCTTGAGTAATGAATGAATAATATATTTTAACTATTTACATTATTCATATATAAACAATGAATATTTGAAGAACTAATTGTTTGAAAAATGTAACGTTAACAGTCCTGAATATTTATCTTTTTTTTTCAAATTTTTTAACGAATATTAATTGCCGGATAATCGAAAATGGCTGAATCTACCGTATGGTCTGTACTGAGCTGTATAAATATTCGTGTGTCTTCAATTGTTAATTGAATTGTTTTTCCACCGTTGGAAATGACTGGGTGGATTTAATTTTAATCAGGAAAAATTGAAAATTCAAATGAAACTCAGTTGATTTTTCTCAACATTACAAAATTCAGATTTTAATCTTCGACTCCACCGAAAATTTTGATTTCCCCATAAGACCGCGTTAACTTCCGATTTTTTAACTTTTCTTTGAAAAACCAAAACGATAATTAAATCGCGGAATCAATTACAATTCCACATGTGGTCGAGTCTTCTAATAAATTTTTGAGCTTTCCAAAATTTTCGCATTTATTAAAGGGCTGACAGAGCTGTTTTACAATAACTTTTGGAATAGTTGTCGCATGAATCAGGGGAAAATATCATACGAGTGAATAATATCGTTTAAAATTGACGATGATTTTTTAACAATCGTGAATTGTCGTCACCATTGGGCCACTCCGGAGACTGGCTAAAAATCACAGAACGATATCTGAGAAAAAGGTTTCCGACCTGCGTAAGCAATGACGCACGTCGTGCACGAGTTCTCTTTCGTTAACTACTTATCCTTCTTTATTTGCAATATTATTATTATACGGTATCTACAATTTGCTACGTTTTACCTATGATATGTAACACGGAAATTGTGTATAATGTGTGTCGGTGTACAATGTAATAAAATTTGATGTCATATTTTACAACGACTGGCAACGCACGGTGAGACGAATTGACGGAATATTATTTTATTGGACAGAGGAATGTAGTTGGTACAGTGACGGGAAAACCATAATTTTCATTCAAATGGTCATCTATCATGGTTGTGGCAAGTCTTACGAACGTCACTGAGATGAATCAAGTTTTTTTTAAACAAATTTATTTATTTATGGGCAAAAACTCGTGGCTTGATCATTTCAGTAGCGAAATAGAGACACGAGATAAGTTGACCCATCGGTGGGTCGAATTTTAGGGATATCTCTGAATCTAAGGGAGATAGCGAATTTTTTTTCATGACCTTTTTTCTAGGACTTGAATCGCTGAACAAAAAAGGTTATGATAAAAATTTTGATATTTTGCCGGTAATCACGAGAAAACTCACAAAATGTACAGACATGCGGCGCAGTGATCAGAAACTACTCACAGTCAGACATACCCGCAGTTACCTAATTCCTCTTCATTTAATTTACGAGGAATTTCGTTAAGAATGTAAATAAACAAAAGTAACATTCGATGAATTCAATGAATCGAATCGTAAACATAGAACCCCTTAATAAAATGATAAATAATAGTGTAATAGCGTAATAAACAATCGTATTATCTAATCAATATGATAATTTTTAGTTTTTTTAGGGAACTATGGAACTTAACTGAACGCTGAAAAGTTGGTGGAGATAAAAAGTAAACTAAGGAGACTATTTGGTACTATTTAGTATAAAGAAGATATCACTATCGATTATTTAAAATGGATACTGGAGGTGGACAGGGCAAGAAGCAGATTCGTGTTGGATTTTACGATATCGAGGGTACAATAGGCAAAGGAAATTTTGCTGTTGTTAAATTGGCCCGTCACCGTATCACCAAGACAGAGGTAAAAACGATAAAATCAATTGATATCTAAAAATAATAGGGACTGATGAGAGAATAATTCATAGTTTTGGTCTAAATTTACAGCAAAATCATTCATACTTCCTCATCAGTCTCTGCTTCATTAACACTATTTTCGTCGAGAGAATTACGTGGGAGTCTGTCAGGAATGCCCATCAATATTAGAAGTCTAAAATTTTAATTTCACTTGCGAATAATTATTGAAATTTAAATGACCGATAAATGATGAATTCAATAATTGCGTTTATGGAACTGTTAATTTTTTATTATCACTCATTACAACTTCATAAAAGGGATTTCTGGTTAATAAATTTTAATCTTTTCTATTTTTATTATTTCAGGTCGCTATTAAAATTATCGATAAAACACAGTTGGATTCAACAAATTTAGAAAAAGTTTATCGTGAAGTGGAGATAATGAAGCAATTAGAACATCCACACATTGTGAAGCTGTACCAAGTCATGGAAACTAAAAATATGATATATATGGTAAACAAACAGATCATTTAGTCAGGAATGAAAGATAATTGGAGAATTGGTGCTGTCTAGATGACAAATTCCATGAAAATGTAACATGAAACGTTAAAATAGAAGGGAACAATCATCATGATTAAAAAAAATAATTATCATATGAAAAAATAATAATGAGAAAGGACCATTCGGTAGTCAATTGTTAATCACTTTCTAAATTGTTTTTTTAGGTATGTGAATATGCTAACAAGGGTGAAATCTTTGATTACATCGCTCGATATGGACGAATGGGCGAATCACGAGCTCGTGCAACATTTGCCCAAATTCTATCGGCAGTTGAGTACTGTCATTCTAGTGGTGTTGCTCATCGTGATCTGAAGGCTGAGAATTTACTTCTTGATGCTCAAATGAATGTTAAAATCGCCGATTTTGGATTCAGCAATCGTTTTGTCCCCGGTGAGAGGCTCAGCACGTGGTGTGGCAGTCCACCTTATGCAGCACCTGAAGTTTTTAGGGGAAAACACTATGCTGGTCCGGAAATTGACGTTTGGGTATTTATAATTCATTTATATTTAATATTAAAAGGAAGAACTTATCGCGGTTCTTGAACTTTGTAATTTAATTAATGTCAGACATGCTTAATTATTTTTTTTTGTTCACCTTCTCTCAACAGAGTCTGGGTGTGGTGCTTTACGTTTTAGTGTGTGGGGCACTGCCGTTCGACGGGTCAACACTGCAGTCTCTGCGTGATCGAGTTCTGAGTGGGAGATTTAGAATTCCTTATTTCATGAGCACAGGTACGTGAGAAATGTGATAAAAGTGTTTTCACTAAAGGTCACTTTAAATTTGTAATTTAAGACTGAAGTGGATTATTTTTTTAGAATTTTTATTGGCTTTCTTCGTTCGTCGTGGTCTAGAATGTACATTACAATTCCGAAAATAGAATAATCTTAAAGAGATAATGGAAAATGGATAATTTATCATGGGAATTGGAATTTTCCTTAGAATTATTCGCTTTTGTTATAGATTGCGAGAACTTAATACGTAAAATGTTGGTACTGGAGCCAGTGAAGAGGTACACTATTCCTCAGATTAAGAGGCACCGTTGGATGATTGGAACTGCTGATTCCATATGTCCTATTTTAACTACAACTCCATCAGCCCTCCAAGAGCCAAATGAACAAATTCTCAGGCTTATGCACAGTTTAGGAATTGATGTTACACGTACCAAAGACGTAAGTTCACATACGATGGAGTTAATTAAATTAAAAAACCTTCAGGCCCCTCAGGAAAAAAAATGTTTATTGATTGACTTATCTCGTTTTCACACACACGGATCACAATTTACTGACATTTTTCAACGAAAAAAAATCATTTCAGTCACTGAAAAACAACAGCTACGATCACCATGCTGCCATATACTTTTTACTATTGGAAAGACTGAAGCAACACCGAAGTGGTAATCCATCGAATAATCCCGCCTGGCCTCCAGTATCACGTGGAAAAGATGATAAATTCAAATCAAGGTAAATTTATCACAAGACATCATCAACAAATCCCATTGCCACTTGCGACAGTAGGAGCTTTGATTTTTTTTTTCTCAATTTTCAATACTCAAATGAAAAAATAAAAACAAGGGTTCCATCATTGCCATCGCATCTGGAAGCTTCCACCCTGCCTGGCTGACGATATGAAAGCTCATCCACTCAACAAACATAATCAACAATTTCATCACCACATCATATGAAATTTTTACGCAACACAATTATCCAATATCACATAACACTGATTTTTATTTGCAGCGATAGCTTAATCGGCCGTTGATGGTTAATCATTGCTGTTGTGGAGATTATCAACATAATATCGGGATAGGTTGGGATTGGATGAACGATATAAAGGGTGGCCTCCGCCCAATTTCAGTTTTTGGTAAACACTTCGTTTCAAAAACACCTGCTTCCCTTGATATTTCATTTTACTGAACATTATCTTTGAATCTACTCTGTCCTTCGAGCTTTCCTCTGCTTTCAAGGCTTTGATTGAGAACAAAAACATTGTACTGACTGACTCCTCACTAGGCCAATACTACAAAACTCGTTTTTGTACCTTCCACTGTTCAAAAAAGTCCTGACAGACTGAAATTACATGAAATTGTAGAGAGAATTTCCTTGATTATTATATTAAAAATGTGCATGCCCCAATTTTCTTTATTAGTTTTCAATTAATTGAGGATTTTCTGTTGAATGTGTCTATACACATTTTTTGATGCAATCGTCAGGGAAATTTTCTCTACATTTCGGGATAATTTTACTGCCAGAACTTTTTCAGACAGTGAACGTCCAATCTGATTGGCCTATACGGTATTTTATCTGTCTTGTATATTTTATAATAATCTAACAGCATTTTATGAACATGGCATTAACCCGAGAGAATTATTTTGTATCACTGTTCCCAGTGATTGTACGTGAAATTAGAGTGTTGATTGACTGAATCCTTATCGAGCTTATTGACAAATTGATTTTGTTTATTTATTCAGTATGTAGATAGGGTGATACTGCTGCTACTGCGCTAGTATTGAGGTACTTCTGCTGTAAAAAGACCAACTGTCCTCGTCAATGTAGAGGAGTAGATTTCATAAATCCTTATTGTCCTACTCAATCAACCAAACGAGAACTGTGTCGACTCAGCTCGTTTTTTAATCAATCTTCTTCGGGCTATGTCGACATAGCTCTTCGGGAATTTATTAAACGCAAAATTGCGACTTAGGCCGTATTATTTATTCAAAAAAAAATCAATAAACTTATTACAGGTCTCAAGTCATTTCTGCAACTAATGCATTACTTGTTTTAGAGTCCACTTACATGGAAAAATTAATAAAAAATCATCGACTTACACTTCAACCGTTTTACCCCCTCACTACTGAATTGATATTTTTACAAAAAAAAAAAAAATGATAAAATTGGCTGCAATTTTTTCCGTTTCCTCTACCTCCCCCGATCATCGTTAACTTTTTTAGTCAGCAAACGCCAGTTTCAGCCTCTAAAAGTAGTGGCTCATAAAACGTATTATTATTCTCCAGAGTTGATTTATCATTTTTCCCTCATTGCTTACAGACAATCGTTGAAACTGGTGAACATCCCCTTTTTGTTTGATCGACAATGTGCCTCGAAAATTGACATTGAGCACATGTTCACACGATTATTCATATTTTTTATCAAACAATTATTATATCTTCCCACACGTATTCTTTATTTCCAGACGGGATGAAGCTAACAGATGTGGCAAGCGTTTCAGTTCAACGTCATCGTCAACGGACGAGGGTTGTTGCAGTGCAGAGGGCGATCTTGAGGAGGGACCAAGCGGTGATGAACTCCGTGAGGCACAAATTAAACTGCAGGAGCATCGATTGGGATTGGATCGTGACATTAGCCAAAGAATTGACAGTCAAATTGTTAATCGTCGTCTCAGTGATTACCAACAGCAGCATTTTGACTCAATGATGGAGTCCATTGATCCACCGAGTCGTGCGACACTGTTTGGAGCTGGTTGCAGTGGTAGTTCGTCATCTGAATTATTTGAATCGAGCTTTGACTCGGGTTGTCCACCTGATTTTTCAATTACTGGATGTTTTACCAGTAGTTTACCGTCTTGTACACCACCACCACCTAAAAGTCCATCACCAATAGCAGCTAGAATAGCGAGAACAGGACAGGGAAGGAGAGCTTCTGATGCTGGGCCAAGACTAATGTTTTGTCAACAGACTAGTACGGGTGATAGACCTGTCAAACAACGAAGTATTCAAGGTAATTATTTCCATTTAGCTTTTCCATTTCCAGTTTAGTAACCATAAATTAATCATTCAGATTCAGGAAAAGCTCGTGGACACCTGGACCTCGTCCATCTACGACCAAACTCAACATCACCAAATCAACAGCAATTCAAAACACGTGTTGACTCGAGTATGCAGTTGCAATTATTAGTGCAGCAGAGAATGCTCCAGCAAAAGAGAAATATGTATCACAGACATCGAGGTGGTGGTAGTCCTACACCTCTACCAGGTTTATCAGGTAGTGGTAGTAGTGGTTCATCATCAGCTCGACGTTGTGGTGAGCATGTACCACGTCAGGACAGTTACAAAATGGCCCAACGTACCCAAATACTTCCACCACTATCTCAAACATCTGATTCAAATTTTGAAAGAGATCGAGAACGTGAAGAAGACAGATGGAAGAGTTTACCATCTCGACTCGCTGCTGATTGTCAATTAGCAGAGAGGACACTGCTGTGGAGCCAGCAGGTAACATCCTGAGTATTAACGAACATTTATTTAGTCTAGAGTTTGACAGAGGACTGATTTTATTTTTAATAACTCCCAGCAACTGTTGGATGTAAATATTTATCACGTTGGGCTAAAATAAGAATTCGTGGAATGAATCAGTTGAAAAGAGAGATTACAATTAAAAATTTTTCTTTACCATTGGATTATTTTCATTTGATTTGTTGAATTATTGCCAGGGAATTTGTTTTCACCCACGCAATTATAATACATTTTTTTACACTCGAAATTGTGTATTTGTTATGATAAAGAATGATTAATTCACAAGTTAGAAATGTACGTAGTCTGTACCTGCAAATTTGTTTCTATAATTTATTTATTTCACTGCAATAAATGAATATTATTTTTTTAAACATTTGTCATTATTTTCATGGCACGTGCATGACACCCAATTTATCTGCCTGTTGCTTGGTTATTGGCACAGGGATGCAAGAGTATGTGATGAATCAAGAGAAATTAAGAATTTCTAGCCAATCGGATGAATAATTAACTTCAGGTTGGATTGGGTGGTGCCTCTTATCTGCCTCCTGGAAGTGTTGGTGGATTTTTGTGGCCAGCTAGTAACAGTCCTCATGCAACGATCTTTGAAAATGCCGGTGATCCAATGGAATAAATAATCTAAATATTTATTATCTACGGGATTTTTCAGTGACAGATGAATTCCATCGCAGAGCCATCCAATGATTTTTAAATATTATTAGGTTTTAGCTTACTGCGTAGTTCGAGGATTTTTTTTTGGGAAAAAATGTTCGATAGTTGAAGCAGTTGTTCTGTTCCTGAGGGAATTACTGTATTTCATCTCAAACAGACATCTCCTACTAACCACTTTCTATCATGAACTCTAGACTGGAAAATTATCGTGTGGTACAGGAATATGTAATCATTAACCATAAATAGACTGATCATTAACTCGAACTGATAAAACACCAATTTATTAGAATCCAGACAAGAATTTAATAAAATGATGGGTAAAAGTTAAGCACTAGAATTTTCCTTCAGAATTAGTAATAGAAAAATGAAAAAAAAAACTCGTTAATGAGCTAAAATTGATGGCTTAAGGTCAATGGGATTTTTACCATAGCTTTAAGGGCGCAGTTGAAGACTTGTATGGAGAAAAAAAAATTGGCGAATGAGTCATTGATTTTTGATACGTGAAACTGAATTTGTTAAAGTCATTGCAATGACCGAATGTAATTTTGAATTGATTGAGTAATTAATTATTTCAAACGATAGAATTTTAATAATATCCCACTGCCATCGAGTCGCCTGGGATCGTCACCAATGTAATTAAACAACCGCAGCTCATCGATCCACGCGATGAAGAAGTAAATAAACTAGACAATTTGGTTATTAATTCATAAGTATAAAAAAAATTGTTGAATAACATGTAATGATGTAATGATGAAAAGTGTTTGTTGGATAGTCATGACAATTATCGAGTTTCCACCAGAAATCGGCATAAGTATTATTTCCAGTGCTATCGATTTCTGTTATCGATCTCTCTCGAATTCAAATTCCGAACAATAGGAATGGGTTTTTTTATGCCGTTTTCACAATATTTTTTCATTACATTATTGATCATTAATTAACTTGATCATTAATGATTTTTTTTTTCTGCTGATATCTGATTTTCATTGACCATCGGAAATGAAACATGTTGTCACGTTGAGAAATCAATTAATCTCGTCATAATCATATGAAACTAGTCAATAATACTTGTGAAAAAAAAAGTCTGCATAATTGTTGAAATAATGAGAAGGTGTTCGGCGATTATCGGGAGGAAGAAACGAATCCATAATGATTCCTCTTCATCGCAGAAGATATTTCTCCCTTAGGTACTAGATTTTTCAGAGCTTCAACTGTTTAATAAGATAATTGATGAGCAATACCGGCCGCGCACAACCAACAACGACTTCAATCATTTGGGATCTATCCCTTTAACATTTTAGATATATTTAAAATGAACAAATGATAAATACAATCAAACTCCGCTCAAAAGTGAACAAAAATAAGAATCTCTTTTTTTTAAATAAAAAATGACGATTGGAGGCGAGTCTACTGAGGTGAACGAATGCTGTTACAAATATTGTTACGATTTGATGAGATTTTTGTGAATATTTGTTTGGGAATCAGCTTTATGGAAATTTTTCTTGTATCACAATTTTTTTTATTGGGACTTGATTATCAAGAGATTTATTGCGGGAATTACACATGAAATGCAATTGGTAATTGATTTTCTAACGGGGTTTCGAGGTATCAAAAACTGTCATTAAGTAATGAAGTGGTAAAACGAGATGAACTGACGTATCTTCGAGTCGAGTTTTTGATTTCGAGGTATTCATCAAAAACAGGTCAATTGTCAAAATCAAGTTCACTCCTTTTACCATTTAATTACTGAACTATTCAATTCTAATTTCCCCCGATGAGTTTTTATGCATTTCCTCGGCTCGATGTGAGTTATATCCACCGCTCGGTATAATTCTGATCAATCAACATCGAATTACTGAAGAATAAACTCACTAAGTGTCCAGAAAATCGGAAAAAAACACGAAAAAAATGCCTTCTTAGGACGATAGATTTTCATTAGTGTGATGTAGGTGATTCCTGTTGATTACTTAATTGCCCTCTGAAATCATCTCGTACGTACTAGAAAAAAAATACCCAGAAAACCGCTAATTTGCCATTTAGCGAGAGAACGGTAAATTAAAAAAAATGAAGGATAATTCGTTGGAGAAATCTTCAAAGAATTTTTTTCAATTGGGAGTAAAGATTATATGTGATATGTACTCGTCATTTTGCAATGCAAGGTCTAACATAGTCAATAGCATAGATATTTTTTAGGACTGAGAAGAATAATGTGAATTATTTGCTGCTCGACGAGAGATTATTATCATATCAATATTGAATGGGAGAAAATGGCGACGAAAAATCGATTTTTAAAGGAGCTCTACCCTTTTAATAACTTCAAATATCACCGAAAACTCCACAAAAGTGTTAGAAAACTCGATTACTTGGAATCATCATTTTTTAATTAGCGACACGAGGGTAGAGCTACCTTTAACGGATGATTTGGCGGAAACTACCGATTGATTGAAGTTGGCTCACGATTTTGAATCATCAAAACGATCACTACCAGAGCCGCCAAATGGCAGTTTTTTATTCCAAAAATTTTATTGATCAATCGAATGAACTTCACGCGACTGATTGACGATTTTCAAACGATGGTATCGATACCTCATCGAGCCTTCGGGCGATATACCCCATCCTAGAAAAATTAAAAGGAATTTTTGGATAAAAAAACAGGCATTTGGCAACACCGATCACTACGATGTTATTCGAATTACGAGTAATTGACTGATCTATCGATAAAGATCAGAGTATCTGAGATAAAGTATGTCATACCACCGGCTGCACGTAGAACTCATCAGTAAGAGCAATTAGTTAAAGAAATATACAAATTAAATTTTAGAAAAGCGAATTAAGAAATTTTTCAGTTTTTTTAGTAAACTCCGAATCGATGAGATTCTGAGACATAGGCCCACTAATTTTAGTCGCATATTTATTGTTTAAACATATACATGTGAGATATTTACATAATCACGTTCTACGACAATAAACGAAGGAAGAAATCAATGAGATATTTCCTGTGATTTTTACTTAACTTCCTCTAAATATTCTGGAGGTTTTTCTTGCTCGAAGATATCGCTGCCAGTCTTGCCAGCGAGAGCTTGTGCTTCATGTGGTAGAAGAGACTCAAAATTACTTGGCTCCAGGGAATTACCATTATCGTCCAATTTTTTCGCTTCGAAATCTTTTTTTATTTTATCCGCATAAATTGCGTTGAAGAGATCCCGAGGTTTAAATGCTGATTGGACTACACGTGTAGATTGGTATGACACGTAAGGTTTTAAATCACAACCTTCTAAATTTGGTACTATCAATTCCGGAACCATTTCGGGAATTAGAACAAACTTTTCTCCGACTTTGATACCAGTTGTTCTCGTTCCACGATCTGAAAGTTATTTGATGAGAGACCGGTCAAATATCCAGACCGTAATATTCATATTTATTGACTCACGGAAAATTGGAATATCAGGATCAGGATTGTGTCTCTGTCGTTCCTTGAATTCTCGTGTTCCTCTCTTATTGTAGAGAGTGAACTTCCGTAAATTCCTTTTACCACTGACAACTGCTGTCGTCGAAATGCCTCGACGAAGAATGGGAAAAATCGATGACATTTTCACTGTAAATTAACTGACGACATTGAAACGTGTCTGTTATGCCTGGATCAACATGACAACAGTTGGCAAAACACTGGAGTACGTACCTCTTCGATAATTACTGCTCAATTACAAACGAATGATCCAATTATTCAGTGTTTTGTTGGTTAAAGGATGATCTTTCGGACATGTTTTTAGAGGGGAGAACAATGAGGTTATGTTATACTGGAGAGTTGACGACGTGAGAAATGCTCCTGCGTCGAGTACCCCCCACTCTCTGGAGATGAGCTCCCCCACTCGTCAAACCCAAGTTCATTGTTCATTCTCATAAATGGAAATTGATTATTAATCAGTCGTTAATTGACTGGTGAAGTGTATCAAGAAGTTCTGGGTCTTTGTAAAGCTTAGGCCCTCGGGTGATGCCCGTGGTCGGAAAATTAACGACTAAAATTCACTAATTAGAGGTTAGAAAGAAAAACCCTCGTATCCATTTATATCTGCAATATATTAAATAATTATTAGAGATACAATATGTGCCATTAGCTATTTCGAGGTCATGTATATACAACTTTTATCCATTATTTCACTCTTCACAAACATTTTCCACACATCATTTGAACAACTACAATTTGTTCACGTTCTCATTCATCTTTTATGCAATAATTTTGTGATATTCTTAATTTAAATATAAAAAAGATCTAAAAATTCACAAATTTCCGTCTCTCCCTTGTTTTTTGATCTTTAAATCTACCAAAAAAATCGAGAAAAAATCTCTTCCGTTAATCGATTCTCTGGTGGACTCGTCATTTCGTTAAACGCAGAATTTTCTCGTTCCTCATTCACGTTTCGAGTTGAACAAAAAAAAACAGCGACAGAAGTACTTACACTGTATAATTAATATCGTAGTACAGTTCAATAACAAACATACATTAATAAAATAATGACAGCAGTGAAATGGAATTAATCGAGTTATCGTCCATGTCGATTTCATATTTATTGGGAGAGTTTCACGTACGATAGACAAATCAGAGAAAAAACCCAGAGCATTTGTGTGAGAATCCCATTGATTTTTCATTGCAATTTCGGTGAAAAAAAGCATTAAAAATAGCTAGAATTTTCATTCAAGGGATTTCAATTTTGTTATGAATAAAAAAAAAATCAAAATATGATCGGAATTTGTTGATTTTTTTCTCTGTAAAAATTCCACGAAATCGAGTATTTACTAAAACTCATGGACAACTAATACAATTTCATTGAAAGTCGGTCATTTTCACATTCAATTATTTCTCATGCACGTGATTATCAAAATATTATGATTAAAATTGTGTTGAATACTGATCATGAATTACAGTGAAAACATTGAGAAGAAAATATTGTTCAAGCGGTTCGATTCTAACTTAGACAAATTTACAATAAATAAATCGATTGATTACGTAAGTATAATGTAGAGTGGTTCCGTCACTTATCGATTCGATTCAATAGAATTTCAGTGCAATAATTCTGGGTAAAATATAAAAATCGACAGAATTATCGAATTTCGATGTAAAAGCACTAGTCTCTCCATTGAATTATCAGTGTCGTGTAGTCTGAAGTGAAATTTCTCGTTGAAATCGTCAATTATAAATTTCTGAACAAATTTCACTTCGATAATCTGCAAATACATTCCACTCTTTTCGATTGATTGATTGATTAGTGAATAAAGGATGCCCTTGGGACTCTCGCTCGTGAAACGAAAGCTTTCGTATTCGTATAATGAAGTAAATTATTCTCACAAACGGTATTTGTCATACATTCTGTACATTTCCACTTTATCCTCGTGAATCATTCCTCACTTAAGGTTGTTGTCGCGCTACAGTCTCTGTGAAAAGTTTATGCGATGTCTAATGGATCAGACTAAGGGACTAAACGGTCAATCCATTAATTTTGTTTGACTGTATTCGATGATGTAAATTGTGCCGTTGGTTTTTACTTAATTCTTTTCAACCGCTCGTACTGATAATTTAAACAAAAACTGTCGAGAAAATATTTTACAGGACAACAACCTTAATTTTTTTTGTGTGATAACATTTGTTTGGACGTCTTTTTGTCGATAAAACATCCTTTTTATTAGATTCTGCTGGGACGAGGGGGCAGATTTTCACATTGAAGTTATGAAGTCATAACGGATATACAAATATTCAATATGCAAGACTGTAAATGCTGCATACGTTGGTGGTTTTTTCGTATGAAAAAACTAATTACATTTTTATTTTACTAGATTGGATTTTTCTCGTATTCTCACGAATTGAATTTCTCATACATTCTGTACATTTAATTCATTTCATGGATTATTCTTGCCTCGCTCGAGTTATCATGTCAGACCTCTTCACTTGGATGATTATTTTTTAATAAAGAATTATCTCAATGAAATTCGACAGGGAATAAACTTGAGGATTTTAACATCGAAGTTATGATGTCATAAAGCCCAACGAAAACTCATTTTCTCGTATGAATTAGTTTCGGACATCGTTTCTACGATTTCCATCGTCAATTTGTTGATTTTTTTATGAAAACAAAGGAAAGACATTTTAGTTGGATTATAACAAATGTATAAATACTCAATACATGATTGCAAATGTAGTCACATTTTTTTGTAAGAAAGTCAACGGGCAATCCAGATTCTACTGCTAAAATTTCAATTTTTTTTCTCGAAAATTTGGGCTTAATAATTTTATTTTAAAAAATCGAAGTTTCAATATGTTATGAATTTTGTTGCACGCGTCATTTAAGGTTGTTGTCGTGCGACAGTGTCTGTAGAAAGTTTATGTATACACAGTCTCACTTAATTGATTGCCTTGTGTATGGACAGATTAATGTTTTAAATTTACAAACTTGTTGTAATTATTTTTCGGAAACAAAAGGGTCAATCGATTAATTTTTTTACTATTCTTAATTATGTGAATTCTTCCAAGGTAGCCATTGATTAAAAAAATGTAATTCGTAGCGATTTATTTAGAATAGTTCAACTGTTTTAGTGAATGCAAAAAATAGTCCTAAAACTATACAAAATTGTTAAAAAACTCAACTTCAAAACCGACAATCTCACGCAGTCAATGACAATTTTGCAGCTACTTTTTTCACATGCAGTAAATATTTAACACGACAACAACCTTAATGACATTTCACTCATTTTTACGTCTTGTTCACTCCTCCACACCCCGGAAGAACATAAATAATTAGCCAACGACGGAAAATATACTGGAATCCCCCATTTTTTGAAAAATATTCCTCCTCTCTCTGTTATCATCTAAAATTATTATTTAGATTCATTGCTCCAGGTTTAGCAGATGTATTGGAATCACAGATGTCAGAAAAAGTCACCATCAGACAGCAACTAGTCCTCAAATTTCCTCAAGGCTCAACAAATAATTCGACATTGTCACATTCACCCTCGAGTAATTTTTTTTTTTTTGCTTTTCATATTTTTTTTTATCCAGAGATGCAAAAACTAAGTAGAGTTTGTTTCTATTATCTTACACCGATCTCAGTAAATCTATTATGGGCTTGAGAAGCTTTTAATATTAAGAATATAACGTTTCCGTAAAAAACGTTGATTTTTTCTTTGCCTCCGAGTTTTGGGGATTTTCTTTTAGGGAATTCAGTTATTGCAGTGAAAGAACATGAAGTTTTTTAACCGATTGGAAGCGTCTTCAATATTTTGTTATGGATACACTGTAACGCTGGCTGAAGGAAGATTAATCACCTCGGATTTTCGATTATTTATATGTCGAAATATCACACGTTAATATATCACATTATAAAAATATCAAATGTAGAAAGATGTTTAGATAAAACAAAAAAATATGAACTATCTATATTCTTTGTTCTTAATTTTTTTTCTCTGATGTCCACTTTGCGAGATAAATATTTTTATTCTTATGGGACATTTTAACGCATGATATTGTTAACCGAAATATTTAGACGTTTCACCTGATGTTTAACTAAATTTGTCAGTCAGATTGTGTGCTTCAAGGATTAGCAAATTGATTTCAATGGCAGGATAATTTTAATTAATTTTTAATAACATGATTTGATCCACTTTCTCGTTCTTTGTAACAAGATCTCCTGAGATTGATAATCTCGCTCGACACTGAAAAAGTTTCTTCTTTCTCGGAACATGAGATAGGGCAATACGAGGACTTTTGTTTTTTTCTGAAGGTTCGTAATTTATTGGACGATCGATGGATCAAAATTAATTTTATTGTGTTCATTTTTGACAAATCAATTCTGAGGAAAAATCAAACGTATTCATTTTGCCCCACCCTACACTCTTTTCACTCGTGAAATAAAATAAAATTTCTGATTTCTGGACTAGAAAATTTGATGGTTACCGATCAATTTGTTCTCCTGGCCTTTTTGATCCTTTTTTTTCAGGTATAAAATACTTTTAATTTACAGAGTTATAGACGACAACTCAGCGATTGCAAAAAGTACGGCGCTAGCATTTTTTTATTTCTGTTACAAAATTACTAAGAGTGAGAAAAAGTGATGGAATTTGGTGGTGGGGGTGAGACAGACGATAAGAAATTGAATTGTGTTTGATCGATCACGATCAACGTTTTTTTGAATTCTGAACGAATCCTAAGGTCGTTCAAAACTTTTTCCCCCCCCGTCGGACCCCGTCATAAAATCCCAGCAAAAAAACCAACAAAAGTAAAATCAACTCCATAAAAAATTGGGAATTGCTGCAATAAATAAAAACATTATTTCCCAATTTTCCTCCCCTGCAAGTCATTCCCACCACCAACCCCTTGGGATCTCCAGCTTGTCAAAAAGAACCCTGAACGATTAAGGATGAAAAACTAGACGACCTACCCCCTAATTTGGTAAAAAAATTCTAATCAGAATCCTCTTCGATTGTCGGCGGTAGCATGGCAAGATGCTGTTGACTGAGCATTCCCCTGGAGAAGGCGTATTCCGCCAATGCCCGATGACAAAAAACATACTGATCTGGCATTTGAATACTGTATGCACGTTGTACACGTATTTTTTCAACAGTACCCCTGATATCAACTGTACCCGTGTCCTCGAGCCTAGAAATACATATATCAAGTGTGCAGAATGTACCTGTTCTACCAATACCAGCACTGCAGTGTACAACAATCGGTGGACCCCTTGGATGTCCCGCCCATGTATCACCCCTGCTTGCCAATAATTTATTCTGCTGTTGTCTGACAAGTGATAAAAATTGAAGAAGTGCTTCAGCTGATTGTGGTACACCATAGTCAGGCCAGGCTGTGTACAGCATGTGACAGACTTCCCTGGACTCTTCAGTCTTGTTATTGGTGAGGAGTAGCATGGATATCGTGTAATCAGCATTAGTATCCACCTCTAGAGTTGTCACTGTAAAGCCTCCAGCCGATACCTGTGAAAAAGTGGATTAGTGAGCGGTGAATTTATGGTTCAAGGAATTACCTCAATGAGTAACCACGCAATTAACTACTGAAATAAAACCATGAAGTACCTCATCCCCAGGCTCAGGCCCCCAGTACTGTGCGCACTTTGTTCTCCCCCTCTCGACAACTCTAGTCGTCATAACGACGACAAGTGTCTGTTGCTCCCACACCATTCGCCAAAAATCACCGCATGTTTTGGACAGTGGTCCCTGGGTACTGATAAAGGCATTTTTCTGCTTGTAACCGTCGACGAAATTGGCATTTATGTAATCACTTGTTGGATCACCATCCACCTGTGACAAGCAAACCCTTGAGTGATCGTAGCAGAGGACATCAGTGTAACGATTTTTCGGCTGATTTGGCCGAAGCTTGGCATTATTGAAAGATCCATCCGGTGGCCGGTGACGAATTTCTGTGTAATCAGCAACAAGACCAGCTCTACCTCGCGAATGAATTGCCTCAATGAGTTGCACCATGGTGACGGCTTGTAATCCAGGATCACCGTGGAGGCTGTCATCATCACTGAAACCCGAACTCGCTGATGAGGGGGGCTGAACGGGTGATGGTGCCTCATCACTCCCTATCCAATCGCCATTTGTTATCTCAATGTCACCGATTGTAACACCACCATTTTTGATCTTCAGCTTTTCCGAGACAGGGCTTGTTGGGGTTGTTGGTGTGTCATTTGCATTCTGGTGATTTGGTGATTTTGATGTTGGCGAGAGAGGACTACCCACTCGCGGGGCAACCTGACATACAAGATAATTAATTATTAATTTTTAGTTTTCCAAGGTTTTCAAGGAAATTTCTCGTGATATGTTTTTCCAGAGAATTTCCTGGTGAATAATTTTTTTTTTTTAAGGGGATTTCGAATGTCTGTTTCCGCCTCATCCCTGAGTACATCATCGACAGACATTTTTCCAGGGTTTACCCCGGGTGTTGGAAAAAAACTTGAAAATTTTTTCCTGAAAACCTTTCCCCTATTTTGTAGAGGGAAATTAATATGTGCACAGATATGTTATTTACCTCGCACAATTCACCACCACCGCGATTCGTCATGGACTTGAGACAGTGTAACAGCCAGGCTTCATGCTGTATCTCCAATGTTCCACCTAATCGTTTGGGCAACGATTCACGTGGTATATGAAGTGTCAGCTGTGGTATTGACACTGTAAAAACTCGATCCCTCAATTTTTCCCTTACAAAGAGTCTCAGTATCTTGAACGGTGCTTTGAACCACAGCGGTGCAGTAACAATGAGAACTTTCTTCAGTTTAGCTGGATATCCACCCTGCAAACAATGTACAAGTGTGAGAACTATTTTCACTCGACATTAAAGTTAAAATATACGTTATTTTTATTGGGTAACTAGATTCTATTATTAATTTGTCTTCAACCTTAATCTTGGATGTCATCCAACGAGACCATGTCTCTCAATATGACTGAAAAATTTATGCACTAGGGGCTGTAGCTATTTCAGATGGTGAGTCCCACAGGAGACAAACATCATTCGTAATTTATTTACAGTTTACGAAAAATTGTTCTTGAAATATTTTCGTTAAGAAAAGACCACTAGACTGTTTTCTTCAAGAATTTTTACTAAATTTTAATTCCTATATTTTTTTCAATTATAATTAACAAATTGCATTGCTTTGAATACATCAAACAGTTTTTTAGTTCCATCCTCCCTCCACTTATCCCGATTACTGCAAATAAATTGCAGTACTCACTTTTTTTCTCTCTTATTTCCAAAGTGAATTCATAAACTAGGACAAGCGCATATCACCTAGTCTCGTTAAACCCTCAATATCTCGAAGACGACGAGAGATACCGTAATTTTCATGAGAATCTTTTTTGCTGAGCAACATGTGCACAACAAAAAATATCTCCGCAAAAATATCGCTATCTCCCCTCATTAAGAAGATATAAACCGATAATAGCGATAAAATATTCCTATCACACCAACATCACTTACCCAAATTCCCTAATTACCTCTAAATCTGTTAAATTAATTTTCTCCACTCACATAATCAACAATATCGTGCGACTGACGTGTTAGCCTTATTCAACATCACAAATTCACCGGGGAAATGTCTAAAAACCTGACAACCGTCTTTCAGAGGGCGGAAGTAGCGCGACCCCCACTCGTTTGACAGATTCACTCAGAATGTCCTCTTTTCACACCATAAATTACCCTCCCCCATTCCCCGCAGTCCCAGATACCGCACTCATTACTTCCAACCAGAGAAAAAAAATTCCTTCCAGTGCAGATGTGACACTCGATGTCCTTAGATCAATGATAATCGATTACTGGCCTTATTCCCACAACCAGAGGATGACAAACAGCTGGACTCAGGGATGACTCGCGCTCTCATGCAACCCCCCAGAGTATATTCCAAATATAAAATAAAATCATCCCCTGAAGATGACCAATCAAACTGAAATTTAATTATCAACACTTGTGGGCTCCACTCTCAGGGGTTAATGATTTTTATTTTATTAAATTGATCAAGTTGTACTCTCAATTCAGGGAAAATTGTTCAACTACTGCTAGAGGACAGCGTCGTGTGACGTTCATAAGTCCGGACATGCGCAGGGTACATTCTGAATGTTTCCCCTCATTTTTTTTTATCTCATTTTGTTCACGTATTGCGCTGGGGGGTTGTGCAACCCCGCCTCATCCGAAGGCTATCATCCCCCCCCCTTTCCCTTCGCCAGGGGGAGAGCCTTCGGGTCGACCGGAGATGGGAAACCGGGGGATTATCAAAATGAACGCTACACGCAACCCCTCAGTGTGCAGTAAATTCTATCAATGCCATCATGACTTTGGTATGGATTTTTTTTTAATGGTCTTAAGGGGCTACATGACTTACCATCAGAGTAAAATTTTCAATCCCATTATTTTCTAGGGCGAAATGTTTATTTTTCGAAAAACTAATTTTTATGACTTCAGTAATGGCCTGACATGGAGCCTAACAATTTGTGATTTCCAAAATAATCATTTTTTTTTGATTGACGAAATAAAATGGCCTAATGAATCGCAGTGTAATTATTATACGATTAGTGTCACCGTAATTTACTAGATTATCAGAAATTTCTCGTGACTAATTAAGAACAGTCAATTAACAAGTGAAAGCTGTTTAAAAAATTTATTGTTATCAGTGTAAGGATAGGACTGAGGAATGGAGATCGAGATAATGTAAAATTACTAAAAAATAGTTGATAATCCTAAGATCATTAAAACATAACCTCAAATAAGTGGTTTCTCATCACCAAAATCATAAAAAAAAATTGTTAGTTCTACCCAAATAACGGACAATAATAAAGGAAAATAGATAAAATAATCCAAGCAACAGAGACTTTGTTATTAATTTCATTTATTCCTATTCATATTCATCACTTATATCTATGTTAATCGCACTATGAAATGGGATTAAAATTTTTTTTAGGTTAGAAAGAGTTATTACCTTCAGCAGGGTGAGAATTTTCTGTGACAGATCGTAATCAAAATTCTGATATTTGCTGTCAGACATGTCATAAATGAAGACTAGTCCATGGCGCTGGGTCTCGGCGCTCTCTAGTGCTGCATCCAGCTGATAGACGACACCCTGAAAGCATTCAGGAGTCATTCGCCTCTCTCATTTGTCCCTTTCAATTTCTAGTGAAACGGAATTTTTTTTTTTCGAGAAAAAAAATCGGTTGAGAAGGTGTGAAAGGAGGGGTAGACAGCCCTAAAGATTTTTACACTTGTGCGGGGATTACGTGGGTGACATAATCCTCACTATTCAGGAAATTTTCAAGTACTGAGTACATGAATATTTAGTATTTAGTATTTTTCGTGCAAGAAAATACCAATAGTGGGTATTAATTTGTTTTTAATCCTAAACATTTCGATATTCCGTACCTTTATCAGTTATAACTCCTAAATACCACCCCATTCACCCCTTAAATTAGTATTTACACAAAATCCTGATCAAATATACCCAACACACCAGAAATTAGTCTCAAAAAACCGAGAGGAGACAGCTCACCAAGACTGGAAAATACGAAAAAAAGGAGGAATGGAAATTTGTGAGCCGTGTATTCGGTCACTGGGGGGTCGGAACCAAAGGTGGCTGACCCTTGGAAGGTCGGGGACACAAAACTACTGACCTGCAGAGTAGTTTGATGCGTTGTGCACTGTGGCAGATGCAAGTGGGCAGTAAAAATAGCAATTGCCGCACCTGTACCGTCTCTCGACGACTGAAACACGCAATTCACGTACTTTTTCAGTCCTTCTCACATACAAGTCACCGATACAATAGTCTGACATAACTACTTATTTTAGTTTTAATGTACCATCGTGTGAAAATTGTGAGTGCTATTGAATTTCGATAAAAATAGATGAGAGAATTTTTTTTTGAAGAATTCATTATTATTTAATACCTTATCTCTCCAGTGGAATTATTACTACATAAACGTCATTTGACTTGGGTTACACCAATAATATTGTTATAAAAAATAATAATGTTAATTATGGCCTTGAGTGAACCCCTTAAATAATTACTAACGTGAAAAAATTCGGCGAAATTTTTCTTTAGAAAGTACGAAAACTGAAAAACCAACATAATGAGTGATAGATTTAATTAAAAATGATCATCAACATAGTCACGTTCCACAATAATGAGAATGTCTAAGCTTATGAGGCTAATTGGGCCCATGTAGAATCGTCTCAATCGACAAAATCTATTTTTTATAAAATACTTTTCTCAAGTAAATGATATTTTCGCAGAATCTTATCAATATTTGGTTTTCAACACTTGAGAAAATCTGTCTTACCAAAACGGTGAATTTTCCAGTCCTCAATTCACTGAGAAGTGGCTCTTGAATTGGTTGAAGTGTTGCCAATCCTTCGCGACGTCTAGTAGCCTCATGTTGTTCATAAAGTGCTAATGCCCTTGATACTTCAAATTTTCTAGCAGCTAAAAATTTCACTGCTGTACTCCACGACACTGGACTCGCTCGTCTACCAGCTCGACATTTGTTTACCGCCTCTATAAACTCCTTGGTCGCCTTTATCGTGAAGATTGATAATAAAACACGTGATTACGTCATTATCTGATGAGCTGTGTGGGTTTCGTTGAATGATTTCGTCAATTTCCGCGTTTTTGATTTGTAACTCAGGACAACAATTTTTGAGGTTAGGATTTTTTTGTCGGTCTAGTAGATGTCGATATGTAAAGAATAATTGAATAAGAAGAGGGGAGGGCCAATCAGTTGATTTAAACTGTTTAAAGGCCGGTAATCCGGTCTTAACGGACTACAAAATGATCCGGTGGAGAGGTACGTGGGATCGTTAAATTAATCTCAGGTCTCTTTGAGAATTTTTGAGAGAATTATCGTTGGGTTGAAAAAGGAAATAATTTATACAACGACCTTACCACTTTTAACTCGAACCTTCACAACTCCACTATTTATTCACCCAGAAGACCTTATCGTCTCTCAAAATATTTAATATTCAACTAGAAAGCTATCTAATTACTCTAATAACTACCAACGTCATCGAATTTCACATGGACATTCCCAAATCCGCGAATGGAGTACCGAAGTGGTAGAATGACATGAGTTGACTCATCTCTGAGTCGAGTTTTCGAGCGATATCTCTGAATCTACGAGAGATAACGGAATTTTTGTAATGACATTTGTTGTAGCTCTCAATTGGCTCCACAAAAAAGGTTTCAATGAAAATTTCTCCATCCCCCCTCGATTTTGAGATATTCGTCAAAAACCGGTCAATAGTCAGAAGGATCTCCCAACGCCTGAAGCGGATAAAAAACCCAAAAATTCTCGATTCAATGACGTTTTCCTCTAAAAATTCCCGATGACACGTGAACACCGGTGATTTCCAGGAATAAAGGGGAAAGTAATTCCCACATACTCTCGAGATTGATGATGTTGTCTTCCGGCAAGACGTGTCCCCCCTCCACACGAGTGCCTATTCAAGATGTGTTTTTTTTTAAATAAATGCTTGGAGCACTGGCATTGCTTCCTGTAGCTCGAAGGCTGCTTCCTCTCCCGTCCCCACCCCATCAATAACTTCCGGTACCCCACCCTCCCGAGAAATTCGAGGTAAAATCCGTCTCCATGAGATTTACCTCACAAATCGAAGAATCAATTTTTTTCTTGATCATTCTCTTCCTATTTTGGAGGTGATTCGACATTCAGAGACTCTACTGATGACACCAGAGGAAAATTCCATTCCCAAACCACCACAGAAAAAAATCAACATGAGAATCAAGAGGAACTGAAATCCTGACATATCCAAAAGGTCAATATTGACCTGTCATTATTGATTCCCATGGGGACCATGGAGAATGCACTTGGGCTTCACTGATAAGGGAGGAACGGTCACGTCAGTCGAGTGGTAAAACAGAGCCAGAATAACTTCACATTTTCCTGATTATCTCGAGATCCATCGAAGAAAAAAAAAATTTTCACAGAAAAGAATTTGTAGCTCTCGTTCTCCTCTGGAAAAAACATATCAACGAAATTATCGCTGTCTCACCTGGTTATCGAGATATTCATAAAAATCCACAGTTGTCTCATCCTGTTTTATCAGTCCTTCAACAATTTATGGAAGTTGTCATTCCAGGCTGGGCAAGTGCATTTAAAACGCCGATTAACAAGCTTCACAGTCGGTTTTTAGGTTATGGGCACTCAGGTACACGAATGCAACGATATTGTCATGATCTCGATCTTCTCGTGATGATTTATCAACGTCAGGATGGATTTAATGAGGGGTAATAATGACTGTTTTACTTACTTGCTCCTGTTCGACAGTCAATGGGGCCGCCATTTTACCACCGACCAACACAGTGTTATTCCACGCGTGTTGGGACTTTTAAAGCGTCCCCAGTAACACACACACACACACAATCACAGCCACACAAAACAAAATATTATCACTCACTGGTGAATACCGATCATTGTGGTGTTATTCATCTTGTTAATTGTGATCACCGAGTAATGGCTGATTTGATGGATTATTCAGCGACTCAGTGGCGGGTACATCCACATCGTTTCACCATCACGCTGTTGCTTCATGTGACAGCGGAGGAGAGAAGAACACACACTTGTTTCCCCCCCCTGACCCCACCACCGCCGACCGGGGAAGTGGCAGCTACTGTGCATGGGAGGGGGCGACGATGTGGAAGAGTGAGATGATTCAGCGCTGCTCACCCCTCCAACGGCGATCGGGAGTAACGACCAACACAGGAACACGTCGGTGGGAGAGGCTCTGTAGGTGTGAGTGCCTTTGTGGGTGTGCACTGATGGAGGAAGTGATTTATGGTCTAATAATTGAGAGGTAATTATCAAAAATTGTTATTCTGTGATGAGGTTAGGTTTTGGGGTTGGAAATCGTTTGGGATGAATTGGGAAAGTAGTTTTGTTTTTTGGGAATGACAGGTTATTTATTGATAATTGAGTGACAAGGTTTTTGGAGGGAGAAAGTCAAGGATAAGTACCTCGGGACGCCGTGAGCGGCGCCAGCGGTACAACAGAGGTCACCACATGTAAATTCCCGAGTATGTTACCATCAGGGTCGGGATCACCGACCTCCATGATCGTGAAAATTTTCCCTGTTGACCTTGACTTGCATTAAAATAAATAAAATTTTACCAATCGGGTGGCCAGACGTACGTTGGATTTTCAATTATTTATTTATTTGGATCGCTGGGAAAATTCCAAAAATTTCCGGAGGTGGGTACAGAACTGTATTACTGTATCTGTCGGTACAGCAGAGCGGGGACGAAAACATCGATAACGCCGTAGGGTGGGGGATGTGTTGTGAGTAATCGAATAACAGAGATAGGTTAGAATCTCCGTTATAATCTGTGAAACAAATTTCTGAATCAGTTGCACCGGCTTCGGTTCATCAAAAACTCTGTCAAGATGACGATGGCAATGCTACAACGTCGTGCAAACGTATGTAATCCTTTGTTCTGAGTGGGTAATTGTTTGTTGAATTTTAAAGAGTGTTTGACGGGTGGTGACATAACCTCAAAACTTATCCTTTAGACTAGACATATTTTCTGTAATTAGTTATTGTAAATGTGAGGGAGGATGGAGTCGAGGGACAACTTTTTATTTAATTTGCAATGCTGGTAGTAAACGCAATGATTGACTAATTAGGGCTATATTTATTCTTCGTTCTGTTTCTCCACAGGTCAGACTTCCACCTGAAGTGAACAGAGTTCTCTACATCAGGAACCTGCCGTACAAAATCACTGCTGAAGAGATGTACGATATTTTTGGAAAATACGGAGCTATCAGGCAAATTCGAGTGTAAGGTTTTTCTTTAATTATTTAAAGCGTTGAAATTTGTTCATAAGTAGAAAAAAAAATTGTAGGAAAAATTGATTAAATTCCTGAGAGTTATCTGTCCATCAAATAGATACGTTTTTGTTTTTACAATTGTGTTTATTCACAGGGGCAATACTGCGGAAACACGGGGGACAGCCTTTGTAGTTTACGAAGACATATTTGACGCGAAAAACGCATGTGATCACTTGAGTGGTTTCAACGTCTGCAATCGCTACTTAGTTGTCCTGTACTACCAGAGCAACAAAGCCTTCAAAAGGGTCGATGTCGACAAGAAGATGGAGGAAATTGACAAATTGAAGACTAAGTACAATCTAAACGAGGAAAAAAAATAAAAAACCCATTTTTATCTGTGTACATAATTTAAGGACGTAATTTAACCTGTAAATATTATAATCACATCGCTCAACTCGTCGATATGATTTTCATTTTTTAATCGCGTGAATAAAATTTCAATCGAACGATAAACGCAAGATTTTTTATCCCGAGTCTGTATTTTTCATTTTAATCTGGACATTAATACAATTCAATTTATTGTGGGGTATAAACACACAGGACAATAGAATCAAATAATTTGTATTATAGTCACTACAAAAAAAGGAAAAATCGTCTCTCAAATAGTGACACTGTCTACTGACGGTTTTACAAAACTACCATCAAATTCTTTTTATTTTCAAGACGCGTCCAGGAAAAGCTACGCGACAAGACATGACAAATCTCGAGGTATTGGGTGACGGCGAGAGTTCCGTGGACGGCAAGGGGGGGGGGAGGGGAGATTCCGGTTTTTTTCTCCAGAGTCCTTTTTCAGATGGGTTTCGATAAGCCGCGTCCCAGTTTGAATACCTCAGCAGACGGAGTAGCAACGTCTGCAGTTAGAAGCAATCCCACCTCTAGCATAGTTCGCTCCTCAGTCAGGTAAAATGTCCCTCAACGGGACGTACACTATTCCCGAGGAATTTCAATCACTATATTCGTGGTGGGGGAGCATTCTTATACTGGAAATGATGGTGTTGATTTGGTTCACCGGACAGACTCGAGTAAAAACGCAGGTAAAATTTGAGTACATCGACGCACCTGCGAGAGGGGAGCGATAGTTCAATCTCTTCATTTAAGAGAAAAATATTCTGGCGGAGATTCATTTACTTGAGAGAAGTATTTAATTTTTTAATTATATTTTCCCGGTTGTGGGAATGATAGAAGGACCTCATTAGTTTGCAAATAGGACTGACAGGGCTGAACATATCAGGGGTTGAAGAAATAAATACTTTTCTGAGGTAAATGAACCGTTCGCAAAAATATCGTTCATCGGATTTCATTTTTTATTTGATCCAATGCTTCCGTTTGGGAGTAAAAATAAACAAAATTTCAGACAATACACAGTGAAGAGGATCGAAGGTGGCTCGAAAATCCCAACGTCACTCTTCACCCCGATGGAGGCGGTCATTCGAGTGTCGATCGTATCCGGAGCGCCCACTTCAATGACTTGAAAATCATCCTACCGTTTTTATTGATGACACCTATCTGGCTGACGACGTCACCCCATGGGCGCCTCGTCGATTGGTTCATACGTTTGTTTTCAATCTGCAAAATATTCCACACCATTTCATTCATGAAATTAATCAAAACACCCGGAGTGTCCACCCTCTTCCTCAGCATTTGTTATGGAATTGTCTGTTATATCAGCGTCAGCTCCTGTTTATTTTATTCATTTGCTCACAGCAACAGAGGAGAGTTATAATACGAATCGAGGGAAGTGATATCATGTCACGAGTGATAAAATACTTTTCGGGGTATGATGAGAAAAATGTAGTAAAACAAACGGATTAATTATTGATTCAAACACAGCGTTTTTCGATAGTGCCAGCAGAATAAGTCCTTGACGATACGAAGCATCTGTTCACTTTTAATGAATTACGTGATTAAACTAAACGCTTTAATCGTTGATTCTGAGGGCTCCAAACAGAAATCTCATGATTTGATCACATGCCAGTTCAGATCTATCGTATATTCCTTTGGATTCTGATTATTTCATCACTTTTACATTGTTATTTGAATATATCGCATCCCGACGATCTGAAAAGTTAAATTAAAAAAATATTTCCTGTCAGGTAATGAAACCTTCGATTGGATTGAATTTAACATATCATTAATAAAAAAAAATCTGTATTTTCCAATTCTTAAAAATAAAAAAAATCCAATCGAAAAAATAACGTTTTTAGTTCTCATGTCAACATTGACAATTTTCATCGGTATTATTTTGGGAACGAGGAGCGCAGGAGCAGTGCGAGGGTGGCGAAGGGGTTGAATGTATGACGCGTCGGCGCACAGCGCCCAATGCGCTACAATAACCGTACGAATAAGCAAATGATAAAATTGTGGTGGAGGCAATGGCTTTGTATAAGTTTGTGGATAAATAATGTGCTAGTCAGTAGGCACCGGGAAATATGTTAAGACCCAATGGGCCTTTGGCGTGTGACTGCGCGTAATGATACACAAACGTAAGTGAATGAACCGATGGAGTGTAATGGTCAGACGCATTTGGCTGGGGGGGGGGGGGGTGGGGGGTTGCTGATGAAAAATCGTAAGGCCAATGTGTTTGTCGCCGGGACGACCAGCTGCTCGCTCACCGATTAGGGAAGAGGTGGGTGTGAGAGACTGGTTATTTTATCGGTTTTTGTATCAACATCGTAACGCCCGTGGCCTAAAAATTTTGACGGAAAAAATTACTGAATTATATGTTTCACTTGTTCCGGTGGTCCTAGGGATGTTCAACACATTTTTAATCGAAATTCGAGTTTTCTTTTTTTTTTATCGCCGAAATTATCGATCGGATTGACGCGAAAAAATGTCAAATTTTTGTGTGCGAAGAGAAGAGAAAAAAATCGGTGTAAATTACGGTACCGTTTGGTAATCGCGGTTTGTTTTCATCGTTCGAGGAAAATCGGATCGGATCGTTTTAATTTTTCTGTCGAACAAAACACCAGACGATTACCGAACGGTACGGTAATTTCCATTGATTTTGTCCTCGTGCATCAAAAAATCGTTTAAATATTAATATGAAAAAAAATAATATTGGAAGAGAGACAGGCGGCGAGGGGGGATTTCCACGTGTAATTAAAAATTCATTATGTGTTTGCGTTATCGTTTGTACTAACGCCCATTCGTTTACAGCTCTCTATTTTAATTTAAATATCGAAAATACCTGGAATTATGAAAATGCCGGTGAATTAAATTTTCCCGGCTCAACTCAGATGCAAAAAAAAAATTTATTGCTATTCTTTCAGATGCTGGTGGCTCACGCAATACTCAACGAATGGGGTAAGTTTACGATCGTAATATTCATGAAGCGCTCGATTCAGCGCTTGAATATTTTCTTAAAATTTAAGATACAAAATCATTTTTACGGTGGAAAATTGAAATAAAAATAATGATAAAACACTGGTGATACGACTTTCTAACGCCTTGGTTTAACCAATGAATTATTTATCGGTGTCAATTTGACATACACCATTCGCGGATATCTGCTTTGAATTATCTCCTGGAATACCAATAAGTACTGCATAAACATGGAATACTGATGTCAATAAACCCAAATGCAACTTTGATTCTGCCTTTCAATCTTTATTCTGCGTTTCATGGATTCTGTCGTAACAGCTTTATTCATCGAGGATAAGACAAAGCAACCGAGGCACAAGGGTCACGAGGATCACAACCGTCGAAATATCATAAATATCATCGGCAAAATTACGTTTTATCCCCAATGACAAATTTTTCCTCGAAAAAAAAAAAAAAGAAAAAAACTGAAAAGTGCGAGGGAGAAGAGTCGAGTTAGTCACTCGAATAAGTAAAACGATGTAACCTAAATAGCGATTGTCACGAGTCGAAATAAAGTGGAAAGAAATAGAGGTAATGATGAAGATTAATGATCTCGGTCATTGAGAGTGAAGTGATGATTATTCGCAGCAGTGTTACATCTTCGTAAAAACTTGAGAGAAGGAAAAAAAAAAAATTGTAACTCACCGAAGAAAAACGCCACGAGGACGATAAAAAATTATTTATCATCGTCAGTGTATCATAACTCAGAGGCATCGGGGCCTTATCTCGATATTATAAAATCATCAAGCCCCCCCCCCACCTCACCCCACACCGCCCACAGGACTCCATCCGCGGGTGTATCAACTCCCCGGAGATTATCATCTCGGCGAATAATTTGTATCCATTATGTGATTTTACACGTGTCAAATATTACGAAACACCGAATATACTTAACTTGCATCGAATATATTTCATTCTATGTGACTCCCGGGTAATGTCGTTCTAATTCCGTTGGTGAAATGTAACGGCTCTTCTGCGAGACTTGAGTTTCTAATCGGTGATGCAGAATTAGCGAGAAACCGGGCATTCACCATGCCAAATTCATTCCTGGAAATTAAGGTGACATAACTCTTAATGTCGCTGGAAAAATGGTGATTTTACGGTTTGTGAGAGGCTAAAGGAAGTGCGTCGATGAATAATAAAAAATGCTATAATTTTCGTTGAGTTATTCCCAGGGAGATAAATCCTCCAGAGAAATTCAGGAAAAATAATTAATGAAAGTGAATGAAAAAAATCGACAATGAAAAATTCACAATAAAATTGGGTTTTTTGGAGGAGATAATTTATGTATTTTTCCTGGGGTAGAATTTTCTTCAACAATTTCTCCCCCTCCCCTAACACTTTCCACTAATGAAACATAATTTATTCTCATCAGAACATTTGCTAATCGAAAAATAAAATAACATTTTCATAAATTTAAAATCCTCGTTTACTCCACCGAAGGGTTGTACTCCCTCTGTTAAGGGAACAAGGGAAATGGTATTTTGTCGATTGAAACCGGAGGATCTGAGTCCTCGAATCCCTGATATCAAAGCACACTTAATGTATTGATCTAATGCCTCACGTCACAACCCATAAAATCCAGGAAAGCCCTCTCCTCACCGCTCACAAAACCGTCCGGCTATATCCTCACGCATGCTCACTTCATCCCACACGGAAATAGCCACTACGTTACAAATGATCCTGGGAAGACGTCTCCATAGGCACAATTTTCACACACATATACTGTGACAAATGCAACGAAAACATTTTAACCGGTGAAAATAGATCGGGAAGTGCGGATTGTATTCAAGAGTGACTCGGGTGGAGCGTATGCTGAAAAAGGGAGATGGGGTCGTATGGAAATGGGGATGATGATGCAGTTGACCTGAATAAGAGTCAGTGACCCATTCCAGGGCTCCCCTGATCACCCCTGACGTCTTCTGCCTTTGCGGGATCAAATGTTTGCGGCAAAGGGGGGAGGAGGAAAATGCCGAGTGCTTCGAGTGACCGTTGAAGTTTAAATTTTATGCTCCAACGAATTGGGGTGACCCTAGAGTCGAGGACTAGCTGACTAGTAAAATAATAGGGTATTTTGACTATTGAATAATAGGGTATTGATTTTAAATCGATAAAAATAGGTTAAAGCGCCGAAAAATTATTGTTCCAGCGGTGATTATCGCAGTGCGATTAATCGATACTCCGAGGTATTAATGAGATATCAGACACTTCGGTCATTAGGTGATTGCTAAAATATGTCACAATTTTTTAACGATTTTTTACATGAAAAATGTTGTGAGACTTGTCCTGAATGGAAATGAAGAAATTAAATTTTTAATAAAATTTTAGTTGATTAATAATGAATTGGTAATGCGTCAGTAATCAAGCCAAATTCAGTTTAAATACCGCATTAATGATTAATGAACAAATTTGAATTATAATTGTTTTTATAATAATCAGTAATGGAACTAATTCATTTTTCATTACTGTGTTATGGGGTAACGATGATTCCATTAAATTTTCACTAATGATTTAATTATTAAGCATAACGAGAGGTGTGTGTACCGATAGATTCAAGGACGTAGAAAATTGGGACACGTTTTGAGTAATTAATTATTCAGGGCATAATGAAATCAGCGTTTGAATTTTAATTTTTGGTGAATGTTGGCCTAAGAGAAAGAATAATCCACCGAAATTTCGGAGTATCTGGCGATCACTTTTTCAGTGAGCTGTCAGGGATAAGCCCAGGATGTTCAGGAACACAGACACAGAGACAAAAATTATTTAAAAATTACGTGTCCGTTTCATAATTTTTCAGTCACAACAAAATTCAGTAAAAATCAGGGAACAATTCCGCATTTTTCCTCTTGAACGTTCCCTTTTTTTTCCTGAACGTTCCCTATTTAGTCCTGAACCTTCTCAACTTCGTCCTGAAAGCTCCCTGAAAAAATGCATAACTGTTCCCTAATTTTTACCGAATAATTTTGACCAGCAGACGACGGAACAAGCGCCTAATTTATCCAAAATTTTTCCCTCAGTGTGAAACGTTCCTCCACCCCATCGATTTTTCCAACCATTCACACTCCAAAAACCGTATCACCCCCACGCAGTCAACATCAACCCCCCTGTTGTCACGCTCTAAAAAAAAAAAAAACAAATTCCGATTACATCACCGTACTTCTAATGTAGTAAAAACACTGACTCTGCCAAGTGAGTTTCGTGCGTGATCGCTGTTTGTAATTTTTCCTCATCGAGTCTCTGTTAAATTATTTATGCTCACGCATGAGTAACAGTGGCTAGATTGAGATTGTACGAATAGACGATAGTTACACTGAGCCTCGTGTTCATCGACTCAATTTTCCCTGTTTTTCAGTTACAGGATAAATCCGACTAGTCAGGGCTGGAAGAGAAATGACAGAAGCAATTGCGTATTGGTGTCATTATGCTAGTTGAATTGCAATTGATTTGTTTGTCATGAGGGGAAAATCAATACTGTTATTTTCATTCTCCTTTTGTGGTTGACATTTGATTAAGAGGTCTTTTGTATTCATTCATAATTCATTTCAGTATTTTCCTTTCATCGTTGGAACTACAATCGAAGTCCTTTCGTGTCGCAATATTCGATGAGTTGATACGTCGAATCGCCCTCAGATTATAAATAAATAAATAAAAATAGAAGTAAATTTTGGGTAAAAATAACACCTCCAGGGGGTGAAACAAGGGACGAAGGGTAGTATTACCCCAAAAATTAGCCTCTGAAGTCCAATTTCGACCTAAAAGTGATTGATTGTCATTTCGTTCCACGTTTCCCCTCCAAAGGTCTAATTGTCATCGAAAATTTCTTCCAGTGGAGGGAATTGAATTAAAAAATTTGGCTACAAAAATTTACTTTTTCATTTCCCCCTTCAGACAGCCCGAAAATGTCCAGGAAATCACGAGGGAAAAATACCCCCTCAGATCGTTAAAATTGACGTCTCGTGAAATGCAAAAATTACCCGTCAGTTTCGTAAAATTAACAGCACACGAAAAAAAAAAATTGGAATAAAAATTTTATTTGACAGTCAACTAAATTTTGAGTCAAGTTTTCCTGAAAAAATGGGACTAACATTTGCAATAAAACAAACCCTCCTCCCTTATTAACCCCCTAGAGCCCAAATTTTCCCCTAAAATTTCCTTCCGCGCAAACTTCACGTTCGTTTCCCCGAAAAATTATTGCGACGTGTAAAATCACATCTCCACGTCACACCGCAAGATGAGCAGTTTCACGGTGTTGGAGATGGTGTAAGATTTACTGGTAGCACTGGATCTACGCACTAGTGTGGACATGCACTGGGTATATCGGGCGCGAGGCCACCGGTGCATTGTCATCTTCCCACACGTGACGAGTTAAGAACTTTGTGATATACGAGCACGTACCGTATATTGCAACATCGTTGTTCATATCATTGTGTAATTAACGATGGGATGAGCAAAATAAGCGGCAATCAAATATGAAGCGGTGTGACAATATTGTTATAATTTTCCAAAGGGCGCCATCACACAGAAACAATTTTTACTTAAAAATTAGACCTCCAGGGGGTGAAGCGAGGGAGGAGGGTGAGTTTCACCCCAAAAATTGGCCTCGCAATCAAGTTGTTGGACCAAAACTTGATCTAAAACGAAGTTAATTGTCATTTCGTCCCACGTTTCGCCCTTTGAAGCCCAAATTTTTAACAAAAATTCCTTAAAATTTGAAAATTTTCCGGAATTTCTACGAAAAATACGGCAGTAGTTCATGCCCTTGTCAGGTCTGGCAGCATCGACATTCAACGATCGCTGGTTCAATGAATAATTAACTCGTCATCAATCACTTTAGTCAATTGAAAAATCCCAGGTCGTAATTGCTCGGAAATATTCGTATTTATCTCAAAAAATAGGAAAAAACCGTAAAAATTAATTTATTATTAATCTCTAGATATAATCACAATATTAAACAGTCCTCAAGGCCATGAGGTTGAGGTTGTTGGATCCCTCGAATCACTCGAACGCGAATTTAGAAGAGGTTTAGACAAATGATAATTAATGTTATGACGTTTTTTATTAATTGAGTCAATCTATTCACACGAAATGGAGCGACAGTTATCTATTCCTGACTTGACGTTTTTCATTCTCCACTTCCTAATCAAAAATAAATGATCTTGAATTTATTTAGAACACCAGGGGACAAGATTCAGTAATATTATCTTGACTCATCGGTATTTTATCGTTAAATTCCAGCCACGAAAATTCCTAATGCGCTGGGTAATTCCCTATTAATTATCCCTGATGATTAGAAATTGTGGATAGATCCGGGAAAATCACCGAAACATCATTGGTAGTTCAAAATTTTCGTGGAGTTTTTCCGCTTCCCCCTCCGCGTACGCGAAGAGAGTCAAAATAGCGTTCGGTAAAAATGACGAAACAGTTACGGGGGAAGAAATTTTGGGTGACAATTGGACTTGTAGAGGGCGACAGGTGAGATGTGATGACAATCGACAACTTTTTGGGTGAAAATTATACTTGGAGGGGTAATTTTTGGGATGAAACTACCCTTTCTCCCTCGTTTCACCCCTCAGACGTCTAATTTTTACCTAAAATTGCGTTCGATGTGCGATTTTTTTTCCTGAACTTTCTGGACTTTCTCCTGAACGTTCCCTGAAAAAGTGCGTTACTGTTCCGTAATTATCCCCAAATCTTTAATTTTTGAAGAATTACCCTCCCCCCGTGGGAGGAATTAGGAATTTTGTATGAAAATTAAACCTCTGGGGAGTGAAACGTGGGGTGAAATGACAATCAACAACTTTTTCGGTGTAAATTATACTTAGGGGACTAATTTTTGGGATAAAACTACCCCTCGTCCCTCACTTCATCCCCTGAAAATCAAATTTTCACCTAAAATTTCTCTCCGTGGTTTCGAGGGACTGCAAAGGGACTTGAAAAATCCTCCAGAATTTACTGCAAATTGCCTCCGACCACGGCTTTCAACGCAATACAATAAATCAGAAAATCATAGTGAGTGCATTCTGAGATTGTGATTGGCAGATGATGAAGTGACATAGGGATGAGAAGGAAAAGAATACTTTACAATAGCCTACGGGCAATGGAATGAGGAAGTCTCGTACGTGGCGACAACCGAGGAATACTAAAGTCTGGGTTAGCAGTCAGTTGGACAAGACGGGGTGATGATTCTTTCACTCAAGTTCACGTTCGCACAATTCTTCCGGGGCTGTTCATTTTAATTGATCAATTCTTCTCTATGAAGATGGCCGTCGGTCCGAGAGAACAGAATTTCGTTGAAACAATTTGTATTCGGTAAAAATCGAGTGGAAATTTCTCCCGCGTTGGATATTCCCTAGATTTTTTTATATCGATTGAAAAAAATCTGAGGAGTAAATAAAAAACGGGAAAAATTGTGGGAGAACCTGGGGAAAGTGGACATCAATCAAATTGCAAAAAAAAAATTATCTGAACAATAAAATTTGCAGGAAAAATCAACAGTTTAATGTTGTTATTAAAATATTGGAGGTGAGTCTATCACTCTGGAGGTACGGTAGAATGTGAATGTTCGGTTTGGACTGACAAACTAATTAGTAAGGCCCAGGGTTTACCCCGAAGGGCCAGATATTCCTCCCCTCGCACTCATCCTGGCCCTTTCCGGTCACCAGATGCATTAAAAAAAAAACTATAGCAGATAATCTCAACTGAGGACTTCCCCTTCATTATTCCGTGGACGAGGGCCTTCTAACTTAAACAAATAAATATTTTTCCATATTCCAAAGACTAAAAAATGAATTTTGCAGCCGGGAAAGTCCCGAAAATCCAACGAGATCACTTCCAAGGAGATGACTATCAAGTTTCCTCCCAAATTCCAATGGTTTTCCTCCGCGATATCAAATCCCTCGAAGCAAATTCCACATTCCCCCATCGGACGACCTCTTTCACCTATCGCACCACTGTCAGAACATAAATTGTCGTCCAACTTCGGTGTCACCGAGCCCATTTGCATAGAGAATGACGCACAGGTCTGTGCAAATCGTCTAAAATCCTGACTTCCGAGAAGCCGCGACTTATTGACTGTCCACAGTCACAATCAACTTGTTAATAATAATTCTCAGTGTTTAAAATCCTCAAAGTGTTCCTCCATTCCCCCCCCCCCCCCCCCGCCGACTAAAATCCAACAATTTTCGAGAGATTTTCGGCGGATGAAAATTTTTTCCCCGAAATTTTCCGTTCCCTCGATCGCATTTGCGACCGATGAAAAAAAAAAAAAAAAAAAAAAAACCGCTGGAGGATGGGATTTGTGGGGTTCAATTGAGGCCCTGGCCGTACGACATTGTCACTTTGACCCGGGTCAATGCGTCCCGGGGGCCAAGCAGGTGGGATCAAACTCTGGAGACAGCTCGTGTTAAGAGATCCGCCCTTGGCCCTCTCGACGACCGTGATTTGGCTCGTTTAAATCGATTGTGCTCTAATTTGAGATATCACTGTCATTTCGTACTTCACTCTCGCCACTTTGCATTGTCTGGGTCCGTACACATCGGTTTGGTCTCACTTTAATGTCAACTTTTTCCACGAAACCCCCAAAAACTTCGTTCACTGATTTTTTTTCGTCCCATTCGCAGCGCACCCGACGCGAAGGATTTCCCGAGGTGGAAAATTGAGAGACCGCTGGGTTACCGAATACCCTCAAACACTTCTCTCTCACTGTCTAGACATGATGACGTCATGGGACAAGGTCGAACACCATTTGAGTAACAGTGTTGTGGGTACGAGGCGGAGAGTGAAGTTACACTCAGAAGGATCGACCGTCTTCCCTGGAATTCCCTCAGGAACCACCAGACACACTCGTCTCCCCGACGTTCGGGACACACCCGGAGTGAAAAATTGTTTACAAATAACGTGCCCACAAAGAAATGTATCAGTTAAAATAATATTCGGTAAAAATTAGGGAAGGGTTAAGCCCTTTGTCAGTGAATTTTCTGGAAAAGTTTAGAACGTTCAGGAAAAATTAAGGAATTTTTACAGCAAATGAAATTATAGATGAAAATTAAACCTTTAGAGGACGAAACCTGGAAAGAAATAATCACTTTTTAGGTCGAAATCAGACTTCAGGGGCTAATTTCTGGGATAAAACTACCCCTCGCCCCTCGTCTCACCCCCTGGAGGTACAATTTTCATTAAAAATTTTTTTTCATGTTCTGAATAATGTTTTAATTAACTGATTAGGGAAGAGACACTCGATTTTTCTCTCCGCGTGGACCATCTTTGGGAAATTAATGCAAAATTTTTTAAAAAATTACCTGAAAGCTCTTTTCGTGGCCCCAAAGGGCTTTTGGATGACGTGAAATGCAGGCGAGGGCCATTCAATGTCGTACATGTCGATGGCAAAGCTCGAGGAGACGAGAACAAAAATAAAAATTGAATATTCGTCAAGAGTAGTCATCCGGATGCAGAGCAGACTGATATACCGTCATCAATAATTCAGTTAAACCTGGACGAGTGTCTGGAAATTCATAAACAGAAAAATACAAAAAATTGAATCGAAAAAAGACCTGGAATTCATTAAATAAAGGCCTTGCAAATCGAACAGATCGAATTCGTAATCACCTCACTGCGATGTTTTGTTGTTGTTCCCCAACTGACGCGAGATAGTTCCGCACGATAAGTCGAGCGTCGGTCCTATCTGAATTTTCGGGATATTGACAGTACGAGAGATGTTTTTATGGAGATGGTAACTAGGACACAGTGGCTCAATTTCCAATGATACGGTGATCGATACTGAGAATAGCAATGTGATGTATAATCGCCTCGACCTGAATTGTGACTCCGCGCGGAGAGAAAAATACTTGAAAAATTACGTGGCCGTTCCGTAATCCGCCGATCAAAACAATATTCAGTAAATCAGAACAGGACCGAACATTTACGGAACATTTAGGGAACATTTACGCACTTGTTCAGTGACCATTCCAATTTATTCCAGAACGTTCCGCACTTTTTCCTGAAAATTACCTGAAAAAGGGCTCAACTGTTCCCTAATTTTTACCGAATATTATTTCCACTGATTACAAGATTACGAAACATTCACATAATTTATAAACAATTTCCCCCTCCACGTACTTATTTAAAATTAAATTTCAGAAATACTTAATTACTATTGACCACCGAGACCCACTTGAAGGTTTGTTTATGTTTATCACCTCTGAAGGAGATTCGAAATCTATTTTCTCATATTTACAATTGAAACTTCTCGATTTCCCTGAAACGGATCTTCAGAAACACGAAATTGCGATTGACAATTGAAACCAAATTAAAGTTTTCCTAAAACCTCCGATAAATTGAAATTAAATTTGGAACGATTTCATGGAACCCCTCATGTGGAAGGAAATCTCCCCGATTGCATAATCCTAATCCAATTGCTTCATTAACTCGGGAGATAATATCGACCGAACATGTTGATAACCAAATTTACATAAACACATAGACCAATTTATTTTCAATGTACCCAAAAAAATTGGGGAGACCTTGAACCGTGAAAATAGGGCGAGACGTTTGTGGTATTTGAACGAATGGTAATCGTCAAATATCAGCGATCGAACAAACAATATTCAGTAATAGATTTAATATGGGGACAGATATTTTTTTAGACCAGCGACTTCATGAAAAATTTCACTCACCTCATACCCTAATTTATAACTAATTTGATTTATAATTAATTTAATTTATTAAAATAATTTATAATTAAATGAATATATCACTTGAGATAATTTTTTTTTGCTTCATCGGAAAAGCTGTCAGGAGTGAGAAGTCTTCTCCCTTCATTGTACTCACCCTATTGTACGTCCCCTGTGAATTTCCATGGGATCCATGGGTTTTCCCTTTGCCCTCGGTATTTTCCCTTCCTGGAATTTCGTCGGGAGCCCTTTGTTGGGCACCCGATCTCCAGAACTCAATTTTCTCCAGCTGCTGGTGCGCTCTCCCCTCAGGGAAACTGCGGATAACCTGCGCAGGAGCATCACCAACAGCTCACGTCAAGGACATTCGTCACAGGGAGCCCTTCAATTTTCACTGCTGACTGGTGAATAAATTTTTCTGTCGACAAAAAAAAAATGACAAAAATATGATAAAATGTGGGGAGTCAGGGGAAGCTTTCGTGGTCCTTTTGGCCGTAACTCAGGGGAAAATGCGTTCGTTCGGGGGTCGTTTTGACATCGATTTGAAAATTTAATGGCGGTTCCATCAAAAAGTGCACCAGCGGGTCGAAAATCGTGGAATTTTTACACTCCACATTTTTTCGAGTGTACCATAAAATTAATAGACTTCGAGGACTGACCTTCTAATTTGCGACGCGTTCACTGGACTTTTTTGTGTTCTTCAGGAACGAAAAAAAATAACAGGATGTTTGCTATCTCACACGACACCGGAACAAACATCCCACAAGGAAGATCCATAATTTTATCGCGAGGGGAAGTTGTGTTCTCGTTCTCTTAACTCATTCATTCGGATTTCTTGTCATTTTATTCGCTTGCATCGGATGCGAAGATTAAACAGACCGAGAGATTGAATTAATTTTATAATTCAACAATAAAACCTTGACATTTTTTTCATCTATATATGTCTCGGATATATATCCATATATCTGCACATATATATCCGAAATATATTTTAGTATTTTCTCTGTTCCCGTCGCGCAGCGAGAAGAGCTCAAGAAAAATCCTCCGGAAAATCCGGAAAAATCATCCAGTGGCTGCAGACAAAAATTACCAAACGAAATTGACCGTTTTCCATAAAATTCGAAAAAAGTTATAAATATCTCCCCGGAGAGGAAAATTCTTTAAAAAAGTATTCACTAAAAATATCGGAATAATTACGTCTTTTGTCACCGAATTTCCCGGAAAAATTTCCGAACGTTCAGCGGAAAAATGCGGAACGGTTCCGTAATTTCGTCCATCAGATTCCGGAACCGGCACATAATAAAAAAAAAAAATTCTCTTCCTGTGCCGAGTGATTTTTCCCTTTGCCAGTGCACGCGAGAAAGTCGAATATATTTATTCAACGCAATATTTTATAAATAAAAAAAATTCTCAGTTCCATCGTCGAGAATCCAAGTGAAAATACAAACGTGACAAGACGTGGAGCGATGAAACTAGCCGGTCCCCTCTGTATCAATTAAAAGCAGTATAACATACCAGGAAACGCTGAACAATTATTATCGTCTGGCCCACATTGTACCCCAGTTGTATCCCTCCGCATCTCTCACCCCTCTTCCTTCACCAGTAATATATATCCCCTCAACTGACCTCTTCGCTGTTTATTGCATTCATCCAGTTGAAAATGACGCGAGAACAGCCACACAAATATCATCAATGTATCAAGATCATTATAACACCCTCTTCCAATTCTCAATCGACCTTAATAAAAAATTATGATACAGTCAGCCGATAAAAAATAAGTTCAAGGCTCTTTTGTCTGGAAACGGACGAATCAGTTTAATGTGGCAGTTTTGATCTGAATGACTTGGGCCTTTTTTCAATCCGAGAATCATTTATTTTATGATAAATATGGGAAAAATACTCGGCTGTGGACGCCGTATACTCGAGTTCTGGGTATCCTAAGGGAGACCACCGGCCGAGACATTGCGTAGATCAATCTAATTAATCTGTTTGTCGTTAGAGTCGCATAGATTCGTTTAATGAGACGATATTGCGTGCGGGAATAGAGAGGCACGTTGATTTGTTTGTAACAGTCTAGACGCATTTGTAAGGGTGCATTCACATGTTTAATCGTTTACGGTGTACCATAAAACTGTCAAAATTTATAGGGCACCAGACCACGATTATTATTTTTTTTTTAAGACGTTAAGAACAAAAGTGTCTTTGGAGGATCTTTCAAAAATGTTTGCAAGATTGTGATGATGGTTTTGGTGAGCCAAAAAGTTCTTTTGAAGACGAAATATTTTAGAGATATCTGGGAAGATATTTGGAAGACAATTTTTTTTGTTTTGAAGATCTTTGGAAGATGATTTTTTGTGAAGATCTTCGTAAGATAAATTTTTTTTGAAGATCTTCGTAAGATAATTTTTTTTCCACGCGAGAATCTCATTAAGCTAATGGTAAGATGTGGAATAGAATTTTTTTCACAGCATTTTTTTAATGCAATATTATCATTACTTTGATTTTTCGTTGGAGGCGATTTGGAGATGGCACCAAAAATCGAGCCATTTATTTTATCCATCTTCATTTTTTTTTTCATTCATGGATTTTCAGAGCTTTCTGTATCTTCGCTCCGTTCGGCAAATAATGGTCATTCTTACGATGTTCGCATAACGGTAAATCAATTCCTATATGTCTGAGGACGACTAAAACTCCCGTCTCTGAATGCTAAATCAACCGCAAACACCCGAGTTGGAATTTTTTTTTTTTCTCCACTTCGAGTAGATTTTTTTTTTTCCAGTCGTACTATTCCCTCTCCTCGTGGATAATTTTTCTTTTCCCGGGACGTGTGAAATGTTTCGAGTGTAGTGCGAGTAATCGATGCCGGGCAAATTCGACGAATGTTCGTGACACGTGCCAGTTGCTCTTCAAGCGTATTCACTCAGTCGTAACCCTCCGACTTTTCCGGTTGGCACGTGAGAATAATTTTCTCGGATTTACTTTTGAAACGACGAAACACGTTCAACTTCAGTCAGAAATAATTTTTCTTATCAAACAATATTTCGTAAATTATCAGAATTTTTTTTAATTCGGAAAATTTGTTTTTCAACCCAGTTCATACCATGGACTTAAATTCTCTATTTTGTCCACTTTAAATAATATATTTTCCCGCCAACAAAGTGCATAATTATATGGCTCCATTTAACGCTAAATAAAAATAAATTGCGAATTTAATAAAAAAAATATTTTCTCACAATTAAAATATTTCGATCATTTTTGCAGCTCATCTAACAAAAGTATCGCAATTGAATTCCCCGAGTATTATATTCCATGTGAAAAATTGAAAGCATTTTGTTCTCATCATAATGATCAAAACATAAGAAGCTGAAAAAAAAAAAATTGCTAACATATAATTTTGATTTTTTTTTCATTAAAAATTGACCATAAAGTCAATTGCACTGTAATAACACGGTGCATTCAAAATGTACCAGAAAATACCCGAGGCTTCTTACATTTACATGTTCTCTTATTTTAGAAAATTATTCGCGAAAGTAAATGCAAAGAGAATTGGACGAATGGAACGTATAATTTTTTTTTTATATTTGTGGAAGTATATTGTATCGGTCAAATGAACGTCTTCAAGAGCCGCAGCTGTTTTTTTCACGTATTATTTTTTTCCTCTCTTTTCAAAGATGCAATATGAAACCGGTCCTTTTATCTTTTGGAAGAGGAGAACAAACACGTTGTTGTGTATCAGTGTGTGACTGTCGTCGGTTGCGGATGGGATAAAATTTTTCGGGAAAAAAAGGATTAGAAAAGGGATTGAATTTTCGAAAGGAGCTACGGGCGAGCGGAAACCGGTTTTCTAGTATCAAAAAATCTGGAGATGAGACTACTCGAGGTAGCAAAATGACCAGCACAACATAATCATTCAAAAAACGTTAAAAAAAATGTCTACCGATTGACTTTAGTTTTGCTCATTCCAAAAAAATATTTATCTATTCGAAAAAAGCTTTCGGTGGCAGAAACTCACATGAAAGCTGTCGGATAAATTTGTGATTTTCTTGATAATTAATTTTGAACCAAAATTTTCTCGGTCTTTTTTATCACATTTTTATTACATGCTCCCTTCGTTGCTTTTACATTCTCTATCGCAACCGAAAGATGAAGAATGCACATCTTAATGTAGTGTTTAACATTCCATTAAGAGATACTGAATTTCTGTTGTGATGATAAGAAGAAACGTCCCCCGTGGACATGTAAAATGCCATTAAATGTAATGCTTAAATTTCACAATGAGCTTGAAAATTCCAACTGTCATTAAAACACCGATCGTTGTTGATTATACTTTGATCAACCAAAACAAGTGTTATTCCCTTTCAAGGTTAAGGATATCTAAGATCGTCTACAGTTGAGTCACCCCACACTCTACACCTCCAACAATTTTTCACGCTTAAAATTATAAACTAAATCGGGTCATTATTACAAAATCTAAATTCCACCCAAAATAATTAAAAAAATTCCACCCTATTTTTACGACCTCCAATAAATTCCAAATTGCAAATAAACGACAGGTGATTTTTCTTTCTCCAACAAAAAATATATGTTCAGGCCATTCACTCCATATCCAATGAATTTGGTCTAGTCAATTAGAAATACGTCATTATTTAATCATTAAAATTGTTTACATCGGTCGAACAAATTGCGACATATTTTTTTTTAAATAAAAACTTCCTACGACTCCACTTTGCCCCAGAATTACTATCGAATATTTCTCTCTGGGCACAAAAAAAAAAATTCCCCAAATGACTTCCATTTCCCCAATAACAATTAACCCCCGCAACCCTCCCTGCCACCCCTCCCCCCTCCCCCTCCACCCTTATTACCCCCACAACGCGAAAAATATAAAATTTAGTAACTCTCCCGTGTGTTGCCTGAGCTCAGTGTGCGGCTAACTTCTACGAGGCTCGCGTTTCATTTTCGTTTGACGCGAGCCGCGCGCGCACACAACGAAGGGAAAAACCTTCTCCACAAGTCGTCCACTGCTGGATACATTCTCGTCTCAGTCGCACGCGGAACGCGAAGCCGCGAGGATCGTTGGCGTCGGTACAATCTGTTCACCGTTCGACCGGCGACTCGCCACGTTTTAACGTTTAACATTTCCAAAAAATCATAAAAAAAAAAAAACGGAAAATTTCGTACGCGAGTGAGTTGATACTAATTATCTCCAACAGTTGCGAGTGAATTGCCAACAATGCGTGCAGACTAATAAATAAAAATTGTCATGTTTACGTTTATTTCGTGTTGTTTGTCGTGTCAATTGATAAAAGGCGATGAAAATGCGCGCGAACGAGAGTAAAAATCACCAGTAAATCGGAGTGCTTGAATCCTGTTATCTGGAGTCCGTTGGGGAGGATAAAAAGGTCGAGTCCGTATCTTTTGTTTTGTTTTAACCTCCGAAAGCGAGTGAAAAAGAGTTTGGAGGAGAGAGAAAAAAAAAAAAAAGGCGGAAAACAAGTAAAAGTGAGATAGGAAATAATCTGGTGGGCTCTCTCGTCTCTGTGGTGTGTGTTGACGAAAGTTGTCTGCATTGGGTGCATCCTAAGGGGGTGAGAGACATACATGATTGTGATCCGGACGAGGAGAACCGGGCGTGCTGAGCGATACGAGAAGAGGACGCAAGGAAGCACGGTTCCACCGGTCTCCCTCTCCTCTCTTCCTCCAGCCTAAATCACCCCCCTCCTCTCCCCCGACACACACACACACACTCTCTCTCTCTCTCTCTCTCTCTCTCTCTCTCTCTCTCTCTCTCTCTCTCTCTCTCTCTCCTCCCCCCCCTGGTCCTAAACACAGACTCTCTCACTCCAGCGTTAAGTTCGTACACGTAGTTTTCACAAACTAAACTGGTGTTAACCCCCCAGGGGCAATTCTCAACTATATTCTATTTTCGATACGCATAGTTCTTGTTGAGCGAGTTTTGTTGAATTTATATTTGTAAAACCGGTGTTAAAGATCCCGACTGCATGGACCACATCGCATTGGGACATTGAGTGACAGGTAACGTCTTATTTTTCAGTATTTTACTTTCTAAATAGTGGGAAATGATTTTTGATAAAAATGAGATGTCTAGGGGGCGAACTAGTGGGACGATATGATAATAATGATTTTTTAGGGGATAATTAGACTTTGGAGGATAATTTTTGGGGTAAACTAATCCTCGTGGCACGTGGAGTGTGCGATAAATGGGATTTAGTAATTTCGAGGTATTGGAGGAGGAGAATTGGGGGATTGACTTTCGATTGGGATTGGGTGCAATTTATAATTGAATATTTTATTCCGGAGCAATTGATTTTAGTTCTGGTAGTGACGAATCGGTAGGTGAAAGTTAATTGATGTAACATTTTATTTTTCAACCTGGGAATTCATCTTGTCGCGTGTCTGGCAGTTGTTTGCGATGAATAATGAGGAATGAAAAGGAAGAAATTTTTATGATGTGATTTGAACAGGAGAAATTCAGTCGTAAACTGAAGGCTTTTTTTTTCCTCGACGTTCCATAAAAATTCAGCAATTCAATTTCCCACAGAATTTCACTCCTACGCTTTATGAATTCTCATTGAATTCGATGTATTCAAATGAAAAATATTCCCTTGAAATATCGTGAGCTGATAAATCTTGTTGGATTGAACTTTTCAAATTCTTTTTTTTTTATTCTTCGAGAAGTCGTTGGATTTTTTCGTTGGGAATTTTCAACTGATCGAACCGGCCCTCCCAAGTACACCCATCGAATTCGTAATGTCCTCTCTCATTCGATGAGAAAAGAAAGTACGTAGAAAGGAGGAAAAAAAAAAATGGAGAATCAAGTAACGTGGAGGCGTGACTCTGATCGTCGATATTCCATCGGAGATACCGAATTTGGGTGGGTGGGTTTGTCCGTTACTCCGAGGGGGAAATTTTTTTATGCCATCTTTCACACGATTACTTTTCTTACTCCAATACCTATCCCATACTTTATTTAGCGGATCCTTCTCTCATTTAAGAGAGAAAAAAAGTGGGCGATGCGACGATATTAGTGAGAAAAGGATTTACCGTTATGTGGGATTTAATAATAATAATAATAATCTGTAAATTTCTCGTGTTAACGCTGGGAATTGGAATGTCCTATGAATATTTGGTCGGTTGAAGGAAATTACCGGACGACAAATATCAGTTAAATCGCTGTTTGATTGATTGAAAAATTGATTTCTTAGCGAGGGAACGTTCAGGAGACAAAAATTTTTCACACAAATCCAATTATCCCATATTTTTCCCCCAGTTTTTTCATAAAATCTTAATTTGAAAAAAATGTTCGGTCGGTTGAATGAATTTTTGGTGACAAGTGTCAATGGACCTTAAATAACAGTATTAAATACATTTGAACTGTTGACCTGTTTTTTTTTTAAGGTGAAATTTGCTTGAGACTTTCAAAAATTCTGATTCATTGATAATGTCCCCAACTGGCTTGCAGTTGTAAATAATTGCGATAAAAAATTGTCCATTATTATCATTGGAAAAAAATCGAAATAGCCGATTGATTAATTATCGTGTGGAATACCGCAATATTTTTCTTTATTGTTAATACGCATACTCCTTTCCCTTTGATCATAAAAAATTAATCGACACTTTACGCAATTTTGAGGTCAGCAAAAAAAAATGTCAGATTATTAATTAATAATCCCGATGAAGCTGATGTTAATAATGAAGCAATTTAACTTTGTAAAAAATGAAAAAATGAAATGGAAAGTTAATTACGCCTGGCAATGGTCTGGCGCGGGGTTATTTATATTCCTCTTTGAGTTAAAACTCATGCGATGAAAATGACAGGCCACGAGTACAAGCGAGCCTCCTATGGAAGTCATCAGTGTGAATCACTCTTGAACTTGAATTGAGAGAGTGAGAGAGAGAGAGAGCGAAAAAAAGTGTCTCAAATGTACCGTAAAAAATCACTTGATTTTGAGAAATTCCATCTCCCCCTGTCAAAAGTACATGAAGACGATCGCAATTAGAATTAGAATCAACCACCAACTGATCGTTGGGGACTGCCAATTCTCCTGCCAAAAAAAAAAATCCCTTGATGTTGACAAGTTCTATCTCCTCCTGTCAAAAGTACCTGAAGGTGATCAGTGACAGTGATCCGAGACACCTGAAACTACGAAATTTATTATTTTACAATCAACCCCCAACTGATCGTTGCAAATTCTTCTCCAAAAAAAAATCTTTTCCGTCGCCGGGGCCGATGACGATAAGAATAAAACCGACAATGTTAATTTCTCACCGGAGACACAATAATTCAGTAATTTAGGTGGATAAGACACGGATATTATTTCATTACAAGTGCTTGAATAACACTCAGTATCAAATAAGTCTGCAATGTCTGATAAAAACATTATCAAAGCGGATGCCTTTTTGGACTGGTGAAATTCGAGTTCAAGGTCCCGGCGTCTCTCCCTGACCTTGCAATCATTCCGAGACGGCCTGTGCACAACCCAGACTTCATACACTGACACATTCTAACAGTTGAAGTTCCCCTTTTCACCTTCATTACATACACACATTAAATCATATCCAGTGAGTGGTGATTTTTTGTCACTATTTTTTTTTTTAATACCGAGTTATCTGCTCCACTAAACGAGATGATTTATTTATAAATTTCCCGGAATGTCGCTATCGATTGTTATTTTTATCCCTATCAAATGACGGCTGGTAAACAAATGTGAAAAATTAGCTAATGAAAGTGGCATCTTTGAGGACCCCAGATATTCCCCAAACTCTCGTTAATGAGAATTGACCGACAATCGGCCGATGCTGGCCCAGTGTTGGGCCATCCCCGGGCGAATGTCGGCCACTCGTTATGCCCTACGATGTAACAGCACTGGAAATATCAACAAGGATATTGGTAACATATCATTGGTGCGGTCATCTTCTAAATGGAGCACCAGTGGACACCAAGTTATCCCAGGGTATGTGGTACGTTTGATCATCGCGACCGAGAAATGCGAAAACTCGAGTACTCGCGCGCCCATTTGTCCTCCTCCATCGGCCCAGTGAGCGCGAGCCAGACGAAGGCGAAGCCTCGAAAAGCGAACACGATACACTTTTCTACTTTCTCCGTTCGGCCGAGATGGCAATGTGCCTCTCCACCCCTTCTTCTTGGCCGAGCCTTGGTCGCAAGGCACACACATAAACATACACAAGAGCTACCCTGAAAAACCGGCGTGCGCGATCCTCTGAACGAGCTGGCGATTCCCTCTCGGTGCTAACGTACCGGGTGAACCATTAAGTTTCACTCTCAAATTGTTTTCCATTTCAATGGTTTTTTACTTTATCTGGAGGAAAGGAAATTTAAGATGATAATTAGAGCTTGAGGGGGGAAGGGAGGGACGAGGATCGGTATAATGACAAACATTAACTCTTCTAGATAATTTTTAATTTTTTTAAACAGTCGAGATATTTTAGTCAGTGGTACAGGAATTTTTGGGAAACTATTTAAGAAAATATTGTTGGTATATATTGGCATTTGTGCAAAATTATTATTTTTTTTTTTTGAAAAATAGGGAACGAATGTTGTCTCCCATTCACTTAATCTAAGCGTGACACTCGAATGACCCGCTGTCTAGACTGCTGATCCCCATAGTCTGTCAACAATGTTGCTAAAAAAAATCTTGTCATCAACTCATCGAAACATCGCCAATCGTATTCTCAACTGAGCGCCACTGCGTTGTTCCCATTTCTCCTTTCAGCGGTCGGTCGCTCGATCCGCCAGTTGTATAACACCAATGAAAGTACTCCTCCGTCAGGGGAATAACGACTGCACTAGTTCGTCGACGCATCTACACGATTTGATAGAATAGTATCGCCAGCGTGACCTCTGCACGCTGTACAAAATTTAAGTCAATTTTTTTTTGACAAATTTCTGAAATTTTTAGCGCCTGACAATCCCCTGACATCTTCGAGTCTGTAGTCATTCTTCCTGTGTAGATCCTCGGGCAGGAAGATTCTTCGCTGCTGAGGATCTGGTGTCGGGACGAAAGATCTTCCGAGGAGTCTGCTGCAGGGAAAAAAAATTTGGATAAAAATTAGGGGTCTGGGGGGCGAACTGTGGGATGAGATGACAATTAACCGATTTTTAGGTCAAAAGTAGACGTTCGAGGGTAATTTTTCTGTAGGAACGAGGGTAAAATTAACCCTCGTAATTTTTTGGCTAAAATTTCGTTCCCAATGGACATTTCTCAGAGATGTTCATAGAAATTTTTCCTCAAAATTTCTCTCAACCGTATTATACCCCACGCTATATGTCAAGTATATAATTACTGTCATTAATTGCTCCCAGATTTAATGACAATAATTTTTAACGAATTAAACTGGCGCTGGAGCAAAGTATTTTCCTCTCGCTGAAGTAAATGACGTATCATTTTATTGCACACCATAAGACTGTCGTTTGAGTTATTCTCGCGTGGGAGAAAAGTGGGGCGGTCGTTGGAATCTTTCTTTTTTACCTTATCGATCCACCCGACCTCGCGGGACGATGACTCCACCCGGAGTAGTCGGGGTCGAGTGCTATTTACGCTTACGGATGGTGCACGGGGCCCCTGGTACGCGTGGATTTTAGCCTCTGGTGCGCCCGCGCATCATCCCACCGACATTTTCACTGGAATAAAATTTTTCATCCGACCTTTGACACATTTTACACTTTATCTTTATCAAAACACAGCTGGCACCCTTCGCCCTCAATCTCAAGTGTCGAGCCCTTGTCCGAGATACCCTGGATCAACACAGGGCATGAAAATATGTTGACGGCGATTGTCGTTGTCAGTGGTCGCGGTTCGTCGCTAGAACATCTGTTCACATTTCCCGATGTTCACTGTTTGTTGTGGTTTTATGTTGACGGCTCGCAATCGTTGACACCAAGTGACGAGGACCGAGCTCATGGTCAAGGTTTCGAGAGTTGAAAATTTTGTGTCCCTGTCAATGTCAGAATGTCATCAAAAAAAAATAAAATATTGTCTTTCAAATATTATTATCTTCATATTTTCTAATCCCCTTTAATGTGGATTTTTTTTAATTGAATATCTACTTTAAATGGAATCGAGATATTTTTTCTTCTGCGAACATCTTCTTGAGTTATTCATCTCGTCATTCTTCCCCTGAATAAACGAGTTGTGACTGAAAACTGTGCGCAACTGAATCGCACGAAAAGACGTACAACGAAGAAATGGCAAAAGCCGATGATCGATCCACCTTGAAAAGCGTGTCCGGCAGTTTTAGCCGGAGGAACCGTTTACGTATGCTGCACGCATGCCCTCCCCGGTTCACCCCCCGTCCCACCTCCCTCCCCCGCGCTCTTTCGGTTGTTATAGCGTCGCCATACTTTGTACATTTCATCTTCTTTTTGGCTGCTCCACCTTTTTTTTTTTTAACAAGAAGTGCTTGACTATATACTCATGCCAAAGAAGAGAAAGACGGATGTGTTTTATAAACGCGTGACGCTGATATCTTTTCTCTTTCGTTGGATTTTTTTTTTTTTTTCAATCTCTCGTTCCTTTTCTCCGTCTTTTTTTGGTTATCCCCGGTGCTCTCTCTCGTGTATTTGGTATACGTGATTATCTGTTTGAGTGTGCAACCGAGGGGGGCCAAATAACTCTAACACAAGAGGTAAACGACTTCTGTCGTTTCGAATACCTTGCGCTGAATTATTTTTTGGTCTTTGAAAAAAATTGGGTTTTATTTTGACAGGAAAATTTGGGAGGGCTGGGGGAGGGTGGGAGTGAGACCCTGAGAATATTCTGTTTCCTATTCTGAGTCTTCCGAGAATTGATTCCTCCCTTTTATTCGAAAAGAAGAGAGACGAGGGCACAATTTTATCTCAATTAAAAATTATTCTCAGTTGAAATATTAATGATAATTTTCTAACAGCTAATTCTAATATTATCTCTCTCATTGCCTCGCCACTTCTCCCATTTTCATCGACAAATCTACTTGAAATTGGGTTAATAGAAACACGTTAAATTCAATCTCACACGTTTACGGTATGGTGTATATGTACGTGAAACCTATTCCGGTCTCCAGTGCAGCATAATAAGAACCCACATACCGTAGCCAGAGCAGCTTTGACAGGTGTGGGCACTATGGCACATATAAACAGAAAATGCGATCTCTGTGCAATATACATATATCGTATGTACATGAAAATGACACGTTGGTTTTGTACACACCTCGTGCTCTTCACACAGTGCGTTGTCACTCGTTTTTGTTATGTTTTGTTCTGTATCATCTTTTCACTGGTGCACTCAAAGCACTTTCTGTATCAATGCAGTGGTAGGGTGGGATGTTTTTAAAATGAAAACAACGAGTATTTTGCAGAAATTGCGAGAACAGACGAGTTTTACTGGTTTATTTTGAGTGCATTGATATAGGTCAATGGGCACGCGATATCATGAATATTATATTTTTATTAAAAATCCTTTGAACTCGTCAGTGGTTTTTTTTTTTGGTGATTAAATTCGTTATGGAGTGGTCAAACCAGGTATTCGAATTCAATAAACATTTCGGTTAAATATTCGCAGGTTAATATTTTTCAAAGGGAATTCGTCGGTTGGTGGTTGATTGAAATATTTTATCTTCGATTTAGAAATGATAAATTTATCTTTATGTATTACATAATACATAAAGATATATTATATTCTGTAAATAGTACATTAGTCCGAAGATTCCCGCGGCATCTTCACCGAATAAAGTTTTCATTTGTTATTGCGATCCAAAATCAATTTCGGATTTTTCAAATTTTTTTTTTTCACTTGAATTATAGAAAGTGACGTTCGAACTTATCAATTATTTTTACAATTTAATTCTTTGATTCAGTGTACGTTGTGATTTAGTCTTTCGACAACTCTCTTGCTGGACTTTTTTTTTTCTACACTTGTTTATTTAATTTTATCACTACAGCGAAAGCGTTTCCCAATTTTTGCTGACATTTTGATTGTACTAGGTAATAACTCTGTTATCGGTGAATGGTGCGTCTTGAGTTCATTTATAAAAGCATCGACCGAGATACTGCGGACAAGGACAACTGCCTTGTCGAGGTATTATCAAATTGGTCTCGGTGCACAAAACTTTATCATAAAAATTTTGTCTCTCTCACTCACATTTTTTCATATCTCCCCTGTGGTTATATACGCGAACAGAACCCGGTGCTGTCTGACGTCACTGCGCAAACATTTACTGAATCGATTCACGCGCAGATACATAGGGACAGACGTATCCGAGAGGAATTTCAGGAGTTTCGAAAATTTTTTATTTCGATGATCGAACAAGTTGAGGTAATTTTATTTATCGTTGAGTTCTGATTGTCGTGTTGGACTTGTTGGAGTTTTTCATGCGGTAAATTTTCTTCTGCTGGAGATCTTTCGACGAGGGAATCGTCGAAACATCTCCGGAGGATCTCTGGTGACCCCAAACGATTCTCGATGATGATGAAGATGGTGGAGGCCTTGGAGACTGAATTAATTGGGGAAGTCAATTAAACGTTTTAGGAATTAGTTCAATTAACTCTTTAGTCTCGTCGCTGCCCCATCGAAATCTCGTTCATTTTTTATTTGCACTTTGATTACGATGTATTGTGCGACGGTCGCCAATCGATTCAGCGCTTTTCCAAGCTCTGCATCTCCCTGAGTTCTCATCTAACTAATGCGATTTTTATTCTATTCTGTACAATGGAGCTGAGAAGGAGGAGACGAGAGGCGAGAAAGGGAAGAAAGCTGGCGCTCGTTTCAAGGTGAATTTATAGATGCCCTCGAGCGACCAGAGATTATTTCTGGAGCCACTGCACAAGCAGAAGCTTTCATCATATATCTAAGCACAAATTCAGGAAACGAGTTGAGAAGAAAAAAAATACAATAAATTTGCGAATATAAATTTGACATTCTGACGAATTTTTTCATTTCGCTGTTTTCTCATCTGCGACATGTTCCACCCAATTTTAAGACAATTATATTAATCCAATCGATCCCTTCAATTTTGGTAATTTCATTTATTTTTATTCTGGAATTTCTGATTTATTTCAATTTTTCCCCATAATTTCCCTTTTATTCTCCCGATTTCATCCCTCAAACGCATTATCTCACCCCTTCATTCTATCCCCGTACTCCCGCCCTAATAAAAAATACCAATCAGATTGAAGTTGTCCCCAATTCCTCGGAATAAAAAATCCCCTTAAACTTCAATTTCTCATAAATTCCCCAGTAAAAATAATCTTGTCCCACATATTCCACTCATTCTCCAATAAATTCTCATCGTCACGGTGTCACATCATCCGCGAACTTTATTTTTTTTTTTCCCGTCATCATCATCAACAAGAAGTATCGAGTAAAATGGCAATGGCCAGTGCCTAGGGTTCCCCCCCGGGGGGGGGGGATGATGGAGAGGGGGGGTCATAGCCTTCGTTCTCGGCTCTCGCACAGCATTAGCCGTTCACAGAGCACGAAAACTCAATGCACATGCACAAACACCAACTCGCACACTGAGTCAAGTGGTTCGAGGGGCCTAGAGGGGCAAAATGGGGGGCAAAGGAGAGAGAGAGAGAGAGAGACGTAGCAAGCAAGCGCGCCTTGAAGTAGGTCAGGTCTCAATGGTTGCTTACGTACATATGTACGTGGGGAACTGTAGAAGCGCCCGCACTCACTCTCGTTTGGTCTCAACTTGTGAATTCGAGTTCATGTGATCCATCGCACATTGTCGGTGTATTCAATTCACATACTCCTTTGAGTTTAGACACACGCTTGTAAAAAGCATGTGAAAGAGACGACGTCTTCTATCTTTGAACTATGCACGTTCAACGTCATTCTCACCCAATTTTTTTTTCCCCCGTTTTCTTGTTCTTGGAGAGGATTTTTTTTCCTTGGCAGTCACTTGAATGGAAATCGTTCATTGTCGAACTAATGCCCGTGTCAGAGATTCATGTCCACTGGTAATTTTGCGGTGGAAAATATTGCAATAGGAAAAATCATGTGAAACGGGGGAAAATACTGGGGATAAATTTTTGCTGATTTTTTTTTGGGTGAATTCGGAGAAGTTTGACCTACAAAATGAGCGGTCGTCACGTCTGATCCTCTAGAGGTCGTGTTTTTCATCCACAATTTATTTCCCGGAATTTTAGAGGGTCTGGTACAGAAGTGAATTGATATTAATTTTTTTTAGGTTTTTTTCCAATAATTTTTAACGATATATTTTTAACCGCAATATTGAGATCAGTTACCCTTCCATGCATTGAATTATTCGATGCCATCGGACCCTGTGTATCGATCTTGCGCAAATTGTCGACGGGGTCGACTGCATCAAGAGGTCACCAGGTCAACGGGGAGAGAGATGAGAAATAACCTCGACGTTTAAACTATTACATTTCCTCGGTGAATCTTTTCCTTGCGCAATAATCGTGAAGTGGAAGTTTCGATTATTCTGTGTGGGCTTCGATTTTTATTGGGAGCGGTATCAGAGTTCAGTGCTGGAGTTTTAAACGAATGAATGATGATGGATTAATTTTGTAATCGACAGCAGGACATTCGTGACGGTTTTTTTTTGGTTTTAAGTGCGCCAATGTTGCGCCAACGTTGGGCCGACATGGACAGTATTAGCGGAATTTTGATCCGAGAGTGTGACAGAAAAAAATGAGAAAATGAGAGGGGAAATTACCGCTGGGGAATTTCCGGGCGGTGGAGACGGTGCGGGACTAGAGGCTCGATTATTCCATGGCCAATGCACTCGTTACCGGGCTCCCGATAATCTGGGATACCAGGGTAATACGAGTATAGATATTATCCGGATATCTATAGATGTGTATTATATTGTTGCGTCTGCGGCGCAACGTGTTATTTTCCCGAAAAACGATGATGACGATAGGACGGTACGATTGTACGTAATTTGCGGTGGGTTCCTCGTACCCCTTCCAGAGTATCAATAATCTGTTATTACATCTAGCGAGTGTGCTTGCGGTACAACACATGCACCAGCTTTTCGAGGAAAAATAATCTGCGGCGAAGACTCCGAAAGGGGTTTTTCATTTTTAGAAAAAAAAAAAAGAATAATTCGCGTTATTCATGAATTAATTATTTATCAGTGAATTGATGGAGTGAGTCAGTGATGGATTAGTTATTATTACACCGGCGCACACAGAGAGAAATATTGAATAGAAATTTCATATTTTTTCTGTAATTTCGGAAAAATCGTAATTGACGAGCGAACTGCGAGTTCCGTAATTTTTCCGAAATATTACGAAAGAAAATTTCAGTCGTGACAGAAACGATTTCCATTACGGAAAAATTTTGGAGAATAATTAGACCTTTGGAGAGTGAAACGTGGGGTGAAATGACAATTAATCGCTTTTTGGGTCAAGTTTTGTTGGAAAAGTTGGACTTGAGGGGGTAATTTTTGTGATAAAACTAAACTTCGTCCCTCATTTCACCCCCTGGAGGTCTGATTTTACCCCAAAATTTTGTTTCCGCCCAGGTCGTCAGTCGTAAAACCGCTAAAGCGGTAAATAGACGAAGGAAAAATTGACGATCAAACCAATCATCGTCATAAGTGCATAATTAATAGCATAATTGATGATGTAGAAGAAATTACGATACAAATCATTTTTCCCTTCGACAAATTGGCTGTGTTAGAATGTCGGTATAATTCAATATTCTCTCTCCTCCACCGGATAACCATCAAGTATTAGCCAGCTTGAAACTGTCATTAGCAGCAATGAATTAGTATCAATTTAGATAGCCAATAAAATCCAAGTATATGCCTGAGTTCATGTCGCCAATGGGGAGTGGAAGTCCGCCTTGTCCCCGTTGTTAATATGTGATACGACAAATGTTAGATAGTACAAACGGATTTCAAATGTTGGCGCACGAATACCACACATAAATTATATTTGTCATAATATAAATTAGTGTGGTATTTATAATGGCAATATTAGCCTTTCCATTTGCGGGTTGAGTTGTAACCAATCTGGTTGAATTATTACAATCATTCTGTTTTTTAATGCCCCATGTAATCAAACATGAACAGTCTCGTTTCAATGGACAGGGGGTGAGGGACAATAAAGAGGCTTGTCACGCTGACCTTCGCATCCCAGTCGGTTCTCAGTGAGCAAAAAAAAAACTGAGAATCCTATTGGAGTTGAACTTTCCATCCGCCACTGGGTATCTAGTCGTGTCCAGGTGTATCTCGTGCGACTCCAGATAAATTTTTGAATCCGTGGAGGAAAAAATTATTTAAAAATTACGTGACTGTCCCATAATCTGCAATCAAAACAATAAAAATTATGGAACAATTACGCACTTGCAGGGAACATTCAGCGACTTTTCCTCAGTCCGTCCCTTCATTTCTCCATTTTCCAAAAATCCAAAGAATTAAAAAAATAATAACCATCACTCGCTCCATATTCCCATTCTCTTACTCGTAAACCGCACTAAAGTGAAGGTGATTGCGTGTGAATTCACTAGGGCCCTATCAGTTGAAATCGAGATAAATCGAGTCGTTCGTAGTAGTCCACGTTGGCATTGAGAGACATGAGGCCAGGTCACACACAGTGTTGGCAAAATGCTTTGGATTTACACATGGTATTAGTGGTTGTTACTCTCCGTCAGTGGGACAGTGAAAGGCGACCTAGACCAAGTCTCCTACACCATTGACGGGGGGGGGGGGGGGGGGCGGGGTAAGAGGGGCCTTATTGGATACCTCTGGTGTCTGGATGCTTAAAGACCTGCATTTGTGTATGTTAGGATATTCAGACACAGTGTCTAATGCTAAACGATGCTCACTCAGTCCAACACAACAATTTCAGTTCTATTGTCCAACGACCGAGGACAGTAGGTGGATGTGGTTTCACTCTCGAAAGAGCTTTCGATTGTAACTGTCTAACAGACTCATTTTCACTCGTTTATAGAGTGAGAGAAATTCTATTGATACTTTCATTCATGTGTCTCACTTGATGAGAGTTTATCCCACTGTTTCAGGGTAATTAACACATTATTTTTAATTGCAGGCTGATTTTTGTTGTGTTTGAGTCAGTGGAAAGGTGGAAAAATGGCGGGTGAGAATATGCAGATTCTTGCTGATGGCACCGTCCATGTGATAACGAGTCCGACGGAGAAATTGGCCAATGGTATTGGTGATGTGCATTGCAACAAGCACAATAACAATGGAACGATAACTTTACCCAATGGTAAAGTTCTTGAGATAACTCCAGTGGAGAATGGAAAACTCATGGCCAATGGTGATGAGAAGTCGAATAGTCTCCAAACGGAATTCGATGAGGCTGATATTTCCTGTGGGTGGGGCCCCTGCAGACCCAACTGGCTGCAATTGTTTGCAACTAAACAGGCGTTTTTGGTGACATTCTGTCTGACTTGGGTGAGTCCTCTAGACTGATTAAATATTTTTATACGAGACAACGTCATTCGTTTCTACTTTTGGGCCTGATTCCACTGATTTCTATACGTCTGGTATATTTGTTTATTTATCAGGTGCTTCAAGGAATGTATTACACATACTTCGTCTCGGTGATAACGACGATTGAGAAACTTTTTCAAATTCAATCGAAAACAACCGGAATCATAATGTCAGCAACTGAAATTGGACAAATTGGTTCGTCACTTCTTCTGACATACTACGGTGGCCAGGGCCATAGGCCCAAGTGGATTGCCTGGGGCATGCTACTCTTCGCTGCCAGCTCCTTGACCTGCTCTATGCCTCATTTCATCTACGGTGAGCAACTGATAAAACAGAATGAGAAACAGTTCAGCGATGTTGGTCCAGATGGTCAAGGAGGTGGACCCAACTTCACCGATCCCATTCCAGCAAATTTATGCAAATTCAACGGGTATGTTTTTGTCGTTATTTTTTATACAGAGATAAAAATATCGCCGATTCAACGGAATATAGATTTATATATTTTGTGTCACCAGGACATTGTTCCATTGGAACTGCTGATGAGCCCTGAGTTTTCATTTTGGATCAAAAAATAATTCTCACGTTTTACTAGATTTTTTTTTTCTCACTTCATGATGTCGTGGTTTCTAGATTTTTCTTCACAAGGTCATACGGGGACCCGCATTCGATAGTTTATTTGCACAAAGACGTGCTAAATTGATAAATGAATAATGGGGTAACGATTTTTGATACGATTAATAGGATTATGGAGATACGGTAAAAATTTTTGGTTTCGATGAAAGAATTCAAAATTTAGTCCTCTTTCGTCGAAGAGTCTAATATTTACCCATCGTATTTCCATAAGTGATTTGAGATAAAAATTTACATGGAATTTTTCGTTTGCAGTTTATTCAGCTGTAACAGACCTCGCATTATCTCCTTCCAAATTTCCCCATCTGACACGTGGAATTCACGATTCAAAGACTTGAGATATTTGATTAAATTGTATTTCGTATCAAGTGAGTCAACGTCTGATGTTCAGAATTTTCTTCAAAAATTGGGAGACGAGAAAATTAAAATTTTTCCAAATTCACTAATCAGTAAAATAAGCTCTAGTGAGACTATTTTTATTTACGATGCGTCAAGATATCGTTAAATACCATACGATGTGCTGGGACATTGACTAGCTCGATAAACTATGCCACATTTTTCTCATACAAAAAAATCATAAAAATCCCCAGATCTATCACCGTAATCAGATTAATTTTACAGAACAATTGGCGCAACAAGTTCTCCACACTCACCCACGGACGTAGCAACATACTGTGAGGGTGAATTCCTGGATGATCAGCTAATCCAGAGTAAGATAACAGCAGTGGTACTGACAATATTTTTTGTCTCCCTGTTGGGAGTTGGTATGGGACAAACTGCGGTCTACACACTTGGTATACCATACATAGACGACAACGTTGCATCCCGAGAGAGTCCTTTGTATTTCGGTGAGTCGGCGTAAATAACCGTCCCTCTGGCATTCCCAAGCTCTTGGTGTACATTTTTTTTTTTCTTCTCCAACCATTTATATATATTTTTTCTCTTCTCATCGTGTCTTTAATGGCTTTGCTAAGCATCGAAGGAAGCCCGAAAAAAAACGGGTTTCACCGTCTCACTTTACCCCCCCCAGTTCCCTTGATTTGTGCAACAAAATATTTTGCATTTCAGCGATTACAATAGGAGTAAGGATTCTCGGTCCTGCACTTGGATTTATCCTTGGATCACTGTGCACGATGCTCTATGTTGATCTTGCTGCTGAACCACAGATCACACCCACCGATCCGAGATGGGTTGGTGCATGGTGGCTTGGTAAGTTCTGAAAGGAAAATAATCTTGTTTTATCTGGAAAGATGGCGGAAAAAAATTGTCAATACCCAAGATTCTACATGGACAGCTTCTCCAACCATTATTTATCTTTTTTTTATCAATCTGCAATTCAGTAAAAAATTTCGAGAAATTTCTTCATCTCCTTCACAAAAAAAAGTGTCATGCAACTCTGTCGACAGGATAATTAAATTTACGCCATAGATATCGTCTCGTCACTGCTGACGATGATGTCGCAAAAATCCCATGAATACGTCAAGGTACTCAAGCCTAGACAATTAATTTGAATTAAGGAGGTAGTAACGTCCGAAAGGACTCACATTCGCAAGAACCACCATCTTTATTATCCGTTTAAAAAAATTGACACAATTATGTAAATACGGGATGACGTCAGCACTTAGTTGACAAACTATTTGAGGTATAAAATGAAAAATTGAGAATTGAAGAGTTTGAGAATTAGGAAATTATTATTAAATAATTATATACGACATTTCCCTGATATCCTGTATTTGCGGAAATTAATGCACATCGATTTGCTCTCTTGAAAGGCCTCGACAGTGAGGTCTACGACACGATAAACGATTTTTATCAACTCTTTTTATCAATCACACAGGTTTAGTTTTGATAGCTGCGATGCTCATGCTGGTCAGCATTGCCATGTTCGCGTTCCCCAGTCGATTGCCAGCCAGTCGATCTCCACCCAAGATAGAAGATTCGAAGAAGCCGAGTCTCAGAGGTGAGTGGACGTCATTCATTTCCTTATAATGTACGACATTGCGAGTCTTTCCACCAGGATTTCGTTGAAGATACGAAACCTTTGCCTCGCTGAAGAGACTCCACTAAGTGGACCACCGATCACTTGAAAATTGTATTCGTGATCACCTGCTAACGAGGTCCTAGGCGACCACTGTCCCCAGTGGTGCGACTGTTAAATAACAATATAAACGTACCGTAAAATGCAATTATTTTTTATAACAACGGAATGTCAACGCAATTCGCATTTGTCGCCTTGAAAAAATTAAATGAAATTGAGCATTAAAATCCGGCTGCTCATCTTGAGTGATCGCCATGAGGATCACTTCGGCTAACCACTGTAAACATGAGAATACACGAGTGTTAGAGGTGTCCTTGGTCGTGTCAATGTACGTGTTGGCCACTTTCTTAGGCTGTGTGAGTCAATAATAATGACTGACCGAGTCGCGAACGGTGGAAGCAAGTTCACGGTCGTATCATGGACCCTGAGGCCACGTGTGTTAGAAAAGCAAATGCCAGAGGGGGGGGGGGAGAGAGGTGGTGAGAGGGTGAAAGGAGTGGGAGGGACCTATCACGATGTCAGCTGTCTGCCAATACACCTTTATTGTGGTTATAGTTTTATCCGAGTGATTCAAATGATCGATGGAATCTCCAGTTACTTTCCCTTTTCGTGGATTTTTTTACCATTTTCTTTCTGGTCAAGAGGAGGGGGTGGAAGAGGGTAGGGTACCTTTCGCTTTCATTCGATACATCGGAGGCAATATTTCCTGGCTTATCTCCTTCTCCTCTTTATCCTTGTTCACCTTACTCGGGTCCTGCCTTGATCGTGGTCTATGGGTCTATGCGGGGTTGCCACGACTCAACACTGGAATTCCCATTTCTTCATCTTCTTTTGGTTCAGCCACAGGGGGGCATGAAAATAAATTGTATGGACGATTGGGTGAGAGGAAGGGAGAATTAATTTTAGACGTTTAAATCGGACTTAGGGACAGCTGGAATCACGAGAAATTTGGTGGGTAAATTCGTGGATATTTGGGTAATTTTTGGAAACGATTGGAATTTAATTCTGAATGGGGTTGTGGAGGACCTGAGGGGTGGGCGGAAGTAAACAGAAGGGGAGGACTGTTGTCCATACCCCAATCAATCGTCGGGCACGAAATTCCCGCAGATGTGGGAATGACCGAATTAACAGGCCAGAAATTAATCAATAACCGAAAGAAGGGTAAATGTTTATGGTAGGGAAGGACAGCAGCGCTGATGGGGTGGAAATGCTAATGGTGAATTCAAATTTGAAGTGGGAAAAACTTTGATCCTACAACCTTGATGTTGTCTGACACATAAGGAAGTTATCACTAATTTTAGAAATTGGAAAATTGTATTTTTATTGCTTTTCGATTAGCCATGGACACAGACCTCACAAGGTCTACACATGTATATCCCTTTTTAAAATACCACGTAATTATGTTTCATGGGATTTTAATCGACTTTCCGGGAAAATTCGGGTGTCGAAATAATTTTCACAGGCTGTGAGGGGTCTGATACATCAAGAATTTATCACTTACTTCCTAGATTGGGGAGTAATAGATTTTTTTTATTGGACAGCAAAGTTCCTCTTCCAGATATCGTACAATTACATGGAATAGGGGGTCAAGTGACTTTATATGACGATTAGACAATCAAAACAATTACAGTCGCCCAGCTTTTTAGTTGTGTCCAATAGTTGAGATATTTATCATTAATTTCCAAACTTATGAAAGTAAAATTTGATTTGTTCGTCTGATTGCTTATCGCTACAGTCTTGGCAACCACCATATACACATCCCATTTTCGATTATCGCATCATTACGTTTCATGGAATTTCAAGTGACCTTCGAGGAAAATTAGGCAGTGGAAAAAAAATTAGATTCCATAGCCTCGAAACTGTGTCTGATAATTCAACGAATCATCACTAATTTCAAAGGTGGAGGAGGCTAATTTAATGTTTTTACTTGGGATTTGAATTCACATTTTTTTTTCCACGTGAGTGGGATAATTCATTTGTGAAACTGGTATATGTAAATTATTCTGAGATTAAAAGATCGTGGATATGAAGAAATTTTTATCCTCGTGATCTGGCAACCGCGTGAATCCCAACGCAAATCTCACCGAGGCCTTTTGTGTTAAAGCCTAGAACCCAATGAGAATGAAGTACCTCGTGTATAAGGCGGCGTAAACGTGAGATTTCAGGGGGATTTTAGTACCTCGGGGTACGAAGATTTTCGCTTGAAAACCACTACTTCATTCCTCGGACTTCTACAAATCATTAGACGAGGAGAGTATTTCAGGGGTGAATGATGATGGACATGAGTCTGCATGTTAGAAAAAAAACTGAAATTTCCCATTTAATTAATTGCCATCGAGAAAAAAATTATTCCTTCAATTTTTAGATTTTCCAAAGGCGGTGAAGAGACTTTTGAAGAATGACATACTCATGTTCAGGACTGCCAGCAGTGTTCTTCACATATTACCTATTGCTGGACTCTATACGTTCTTACCAAAATACTTGGAGACTCAGTTTCGACTTCCAGCTCATCACGCAAATATGATCTCAGGTATTCTTATCATTTTGTAAATAGTAGGTGGCCTATCCCACGATTTTTTTATATGAAAATAATTAAAATGATGTCCTTCAATTTTTCCGGCTCTTTTGACTCGTGTAATAAAAAAAAACAATTTCATCAGGTGTGGGAGGAATCCTGGTAATGGGCCTGGGCATTATAATCAGTGGAGTATTCATTCTACGAGCAAAACCAAATGCACGATTTGTAGCCGCTTGGATAGCTTTCACTGCTGTTGTTTATGCTGTAGGAATGGGCATTCTCATGTTCATCGGTTGTCCGATGGACGATTTCGCTGGGCTCACAACGAACACAGATGGGTAAGATATAATCAACGTAAATGAGTAATGATAGTGAAGTTAAAAGTAAAAGTACTGAATTTTTTTCAATTTATTTTTCAAAGGATTCCTGGCTTTGAACCAACGTGCGACACCAGCTGTGACTGTGATCTTTATAAATTCAGTCCAATTTGCGGTGCGGATAGAAAAACCTACTTTTCGGCCTGTCACGCTGGCTGTTCCAACTACACTGTGACTGATGGCAAAGTTTCTTCGGTAATTTTTCATCAAACGAAACTTAAGAATTGACATTGAAATTTATCACAAAGAGTCTGGGGCACAATGGAACGGTGAAAAAAATATAATAGACAGCGAAGTCTAGACAATTTTTTTTTTTCAGCAATTTGATGATTTGTTTCATCTTGTGTTTACGGTATTGCGTAGTCGAGATAAAAAAAAATACACGAGGACCTTTTTCGTTGAGAAGTTCAAGAACTATAAAAAGTTAATTATACGAATTTTCCTATCTTCATTGTAAAAAAATAATTCCGGGGTAAGTCTAGTGACAACAGTCCACTTTGTAGTTTTTGGATAATATCTTGTAATCTAACTGAGATAAGAGAATTTTGATAAAAACTTCATTTCTAGATTATCTCAAGGGCTATAAAAAAGCTATTATATAAATTACGCTATCTTCATCGCATTTCATGATATTTGACAGAAAGTGCTTACAACTCACTCGGATGTTGATCTTGGATCATGTCATCTTGTTCTCGTTCTTTTTACGTCGTTGGACTTCTCGGGCATCAATTTATGAATCTTAAATCACTGGTCTACAGCGCAATACACGTTGCCCCCCACTCCCTTATTCTCGACTTATTATGTTTGAGCTCAAATTTTGGAGGAATAGAAATTCGTCTGAATTTCGCACCGTTCCGTTTTGCATTATCCATCCACCCTTTCTGATTTTTTATCCTGGATAATTTCAGATCTTTTTTTTTGTCCAAATGCCTCAACGATTGTTAGAGATTCAAATCCATGATTAATATATTAGAGCGACGGTTGTTATCAGTGCTTTGAAGGTCTCGAATTGGTTTTAATGACCTCATTCTGGGAACCTCAATAGCACATGGCCAATATTTTCACGGTTATGTACACAAATGTATCGCGTGACATGTAAAGTAGATATGGTTTTGTTTTGAACTATTAATTTCAAAATCTCGTTCCCTCATTCGTTTTATTAACTCTCCGGTATGAGTGCGTTAACATATTATGAAGTCACCATGTGCCGACTAAATCCGTTGAACGCTTTCGTCATCATTCACGCGATGGTTCTTTCTGATTATTTTTAAGTATCGAGATGCCGGTAATTATTATAAAATAAGGGAGAACAAAAATTTTTCGAAGCTATGATACGAAGATGGTCAACAATATAATTTAAAAATATTGAATAAGTGAATAAGGAATTGAATAAAAAATTTTGAGATACTCTCATTTCCCCTCATGAAATAAAAAACAATGAAGTTTATGAAATTACGAATAATTTGCTGCATTGATGATCCAAAGGAATTCAACTAATTTTTTTTTATTCTCCCATTTCAGTTTTCAAATTGTCAATGCATTGGCCAGAACGAAACATTCCCAGAGCTACTGAGCACAGCCAAGATTGGATACTGTGAGTTAGAATGCAGTAACATCTGGGTTTACATGATTCTCTTCTCAGTATTTGTTTTCATCCATTCGACGAGTGAAGTGGGTTCAATGTTACTGATACTCAGGTGTGTGGATCCCAGGGACAAGGCCATGGCCTTGGGTCTCATACAATTTGCCATTGGATTATTCGGTAAGTCGATCAAATTTAAGTGTTGGAGGTATAATCGCACAGTTGATGGACAATAAAATAATTATCTTGGTGTGTTTTTGAAATAGGAAATGTACCTTGCCCGATAGTTTATGGTGCTGTTGTGGATTCAGCCTGTTTGGTTTGGGAATACGCTTGCGGGGAGCGGGGAGCCTGCTGGCTTTACGACTCAAACATATTCAGGATGTTCTTCCATGGTAAGATCTCCTAGAAAATCACCTCTGCAATCATTCGCGTTTACCTTTCCCTGCCTCCTTCTTTTGGCTACCAGGAATTTGAGGGAAAAGTGGGGAGAGATTCCTTGGATTTATAATTAATTTTCTTGATTTTTAATCACAATTTCTGCTCATCAGATCTCACATTTGATTTCATTTTAATATAATTGTTTAATCTCATGTTTGAATGATTTTGGTTTTTATTTTTAGGTACGACCGGTGGTATTCTCCTCTTAGCATTCATCGTTGACGTTGTTGTGTGGTACAAAGCAGGAAGTATAAATTTCGTCGACGACCAAACGGGTGATGACGGCTCCGCAGAAGAAATGACAACCCTGAAATCACAGGACGTCCAAGCAGTTGTGACCGACTACAGACGAAATTCATTTTGAGTGACGTAATAAAAAAAAGGCAAGAAAATATATCATTATTTTTCCATGAAAAGTTATGGGCAAATGTGCAGAAGCTCGATTCGTATTTAAATCGTCGATTTGAGGAGGCAGTCAGCCAAATCGTTCGACAGTGGGGTAATCTGAAGAGAAATTTCTCACTCGGGAGAATAAGGAATACCACATCGACTATTCAACTGCGCTATTACAGTGAATTTTTAGGGAGTAATTCTAGGAGTAAGAGTTGTCATAGTGAGTGTGTAGTTGGCTAATTATGTGAAAACACAAGCGGATTTTTATTTCATCGAGCGGAGAAAAGGTGGGATTTGATGTTGCTTTTAAATTCACTCATTGGGTATTTTTATTTTACTGAAGGCAAACAAAATGAGTGATTGAGGATGTTTAGACTGATTTTTAATCGAACGAGAACTGCAGTGAGGTGGTAAAAAAATGTGCAGAGGTAGCTTACAGTTGCTTCTGAATTTTTTTAGTTCACTCGATTTTTGAAGAATTTGTAAACATCCTCAGTTTCTAATGTCCATGGGGAATGAAAACAATCGAGAGAATAATTTTTGTTTTTGCCTAAATGCAACGGTGCTACCCACAGAGCGAGATAAATCGGTGTGCCGTGACTCGTTGATTTACATTAATTTGTCAATAGATTAAAATTCAATGAATCCACGTAGACTCACGTAGTTGTACAGATAACTTGCCGCTTGTTGAGTTTGAAGTTCGAGATTCCTCAGGGGCAAGTAGCTCAAAAGATATTGAATAATTTCACACAAATGTTTATTTCCTCATTCACGGTATCGCCGTCCATTTCACTGAACACAGAGTGGTTATACCCTACGGGTTTATTGAAGAGGAAAATTATATATTAGGATGACGATGGCAAATGCACGTTAGAGTAAGATTAATCGTGATTTGATGAATGACGTGAGTGTAAGATTGACGAGAGCGCGGAGGACGAGATACATTCAACATATTTTTAGACGATTTGACGAAAAAAAAAAGAAAATTAATGAAAAATGAAGTAATAGTTAATAACAAAGGATAAATAGATCAGAAGAAAGTGGAATACAAACAAATGTCTAAGAGTATTTTAATATGATACTGTTTACATGCGGCACTGTCGTGTCCAGGATTTTAAGGAAGTTTGAAAAATTCAAGAATGAAATGGTAACTCAAGATTATTTTAACGATGAAAAATATGAAGAGAAAATACGTTTTGGGCATTAGAATCGATAAATCAAAGATACTAGAGATAGTAGTCTTTTCAGCATGATAATGAAATTACTAGACGAGATGGATAAAAATTTGAAACAATCATTTTCACTGAAAATCGTATTTTTCTAATTAAATAAACATTCGATTCCGTTTAATCTCGAGAACGAGATAGACTGGAATTTTTAATTTTCACTGAAATGGGCAAAATCATAACTCAAAATTTTATTCTGAATATATTTACTCGCGACTTAATATTGAAAAAATCATCAATTTTTAGGGGTAAATAAATACATAAAAACATTTTAACTTTAATGAAGAACACATCACATCGGTCTAATATCGCCATCTCCTTCCTTAAGTTGTTGTTGCTGTTGTTGTTGTTTGTCTGAGGCGAATCGATGATTATTTTTGTCAACAAGATAATTCATCCAATTGTGATCATTAGAGTGGTGTAAGTTGTATAGCTGGGCTGCTCATAAATAGTAATCGTAGAAAGATATATTGAATGCATATATATTATATAACATATTATTTCCGCACTTGTAAATAGAGAAGTACAATAACTTTTACCAAACTCAATGGAAAATTTAATAAATCTCTCACGTGGTGTAGGCGACTGCGGAACCGATATATTTTAACCAGAAAAACCTTCCGATGGATGTTTAACTGTCTAGTTCTTGTTTTTTAAATGTGGGGGCCGGGGTAAATTGTGTTGAAACTATTCGGTACAGAAAAAAATTGAACAATTTTGAAAATTCTCCATTAGAAAAAAATCCACAAGCTCTTGAGTTCAGAAATAAATACCGTTTCACCAGCGCAATGAGAAATTACCAATAATAAAGACTGTACACCTCTGTTCAATTATTCCGACACTGCCACAGCCTCAATCTCGATGGTAAATTTCGATGGAAAAATTCAGACTTAAGTGAAATAAATATTATCGAGATTAAAAAAACAGATAAATGTAACGGATTCACAGAATTTCATGCATTTTTGGTGCATTTATTCAATCGTTATCGCTACTCTTAATCGTCGAATTTAAGGTTCCACAGTTCCGAGAAATAAAAAGTACATTATTCAATTTCCAATTACTAGATAGAACGAAGATTTAAGAAGTGAAAAATATAAATCATTGAATTACAAATAAAATACATCCGACGAATCACAGATAATACCACGATGATACTATATTATATATATTTTAGTAAACCAATTTATCGATAAAATGGATTTTAATGGAGATAATTAAATTTAAAAAAATTGTAAACTTAGGGTAAAACGATTGGAGGAGATATGACGAATTCAGTCGTACGAATTTTATCGTCGATTTCACGTAATTTACCGGAATTATAGTACGTAAGTGAACGATAATTGCTAGTCCCTGAATAATATATATTGCGCATACAAAACGAATGAATGTTAATTATTAATAAACTATTGAATGAACGAAGTAAATATATGAGAATCATTGTCAATGAAATATTAATTATATCTTCGTAACAAAAGACGATAAAGAAATCGATTTATTACTAATATAACTTCGATTAACCGTTGATATTATCAAAAAATTGAGGAACATCACGATTTTTATTCTGTCAAACGATAAGAGACATTATCCTATAACGATTTTAAACCTTTTTAAAACTATTTTTCCCAAGATTCATTATTACTATAGGAAATTGAAATTGAATTGTCTGAATTTTTAAATGAGATCTCTGTGAGAATAATTTGTAAGATAGATTTTGTTCCCTCAATTTTATTTTGTTGTATCAAGGCTGTAAATACGATGACATATGTGAATCTTTCCACAGGGGTTTTGTCCCCAATTATTCGATTAATTTCCGGTTCAGTGATTTATACAGTAGAATTCGTTAATTTTTTTTTTCTCGCGACTCGTCGCATCACTAATGTACCTTCAAAATGCGAAAAAGCCACACAAATACATACAGAACACGTTCTAAATATTTTTAATTAGCCCAAGGATTGTCAAATGTCTCGAGTAGTGGACTGTTTCCGACGATAAGTATATGAAAAAAAATTTAATTGCGACATTTAAACGAACGTTTGCTAATCCCAGGGTTAAGACTGATTCAGGAGAATATATAATGCAATGAATGAACCTACATATTTTGTAATTATATTGTCATTATTGTTTGTAATTATTATGAATAATGAAAATTTGTTTATAATAGATTTAAAGAAAACGGCAAGTGCCATAATTATTATACACTTTTTGATAATTTTTTTTTTCTCAAGCATTTGTTACTCGATTGTAAAAAATACACATCCTCTTACCTTCTTTAGACTTAAACAAAATAACAAAGAAAAATTGTAATTTTAAACTTTTGACTCTCAATGGTATGGACTAATTATTCATAAACTATTTTCTGAAGCAAATTTGTGGTTTTTTTCATTCAATTTGTCCGTTCCATTAAACAAAATAGCAGGTGCATGTGTGAACAACTTGATTCCCCCAGAAGGGTCAGATTTTATTACTTTCATCGCACTGTAAGTGTTACAATCGCACATTCGAGTTGTCGTGTTTACTGGCAATACTCGTCACATTTTTGATCGACAGTTCATTTGTTCTGACACTATATCGTGTTGCTGGGCCATCCGGCGATGCAAATAACTCCAGGGGAAGCCAGAAATGGTGTTTTTACTACGGAAACGTGAGTCGGAGCATTTCAACGGTGCTCGTCGAGTTTGCGTGAGATTGAAGTGAAAAGAATAAAAGGGAAATAAATAAAAATTGGAAAATCCGAGGGACATCCCAATATTTTTCTTCCCAAAATTTGGATTGTGCAGACAGCAGTCTGAAGACAACAATTTTTTTTTTAGAACTTTCACCAATTCTTTACCTTTTGAGTCCCTTCAAAAATACCTTAATAATTGAAATAAAAGTCTAGAGTGTTTTCTTGAGGTACATTAATCATAGAAAAATATAAGACCTCTGTACCCCATCATCCCCCATTTATTTTCTCTTCCAGATCGAAAAACAAAATTCGACTTTCCCGCAGTTATCAGACAATCATTCGATATTATTCACGCTAATGCGTTTTTCAGTCCAGCTTTAGAAACCTCAAGCTCCAGAATGATGAAGTCATCGTCGTTCTCCTTGGCCTCTGACCTTTTAATGTGTCCAAAGTCCTGAGTATCGCCGAGTGTTCTCGATGCGATTGGACCCGCCTCGTGCTGCTTCTTCTCAGACTCCCCCTCCGTCAAGCTCCTCAGGGTCTTCATCATATCGGCTACGACATCTCGTGTCGCGATCTCCTCCTCAATCGTTGGTGGCTTTGATCCGTCCTTTGTGATAGTCCGTCTTGCGATGTGATCTAGGGCATAGGCTGTCTCAAACGGTGACAGGGAGTTCGCACGCCTCGCTGGAGCCAGAAGGGGTGTTATCGCCTTCTCAATGTCCAACACTGTTTGGTAGGCGTCTAGGGCTCTTCTCCCTTGATGCTTACCCGCTCTCGCTTCAAGAAGTTTCATCAATTCACTTGCCACAGTCTTTGGATCAACCGTCACCACTACGTTCACATTTCTATTCGTAATGGTTGCATCCACCTGGAAGTAATTCGGTCGTTGGGGGTAAATTTAACAAAAGGAAAGTGAATAATTGGACAGGAAATTCTTGTTAATTTCCGAGTGTTAATTATGAGGTGGGAATTTTTAAAAATATGAGGGAATCGAGTAGAAAATTGGATTATTTTCTTACGAACTTTTTGAGGTCTTTCATCAGCAGCTGGAAGGGGACCTATAAAGGTCGGAAGAAAACCTGGAAGGTTGTGCTGAAAATAAAAATAGAGAAATGGGAAACAAAATTAAGCAATAAATTTATTTGAGAGAATTTTAATCGAAAAACTTACGGAAGATGCCTGACAAATTCCGAAGAAAAGTGCAGAGATCAATACGATCTTCATGATTTACGTGACTTCAGGGAACACTTGGACACTGGAGATTTCCTCTCTGCAGTGGCTTGGCAGGGCTCGCTCTTTATGTAGTTCCAATCTCTGACGACGAGACGTAATAGCTTATCTGTTATGAATGGACATAAAATCATTGTTACCGGTTTTTTAATGGTATTTTCGTAATTCAGAGGTCACGGGTGAATTAATTTCGTTGGGTCCATGGGGACAGCGGTGAGCTCAGGTTGATGGAATTACACGGCTTGATTAATTTGATGTAATTTGATGTATTCGAGTTCAATTGGACATGGTTTTATTGGTCACTTCATGTGTGAAATCACGCAATTGGAAGTGCTATCACAGAACCCAGGGCACTGTATTAAAAATAATATGAAATTTGTTGTCGATTGTTCATTAAGAAGTTCCCACAGAAAAAAATATATCTGATATTGGGACTCGCCTGAATATTATGTTAAAAACTTTCATGCGATAGTTTCTGCCTTTTTATGAAAATTTATTGTTTTACGTGGTACATTGCACAGTAGAAATTTTCTGTAAAATTATAATAAACAGTAATTTTTTGAACTCCATAATAAATTACATCAGAGTTTATTTAATTGATGGACCAAATTAATTTAATGTGAATTAAAATTTCATGTACGAGATGAACGAAATTAATAGATAAACTCATGAGTGAGGGTTGGGAAATTAATGAGTGAACAATTATTATCATTTTGCCAACATTTAATTTATTTCATTTTTTTCAAATGACTTTATAAATGTTCGATTATACAGTTTTCCTCGGGGCCTCATTATGTCCCATCAGAGTCGCAGGATCCCAATCCTCTCCAAGATTTTCCTTGAGCTCGGAATTATTAGAAATAATCTGTCGCATTGTGTTTCCCAATGCTTCATAGAAAAAGTTATTGAATAGTTGTTGACTACTGAGAGTTGGACCGACGAATTTGGGGGGTTCCATTGTCGCTGCGTCAGCTATATTGAGGAGAGAAAAAAAATTAGTTTAAAAACATTGAATTCAGTGGAAAATGTAAAGAAGAAAAACCTTGAGCTCTTGTCTCATTAAGTTTCTTTTGTTTTTCTAATTCTTCCTGGAGTCTCTTCTCCTTTGCTTTTTCTTCCCTCAGCTGTTCCTGTCTCGCCTGTTCCTCCCTGAGCTTCTCCGCCTTAAGTTTTTCTTCTCTTTCCTTTTCCTCTTTGAGACTCATTTCCATCGCTATTTGGGCCTTAATTTTATCCTCTATTTCCTTTGCCTCTCTGAGTTTATTCACTCGATCCTGCGCCTCATCTCGAATTTTTTCCGCCAACTTCAACTCAAAAGCGAAGTCCTTCCTCCCAGAACGAGTGGTCTCATCTGTACTGGAATTTAAACTTCTTGGAGCAATATCACCCACTAATTGTTTACCCTCATCCTCCATCAAATCGCCTGAAAGATCAATTTTAATTGTTAAACATAAAAAATTGTCCTGCAATCCAGTCATCCGCTTTCAATATAAAAAATAAAAATCAACCATTTAATCCATCCAAGAATTGGGTCCAAAGTGATCGTGACTTCTGCTGTAATTTATCCGCACCAGTTAACGCAGTTTCAGATCTGTCTGAGGACAGAGCTCGTCTCCACCCCCGTAAACTCGGTGAATCGCAAATACTTGAGAGATTATAAACCAATTCATTAATTTTACGGACTTCATCATTCAATTGTCGAAGAACATTTGCTCGACACTGTAATCACAATAGAAAATAATGAGACAGTTCTGCAACTGATTACATCAATTTTTAAAAATTAATTCTAACAGGAAAATTAATTTCGACGAACATGAAATGTATTATTGCATAATATATTGATATATCATTATTACATATTAATATACATAATCGGGTAATATATATGATGGGGTTACTTACAGTATATTGACCTAGAATTAGCAACAAAAAAGTGTAAATTATTCTCGTCATGACTTCAAAATTTTTCAGCTGCGATCTGTCAACCCTCTGATTATAATTTATAGAAAAACATAAAGTCACTCCCTTCTTTAGTAAATCACCTCACATATCTGTCCCATAATACCCAATACGCGGTTCGTCGGAATGCATTTGTGTTTTTATCAAACGGCAGTTGACGATCGTAAAAATAAACTAACAATTCTCATAATGGGATAGACCAATTTTCGCGAGATTCGAGAGAGTTATTGCGTTTTAACTGTTGGCAAAATTGATTTTTTAATTATCACAGTGTTCAACGAGCTCCAGTTATATTATTATTGAGTTGTATTACGAGGTAGTTGATGAAGAGATTGTTCAGTAAGACGAAGAAACTTCGATAAATGGTTTATCATTTTTATTCAATATTTTGTACATTCGGTGGTGCTAGTCCTTAAATTACTGTTTTCACTTGACGCAGTTCTCTTTAAAAAAGTTGTAGGGTCTCTTCAGGGTTGTAGGGTGATGAGGAAGGCGTTGCAACTCTCTTCGGTAGGCAGACATTGCCCAAAGGCCTCTAATAACAGGGGCTCCTCCTTGATCGCTGCCTCGTAGTCGGTGAACGACACCTTTCCATCGTGATCAACGTCCAACTTCTTCAGGGCTAGTTCAGACAGATCTCGCACCCCCTCATCCGGGTCTTCCTCCCCCGGTTGTTTTATCAAGCAATTTCTGTTGATGTCGATCAATAAATGAGATGAAACCAGAATAATTATTATGAGCACAGAATTGTTGAAATAAATTCAGCTGAATTGGTCGAGGAGAAGCACTTCGCAGGTACCTTTTTGCTAATTAATATTGATCAACTAACTTGAATAACTGGAACATCTCGTCCTTCGTGATGTACCCATCGCTGTTGAGGTCATAAACTCTGAAGCAAAATTCCATTTTGTCTCGTAGGGTACCTCGCAGGAACACGTCGAGTCCAGTGATCCAGGACTCCAGCCGAATGGCTCCCTCGCACTCTCGATCCCAACAGCAGAACATTCGTTCTATCAAGGTGTCCTCGGTGATGATGTCGAAGGTATTGTGCACCAGCTCTCGGAATATCGTGCGATCAATTCCCTGTTGGTGAGAATTTGTTTTTAGGTCAAGAAATTCTAAACAAATTGTACTCCATTTTAATTCACCGATGGTACCTCCACGGTTTGAATTGTTTGTGGTCCTTTACTCAGGATTGATGAGGCTTTTTGTTGGGATGGAAGGGATGTGAGTTTCCTGTAGATCTTGCAAAGGGCCTCCAGTTCAACCCTAAAACAAGAATAAAATGTTGAAGGACGAAGAGACGAGGAAATTCCTGACGCAGGAGAAGAAAAATAAAATTCAAATTTGGGGCACGTTTTTTAGACAAAAATATCTGACCAAAATTAATTAATTAATTAATTAGGTGAGATTGAAGTTTTTGTGTCACTGCACCATCGAATTATGGGCCAGTAATGCTGACCCACTTACAATGTTTATGTTTATATTGAAATGACCTTGAAAATCTTGTTTTCTTCCTCAACGTATCGACGACCTTGGTGTAGTACGTCTTCATACTGGCATCGTCCGGCCGCCTCCGTCGTCTCCGCCTGGGGGGTGACTCGGAGCTGGGTTTTTTCGAGTTAACGGACGCCTTTCGTCCGCTCGTCAGGAAGATTGAAACGCTTTTCAGGACTAGCGCCCCAGTACGCGCACTCATACGACTCATAATGGCGCTGAGGTCGAGACCATCCCCACCACCCACAGGGTGGCCACCCTTAACCGGGCTCAGCATGTCTATTTTATCACGTTTTATATCCCTCCGTCGACGGAATTCCGCCTCCACGTGGACTCTAAGACCTAAAAAATCCCAATTTCATGACCAGTTCCCTGTCAATGGTCAGGGGTGGCACTGAGCGCGATGGAAAAGGGGATGAAAAACCCGGAAATTTCATGTTTCGGGGGATTATACGCTTTTGGGAACTTGATTTTCTTCCCCGGAGACATTTTTTTCCCTCGTCTCGGGTTCCTGACTTATTATTCCCATCGCATTTGCGTAATTTTATTTGCATTGCATGTCAAATCGAAGCCGCCTCGTCACGAATGATTTTAGAATCAATCGATGGCTGAACATTTAAGGGTTTTTCCCCTTCATCGCATGTAGTTTAAATTTTACTCCTCATCCTCATGACAATTGTTATGTCTAATGGTTTTTTTCCGCCCAAATAGCCGAGTTATTTCAATATTTTTGACTTCGAAAATTATACGTTTAATTTCGCTGCTGCAACGGTGCATGTCAAAACATCATTATCGGAGAGCCAACTGCATCAACTTCGCTCGTTAACATTCCTCCATATTTACCGAACTACGGACAACTCAGGATATCAACGACTGTTGATTTAAAATTTCTGAAATTGCAATCACCGGAGCCCAGGGGATTATCGTGAGCTATCAATGGTGAATCTCGAGGTATTCGAAATTACTTGGCATGTGACATCTGGGACAGTGAGTACAACTGTCTCCTGTACCTCCAGGTACATCAGGTCTTCAAAGTTCTGATTCCAATGCTGGATAAGCACTGACAATTTTACCGGACTCGAGTTCCCCCCTGATACCGATCAGATAGTCAATTCACTGCATTCCCAGGGTCTAATTTTAGGTTGTTATTCACCGGGTGATTGTGGGGTATTACACCAGTCGAGTAGTTACGACCGGATGGAGAATGTAATTTTCCCTAATCGAAGATACTTGCGGAAAATCGATTTTAGTAGATTTCGCAACGAACCCGTTGCAAGCCGAGTCTCTAGTCTTACGAGACTGGCACACGGATTTTTTTAATCCACCGAGGACGGGATTAAAATAAATTATGTTCTGTATTTTTGGGAGCAATAAAAAATAATTAGTAATTACAGGAAAAATCGAAATTGAAATTATTTCATTTAGTCTGACTCTTCCATATCTTCCCTCGATTTCTCCTCCCCCCTTCCCCCTCTCCGCCATTTACCCATCATCAGACAGATTAATATAAATTAATTGATGAATCCAGTCTTAATATTTGCCAGAAATCTTCTTTAGAAGTCGTAATTAAAGGAAAAATCGAATTTAGAATTATTTCATTCGGTCAAACTCTTAATCTAAATTCCTCCCTCTTCCACCCTCATACCACGTCGTCTACCCTTCATCAGAGAATTTAATATGAATTTGTTGACGTGCCCATTCACGCGAAAATTGAATGAATAATTTTTAACGTTTTTTCATCCCCACAAACCTGTGGAGCTCTAGAAGTCATGGAAATTAGCCCCGAATGGGGGGTGAAAACGCAGTGCCTAATGGTATTCGAGATATCGTGCGTCTGCGAGTTCTGGGGTATGATATACGGGTTGAATGGGGTTGATATCGAAATAGACCGTAAAACAACTCACCTCAATCGACGCACTGGTTCGCACTTGGCAGTGATAACTCGAGACGTGGTGGAGGTACTTCGTTGCCGACGGCGACGGGGTTCCATCGATCAAGCGACTGCTCGTTTCGATATTCCGAAGGAATTTGAATTTTTGTGATGTCACAGTTGGCGCCAAAATTGAATATAAACTCCAGTAATTTTTGTCGACGTCAAAATTTACCCAAAAGAAGGGAAAATACCCCAGTCCGAGTCCTACGGTTCGTCAACAACTTCTGGTGATATTTTTGGGGATCAATTCAATGGAGTTGTCATTGCATAATTAATTAGCAATTTTCACAAGAAAAAAAGGAAAAAATTAATTATTGTCACAATAAAAAGGTTTTCGTGGATGAAACACAATTTGATTGACTGCAGACGTGTAATCATAAGCGGATGGTTGTGGAGTAGGTTATTAATTAGTCCTTATTGCGTGTTGGGGATGATATGCCGTGCAGGCCTGATTAAAAACCCGAAGGGAATGTTTAACAATTTGAGAGGGATCATTTAGCCTCGTAAACGTGCAGGAATAATTAAATCAAAGAACTTCTTGACTAAAAGTTTTTCGCATCGTGACACCAATCAGCCCTTTTCTTAAATCACAGTGATTTGATTAAAAAGCTAATTATAATATTTATGTACATTAGTTTTATTATTAAAAATGTGAAGACTGTCTACAAATTCTATTATTTACACTTAAACACAGGTTCACCTTATTGAAACACTGCTGGAAAAATATCTACTGTTGATCAATTCATTATCAGTTATTCATCTTGTCCGTCAATGGTATCCAGAGGAAAATCCATTGACGTTGTATGAAGCCCATCAACATCACTCGGACAGTCTCCACTCATCCATGATATCCGTATCGTCCGCTGTACCGTAAACACGAGAACGTCAGTACTCGAATTAAAATTATTATTTGACAGGTAATCGATGACAGGGAAGTGCTCTTACCTGTAGTACCCACCACCCTTGTAGTATCCACCCCCTTTGTAGTATCCTCCCCTGTGATATCCACCACCGCCTCCATAGTACCTTCGATGGTGATGAGGATCCGGAAGCGCGTCAGCAGATCTGATGATTCTTGGAGCCATCGGGTCGTCGTCAACTGGAACAATCAGAAGAATTTTATCGAACCTCTGCCTCATCATCTTAATTTACACTTAAATATGATTGCAATCAAATAATTAATCATTCCGAGCTGATGACTGACTCTTCAGTCATTTTTTTTTGCTGAGTTATGAAGGGATCACCTTGTTCATCGCCTCGTTGCTCCGAAAGTGCCAGAGCGTTCACCACAACAGCAGCTAAAATCACCAGCAAATACAGTTTCACCATTTCGATAATTATTCGTCGATTCGATTATCCAGAATTGCACTAGTGATGAGCGCAGGGAAAAACTGATGTCCTCATGAATGTTGAGCAGACCTCTTATACCCCATGATCTTCACCGTTCTGACTCGACTTCTCCGAACTTCTATCACGCAGAGCGTAACGTTTCACTTATTCATGAATAAATTTCCATATTCGGGTGTCCTTCAATCCACCTGTGAAGCAGCAGCATCTTCGTATGAAAACTCTCTACACAATTAGCTTATTTTTCCTACGTCAGGGATGAGCGTGTCCAATGCTAAATGACTTTCCTCGAAGTCCTCGTGAATGGTGATGGATGATCATTGATAGATATTCTAATAATTAATTTTTTGATTGATTGCACCTCACGTCGAGGAGCAATAAAAATTCAATAAAAATTACGTTTTTTCCGCAATTCGAGAGCGAAAAATTTATCGAAATTATACGGAATTTTTCCGTCAGTTTTCCCCTTTTTCATTTTCTCTATCAAGCTCTGAGTGAAAGCAATAATTTACTGATACTAATAACAATTGAAAATATAAGTTTTGAAAGAGAAAGAGAGATATTAGCAGTGATTTTTGTTCACATGACATTTACTGCACGCGAAACTGGTAAAATAAACTTTTTTCCTCATAGTTGTCTTGCGATACAACAATAGAATTATTAATAAACGTGTTTTTCATAATTTTTAAATTTGTATTCAAATCCGCGGTGAATAATTTATCGACGATGATTTTTCCCGTAAAAACCTGATATTACCAGGTAATCATCAGTTTTATCAATGAAGATCAGACTTCCAGGACTTTTTCTGGATGATTTTTCCGAACATCTCCGAAAGAAAATTGTTCGCCGAAAAATCTTGACACCGATTTTATTCAATCATTTTAATGATCCTTACAATTATTTCCATGTGCTTTCAATGTTCTTTGTCACAGCCACTCGAAGACGATTCCATCATAGCCAGTTGCGAGGATTATTTACTCATCAATGGGCACGTTATTTTGGATCAAAATAATTAAATTAGTCGTCACTGTGCCGATGAACTAAACGTAAATTCAAATTATAAATTGAAGGGATAAATCACCTCACGAAGTTGATACCAATTTCGTCGCCTACCTTCACCATATAAGAGTTTCCTATCTTGAAGAGGCCGTGAGGCTGAAAACTCAACTGAACGGTCATTATTTGGAGTGAGAATATTTCCACCTGGAATTATTTAAAAATTGCAATAATTAATTTGAATGAATAATGAGTGCACAGAGAAAAAAATGAATAGTAAATATTCCGAGAAAAATCGTCACAGAAGAGACTTCCCCCTGCGATTATCCATAATTTATCATAACTTTGGTAATTTTTCATATTTTTCTCTCCGGGTGAGTCCTGGAAATTACTTCACGTTGGAGCTCACGATCCCTGACATTCATCACCAATTTCTGAAGGATCGCCCGCGTTCTTTCATACTAGAAAAAAAAAAATAACGTCAGCCCTTCGATTCCGACAAATGTAGCTGACAAGTGGAAAAGGTACTTCATATTCAGCCGTCGCGCAGATGCAGTTGACGGACACCAACTTCAAGCCAATGGAAACAACAACTACACCACCAGTGCAACCTCGTATCCATTTTACTGAAGTGGCTACTTCGGTGATCATTATCGTATTGTACATCACATAGAGCATCCAGGTGATGAGGAAAAAGGACGATAGCATCAGGAATATCAGCTGAGTTGCGTGACTCCGAGTCACCCGTTGCGTCAATTTTCTGAGCTCCAAATGCACGTGTCTGTGATAAATCAGCAATTAAAAATTTTAACCCACCAAACTACCCCCTCCCCATTTAATCTTGTGCATGAGAATCTTATTCTTATAATTAAGGAATAGAAAATAATTGATTAAAAAAAATTGTGTCGACTCTACTCAATTTGATTTTTCTACACAAATTATTAGCACATACTTCAAGTTGTGTAGGGATCTCATAATTTTTTTTCTCGTTAGAAATGACCCAACATGAACCCTGTAACTTCCTGTCTGGTGACCCCGCAGCCGGTATTCAGTCCCTAATTGTCCATCAGCACTTGATAATTCCATATTTTCCAAGAATTCATTGATATCTTGGTATCGTCGAGTTATATGTCTGTCATGTAATTACATGAAAGATCTACATGGAACATACTTCCCCAAATTACATACACATATATTTCCTAAATTGGGTACCTGATTGCCATGAAATAACTCAACTCCATGAGTGAGTTGATGTTGATGGCATGTGCTAGGCAACTGCATTCCAGAAAATAGCAGAATGTGGGAAAGTGCCCGATTGCCCATATCGATGATGACAAATTCAACGCAAGTGTCATCACACACCAGACAAATATGACCGACAGCTGGAGAATAACGATCTGTTGGTAGTTGCATTTAATCCCCAGGGCATCTAGCCTATGCTCCAGTTCCGACGACATGAGCAGCGTCTCCTGGTCCATCTTCAAAATCCCATGATCATTGTCTTTCATTTTTAATTTGTAATAAAAACAAATTGGCGATTTTTCCTATGTACACATCTCTGCATATACCTATCCTTTATGATCCATTTTGCCCCTCACGCATATATACGAAAATGAACCTATGTATTTATATATTTATTCAATAAAAAATTCTGCTTAATTACTTTTTGATTGATCCACGCGGAAATAATCATGAAAATCATGCAGATATTGTACATAACAACTAATATGTACGTAACTTTTGGCCGGTTCTGCATTTCAATGGAATTCCAGTGGCTGAGGAAAATGGTCACGAAGAAGTACCCGTAGGTGGTGAATACAACAATTGAATGGATAATCGTAAGCTTCACTCTGGGTTTATCCATAGGATAACGTATCATAGCGAAGCCGAGTATTGCGCGGACAATGTAAGCCGGCACCAGAGCTTCATACAAGTTCTTTGGTCTCCAAATTGTCATTATCAATACGATACTACACCAAGTGATCCACTGCACCCGGAACTACTGCTCCACTTTGAATTTTCTGACTGGTCTAAAAGGATAATATACTTTGCGAACATGAAATTGTCATTACTTCCCCCTCGGGGAATGCTTTACATCTGGGGTCAGTATCGCAATCATGATTGATAGGCCTTCAGACATGCGGTGTAATATTCTATTGCACGAATTAATGAGTTCGTATTTTTCCATCGACGACTCAGCCACTGATCGCTCCGGGTGGAATAATTCCATTAAAATGATTAAAAGGAATTGTTGACAGACACAGTATAAACAATAACAATGTCCAGGGTGTGGCAGGATGATTCAAGTGGTGGAAACGAAGAGAGATCGGTCAGAACATCTACAAATAAAAATTTATGATTTATTCAAGATTTAGTTCCACTTTGGATATTTACAATTCTACAAATAGCTGAAATGCTAGCCTCGAGAAACACAAGGAAGCATGATCCTTATACGGATCTAGTACACATTCACATTATTTCATGTGACCCTCTACGGATGGTATCGTTACCTAACTACATCGAATTATAACAAATTTAGACTGGGATATATTCGAGGGACACACTACTTCAAAATTATTTACAATATTCGATACACTTTTTGCCCAATTGATTAAAAATCCATAACATCAGTGATGGAGTTTTGCAAAGGCAACCGACTAGTTGCCACCACATGCCAAAATTTGTTCTCGAGACCTTCAATCCAAGGAAGTCTCCAGCCCGATTGTTCACACATTCCCGAACATTCAGAAACTTCAATCTTGCATTTGATTATTCTCGCGAAACTCATAGTGGAAGGAATTATAGCCTATCTTACCCTATCTTATTTACAATCTCTTCAGGTTTAACTTAAATTCTCTTAATATTCAGTGCCACAATTACCGAAACTACCGTTCAACCACGAAAAATATTCAATATATTTATTTCAATTAATCAACAACGATGTCTGGCATTTAAAATCTTCGGGTTATATACTTCAAATATATATTTTTCTATAAAAAAGAGAAGAAATTCCGGTGTGAAGTTGCAGAATGATTAAGCCCCCTCATCTCCACCTTTTTTTATGAATATCTAAAAAATTATGGAACATGGCGGAATTTTCATGATAACCTTTTTCGAAGGAAAACCAAAATCCTACAAAAAAGTCTACTAGCAAATCCTTCTATTGCCTCTAGATCTGCAGATATTTATCAAAAATCGAGGAGACCAGTCAACGCAACTCATTGTACCTCTTCACAACAGAATCATAAAGCAAAAAAAATTTTCTGCGTAGTTAATACAAAAAATCGTCCATTCCCAGTTCCTCTCTCGACATCTTCCTCACCCCGCAGCCGACATAATATTAATAAAATCATAAATTCACTCAATACGTGCATGACATTACCCTAAATGATTACAAATCTTTATTTTCTTGAATCTCTAATGGAGAATTGCCTTTACAACTCTCTAATCTCATTTCTGTTTTCGCTTTGACTTGGTCGGTCGTCTTGGTGTTTTGGCAGTATTGACATTGTTCACCAAAAGTCTATCACTAATTCTGATTTTATCAATTCCCTGTTCAATCTCACCCGAGTTAAATGCACGCTTTGACCCTCTCGTTCTGTACGAAATACTCCCCACTTCGTTGAACTGAGCTTGCAATCTCTGCGCGAGCTCGAAGTCCTCTTTCTCCTGTCGCAAAAGTCTCTCCATTTTATCCTGCTCTTCAATAGCCATATCATCAAGATTCTGGCTCCTCGGGCACTCATTTTTTTCGTTCGAAGCATCGCTCTCTTTCCTCTTCGATCTGGACGAATTTCTCTTCCCTCTCGTAGTTTCCATTTCAACGGTTAACGCAGGTGGTGATTCAATAATTTCAGCTGAATCGGTGAATTGGACTCGCAAGCTCTTCGATTTCGTTGCAACTTTTCCCTTGGATTTGGCCGAAATAATTTCTTCCTTGTCAGAGGATATAGTTCTGTTCCGCGTCTTGCGTTGATTTTTATTTTTATTTATCACCGGATCAATCACTTGGGATTGTGCTACTTTTCTCTTTTTTATCCTCTCAGCAATGTTCTCAATGGCAGCGCCATTTTCATTGACAGATGGAATTTTCAACAACGCTCGACTCCACACTGGTGAAGAATTCTCATCGACACTCGAGCTCTTCTTTTCACTTTTGCAGGAACTCTTTACCCAGGTTTTATCGGCTTCACTCTCAGTCTCATCCTCTAGAATCAATTTCTTACTCACTTTAGTGCCGTTCAATATTCTATTAATTCCTTTCGCATAATTTTTATTGTTATCGAATGATATGTCTTGAGCAAGGTCTATTTTTCGAACTGTTTCGCGTTTTGTCGGATTATCCAGTTGATCAGACTGAGCAACGCTACTCGAAGCCCTCCAGTCTTGGCAAATGCTGTGAGGATTCTGCTGGATTTTACCTGAAATTAAAAAATGTTCTGAATAAATTGTCATAAATTCACGGAGAGAAATTCCGAAGACTCGAATATTCTAATTTTTACCTCTGAATGCACTCCAAGAACAGCCAATTATTCGTTTGCTGGGTGCTGGTGGTTTTGGAAGGACGTTGGAGGCACGTTCAAAAATCGGAACAACTCGAATTAATTTTGGATCGATTTGTCTTCCATCTAGAAAATAGAAAGCGAAATGAATAATCGAATGGAGTCATTTAAATTGTGGGGTTGAGCAGGTGGTGGAAAAAGATTCACGCCGGTGTATTTATTGAATATTTATTGGCTTCTACACGATACAGGGTGTTGACTTGTCCTCTCTTGGGCGGTGTGCGTCCAAGGTAGATTGGAGAGCAAGTGTGTCCAAGGTAGGTTGGGGAACGACTATGATCGGGAAAAGTATGGACTTTTTAAAGGAAAAGTGTAGGAAAGGGAATGCCTTGGGATCTCTGATGTAGGATTAGGAATGCGCCGGTTCTGGGGTGTTCCCCAAACTAATGACGGGAATGGCGCCGGTTAAGTAGGTAATTAGCCTACCAGGTCCAGGGCTAGACTCGGTTGGGGGATTTCCCATCGAGTTGATGGGTCGGCTGGAGTCAAGTCGACTTAGCTCATTTTTTACGTGATTACGTGAATGAATCGTTAATTACCTTGTGAAAATCGCAGAGGTGTTCTGGGCATAGCCCTGATGGGCTTAAAATGATGAATTTCCTGATTTATACTGTCATGGCTGCCAGCACTACCGGCACTGCCCACTCTCTCCCCCTCATTTTTAACAGTTTCAATGCAAAATTCAATGCCAAGACCCTTGCCACTAGATAAAACATCGCTTGGTACACGCAACTCCTCTTCACTCCTCGTGCCATAAATCTTAGAATTTGAACAGCTCGGCTCCGAGTAATGACAATTGGGTTTTTTCATCAACATAACAGACTGATTCTTTAGAGTAACAACACTGTGAACAGAAACTGGAACTTGACAGAACTCCTTTCTATTCGTTGCCACTTTGACATCTAGAACTAAATTGTCGGACTGCTGGGATAATTTATCAGAATTACAATTGGAGTTTGATAAACTGGTTCTCTCGTGCTTCATGCTGGACGTGGTGCAATTATTGCTGACTGAGGATCCACTGTTCAACGGCAATATTTCAATTTCATTTCTCGGCGCTTTCATGTTCATACAATTACCGTAGAACGTTGATTTATTCAACAACTGTTTCTTTGCTATTGTTTTTGCCAGGAGTTGATCTTGTGCATATTGTGCCAATTTTTTTTTCTCCTCCTCTTCCAATTTTCGTATCAGTACTTCGTTCGCCATTATCTCGGATTTTCGCTGAAGTCGTCTTTCCTCCTCAGCAATTTGTAGTTGCATTTCATACTCCCGACGTATTTCACCTGCTGCGCTGATGATCTTGGGTGGGTAGACTGAAACATCGATAGAAGCTCAACAAATTTGAATAAATGGTCAATAGATGAGATAAAAAATCATAAATAAAAAACTATAATTGCAAGAGGAGCCATAAAAACTCAGACAGACGGGGATTCCCTTTCACGGATCACAGAGTTGACATTCGGAGGCAATTGGGGAAAGTCACAAAGGAAATTACGACATCATTTCGTGTAAAAAACGACTCGAGGGTAAAGAGAGCAGCTGCACTGATCCAGATGATCGTTTCCATATGAATAGCATTGGGAATGTAAATTGCAGGTTGAAAAAAAAAAAGCTAGGTTATGTAGAGTTGTTTATTTATGGGTAAAAATTTGTGACTCACCTGTGTCACTGGGAATTTCATTGTCCTGATCACTGCGTTTAACCTCAATTTCCTTGGAAAATCGCGATCTTATCAGATTCCACAGTTCACTGTTAATGAGAGTTTCGGATTTTGTTGCACTTCTCAACCAAGAACCAACTCTAACTCTGCACAGTGGACAACTGAGGCTATTGTGTTCAAATGTACCTTTCAGGCATCTTAAACATAGGTTATGGGTACAGGGTAATGTCACTGGTTCAATCAATATTCCACGACACACTGGGCATATAACATCACGTAAATTCATCTCTGTGGATGCCTGTGACAATGAGACATCAAACAATTTTGACGTCCGTTTCAAATACGTCGCCATCTTTCTATGATTTTCTTACGTCAATTCAGTTGTGTAGGAGTGAGCAGAACTACGTTTTTTCTACTTCTCCGATTCACTTTCTCCAGCCAATGGGAACGGTACGATATAGAAAACCAGATCGAGGGGTTCAATGCCGCCGAATGAAATTAGTGTGGGTGCACGGGCGAAAGATGGCGGCACCATCGATCGTCGGTAAAAAGGACAGAATGTTGATGTTTTTTTTTGACGTTGGGGAATCGTTCAAATTGGGATTCAGATCGTCGCTTCGTACAGAAATGCAGTGATAATTTATAAATGTTAGTTTATTCATTACATAAATATACATAGGCAGTTCTCCGGACGATTCTTCGCTGAGACAAACTTAAAATATTCCTGACTCCAGAATATATTGTACCTTGACAATAAAATATAGTACACGAAAGTGAGTTATGAAGTCACTGCGAACTCCTCCAATCTCGATGCTTCCTCTGGACAGCATCAGCTTGATGCATCTGATCATTAAAAGTCGACTGAGTTGATGCTGATTTTTAATTCTTCGCCAGACGTTGATTCTCCTTGATCCTGCGTTTGGAGCGCCTCAGCAGAGCTCTTTGGCTTACTCGACGAATTATTTTACTTCGGGAGAGGTGAATACCCTTGTATAACTCCTTTCGCTTCCATTGGTAGTAAAATTGGACTAACTGCGTCTGAAACAATTAAAAACTGTTAACCTCCCAGACCTTTTCCTCTCGCCATAAAAAAAAATGGGCCCTAAGGAGGGAATATTCTTACCATAGGTTTGTGAGGGAGGAAATCCTGTTGTATGGAGAGGAATCTCTTGCCATGTCTATGGATTCCAGCTTCGAATAGTGCCTGAAATAACATCACCATCAACGTCAGACAATCCCCAGTAATCACTCGCTGCTGGAGGAATCAATATTTTTGGAAGAAAAAATCGAAACTCACCTTTTCAACACTACTCCAGTGGTTGTTCAATTCGAAGGGTACATCTGTGTGGATCAGTAGCGACAGAGCTAATCCACCATAATATCCACAAAGATAAAAAGTGTTGCTGATGTACTCTTCTGCATAATCAGCGCAGGTATTCCTTCTAGCTTCCTCAGTTGGTATGCCCATCTGTTCCTGGGCATAACTCAAAGCGTTTCGTGCTAATTGAATGAACTCACCACTGCAGATCATTTCGTCATAGGGTGCGGGTATCCATTCGATAAGCTCGTGAACATTTTCGTATTCTATGTACGGATCTATGTCTGGACGCCAATTGGGAATTGATGCTGTTCTACTCGTGTAATCCTGTGATAAAATAGATAGACGGTGCGTTAGCTGGGGTGAAATGGATGGGTGGGCAAAATGGAATAGTAATGCGAGGATATGGGTACTTTATACTTGCGAAAAAATATCTTAATTACCTTCAGTGTATTCTCACTATTTTGGACATGCGAATGAGAAACCTGTCCACTCGACTCCTTAAGTCCCATGGTATCTTTTTCTGGTACTTCCCACACGGAACTGCAATTTATACTGAAGTCCGCGTAAGTTGTAACATCGGGTATAACCCGAAGTCTCCCCTCCCTTCTCCATTCTCCCACCCCTGTGGATAACGCGGTAATATCCTGAAATTGCGCATGCGCGAAGAAGGGAGGGGAGACTTCGGGTTATACCCGATGTTAAAACTTATGCTGACTTTAGTATACCTGCGGTCCTGTCTTTATTTTGTTGACACTCCCCCCACTTTTCGTCTCGAGCTCTCGTCGGATGTCAATCACTTTAGGGCCTAGATGATGACAGACAATCACGTCAAGCAGTCTAGGTAAATGTACAACTCCTTGGCGCTCGATGGCATCATTCGAAGGTGAATCATTCATTTTGAGTTGTGAAGAGAACGACTGTTATTATCAACTACGATTTTATGTTGACTCCAGGGAGATCAGAACAAGTACGAATATTTTTTCATCTTTTCTGATTACCCGGCTTTCAAGGGTGACTTCATCCCTAGATTTTTTATTTTTGTAGACCTTTATCCTCGTTGATTGTAAATGCCCTTATCAAAAATATTTCTAGCACGTTTAGTTCAGAAAAAAATTAATGTCATTGTCTAGAAAACAGGCAGAGATAACATTGAATTACTCGTTTCAACACAAATATTTGTCACTGAATTTTGTACATTTTTATTCAATAAGATCGATATATCTGTCCGCGAAAAATTGATTTGAACAACGTGCCATTTATCAACTTACAATTAATAGATGCAATGGTAATAATTGAACTCAGTCCCTTCTACGCCATGTGAATTTAGCCCTCGTGGGATTGGCTGGTGTATTTGACTGCACCGGTGGATGCAGATACGGACATCCATGTTTTGTACAGTACGGATGGTACTTGCACTGCTGGGATGTGTGTGAAAATACGCAGCCCAATTTAGTACATGACAATCCAAATTTGCACTTCGGATGTTTGTACGCACATTTGTCGCCGAATTTGCACGTTGGAAATGCACTGCAATCAAAATTTTATTATTAATTAGTGAAAGAAAATAATTACCTCCGCTGTGTTGGGAACGAATTTTTTTGAGGAATTCCTGTGGTGGGACTGAAAAATATGGAATTAATTTACCTGCAGGGAACAGCCGGATGCAAATACGCGCATTTTTTCCCCAGTGTACAGTTGGGCCAGTATCGGCACTTCTCTCTGGATGTGTCGCTGATTATGACTGGGGCAACAGGCGGCCGCTTCTCCAGACCTTCAATTAAATAAGAATAAATGACCGGGACGAGAATAGTACAGATAAGTGGAGATTACTTGGATACCTGAAAAAAATTAATAAAAATCGAATGTCACTACCTGCTGCACTAGGCGAAATTCCTGTATCTTCTACAGGGCTCGGGGACCTAGTGTAGATTATGGGACTCAATTTTCTTCTCTTCATAGCTGTATTAGCTGGCACATTATCAAGATAATTATTCTCATTATTCTCCGTTTCTTCATTTTTTCCGGATGTGTCGAGCTCCTCGACCTCCATCGTATGAAACTCCCGAGGCGATGACTCGTTCGGAGAGTTAGAGAGCCCCAACTCATCGTCCTCATTGACCTGACCAAATAAATGGCTATGAGTCATCAACAGAGACAGATGAAAAAAAATAATACTGCATTTGCATTAATTAATATTAACATAATTATTGGTTGAATAGAGTAATGAAAAAACTTGAAGGAAGAACACAATCTTCACTGTTAATTATCGATTTATCTGGTCTGGTAAATAATTTATATCGTCATATACCTCCATCTCTAACCCTTCCTCCTCGTCTGACGGGCCCTTCTCCTTCATATCGTTGTTGTTGTATCCGTTCAATGTGACTAGAAATTTTTGATTGTCATCGCCTCTTTGGAACAGAGACATGACAACACCCATTTGTTCCTCAGTAACCGATCTTGGAACGTCTAGAAATAATGGGATGTAAAAATCCAGATATTCTGATTCACCGTAAAAAAAAATGATAATTAGGTAAATAAGGGTGACTTACAGGGCTCTGGATCATTATTAACCCCGGTGTCGAGGTTGGTGAGTTCCACTTGTATTTTTTCCATGACTAAACGTTTAGTGGCATTCAGATGCACTGACAAATTCTTAGCTATTTCTCTTGTACGGGTTGATCTCAGTGGTTTGACTATTGCCATTTTTTCCTATTAAAAATTCACAGTCTTAATGGCAAAAAGCAAAATCAATAAATTCTCAAAAAAATCTATAGGGAAAAAAATGAATAAAACTTGAACGATAATTCCCCCGGAATTTCTTGGAATTAGAAAATCATTTCTACTGAATTTTCCACTGAATTCCCAGTGTTTTTATACTGAACATCATCGCAGATCCCGTCATCTAGCTCAATCTCAACCAGGATTAAAGTGATTGTACACATTGATCAGATGCAAATAAATAATTTATTACAATAATTCATTGTTGGCTTTTACAAGAAACACAGATGAGAATCTTAATTGTTATTTTAAGTGCAACAAAATCTCCTCAAATACGAGAAAATAATTGAAAAAATTCATCTCTTGGCGTGATTACTCACCTTCGAAATAGGTTCTGGATTTTTTTGCTTCACCACTGATTGATTGGCTTCAGCCACTGCTCGCAGCAACAGCGACTGCGTTGCCCTCTTCTGAACTGGCTGTAGTGGCTTCAGCGGTCTAGGAGTGACGATAATCTTGCTAGCCAGTGTCTTCCCCTCATCATTCTCCTCCTCCATCTCTTCCTGGTTCTCCAGTCTTTTAATTTTCCTCGAGCCCCACCTGTCCATCCTCTCCCTGTCTCCAACAGGATTATTAACAGCAATTATGTGAGATTTAACGGGCACCACTGTGTCCTCCTCATCAATTTCCCCATCTTCGTCATACCCTTGATCATTTTTATTTATTCTCGGGACCCCCAGCCTCCCCAGAGCCCTGAATTTGCTCGTGACAGTCCCAATTCGGTTTCTGTAACTCCGGTCAATATCTTCTTGGGAATCTTTGATCCTCAATTTGGACAACTGTCCCAATCGATCCTTGATAGTCCCCGTGGATCCTTCAACTTTCGATTTGACAGTGAACCCACTCTTTTCCCCCAGGTCTCTTCCCCCCAGAATCCTGCTTTTACTGTTGGGGAAAGAGGGACGATTGATCGGTTCTTCACGACTGCCTCTCCCCACGTCATCCTCGAAGCTTCTTCCCCTGGACACATTCCTCCGGTTTATCGTATCATGTGGCCTCTTCTCGAACCTCGTGTCCTTCCTACGATAATCGTAGACAGGATCGTCAGCTCTCTCCTTGTGAACTAGAAACTTTTTTCTCGGCGATGTCAAACCTAACCTCGTTTTTACAGACACGACAGACGTAATTCTCGGTTTATTAACACACGATTTAATGCGTTTGTCTTCTGATTCTGTTTCTTCTGACTGTTTTGATGTGCTTCTGGGTACGTCCGTTGGTTTCAGTCGCTTTGCAGGCCTCTCAGGAGTGTTGTCTCTGTCAGGAATTCGTTTGGCACTAGAGCCCACTGATTGCTTTCCACACGTCTCTAATTCCTGGGCAGAGTCATCTTCTGTCAGTGATTTGCTGACAGGCTGTTGCTGGGATTGTGGTGGCAGTGGTGGTGACAGGGGCCACGAGGATGATTTATCAACTTCACTAGAGTCGCTCTGGGAATTTGTACTGACCTCCACACGATTCTGAGCAGCTTTGACTGGCGATTTCTCAATCAGGGTTTCGTCCTTGGTGGAGATCTCCTCCTCTGGTTGAGTTGTGCTTCGCTTTTTTTTCCTCTCCTCCTCTTGTTTGACGATTACCGCTGGCAGAAATTCCCTAGGAGGTTTTTTCTTCGCAATCGTTACCTTTTGGAGCTTCTTCAGCACCTGATCGTGCAACCAATCGACGAACGGTGTTGTATTATTCTCGAGAAATAAGTTGAGATCCTCGTGCATCTGCTGACGGGTTTTTTTGTTGACTACCATTACCAGAATGTAGTCTGGTAGTTCCTCGTCGTAGCGCACTCCCAATTCCAGAAGCTTCGCACGTATCGCACTCTAAAATGGGATTTTCATCATGATTTTGAGTTTATGCTGTTGTTGGGGTTTTTGATAAATTCTTCGGGGTTTTTTTAAAGTTCTGGGTATCTTGATAGGATATTGGGGGGCTTGAGAGTCTAGTTCTCGATCAATGACAATCTTGGGCGAGTAACATGTGAGGTTTCTGCACTTACCCGGAGTTGATTCGTCACTTCTATGCCACGTACATCCATTTTTAATTATTATTGGTGACTACTGGGGATAATTGATGGTCGGTTGTAATTCTTGTCTCGATTCTTGCCTTCACGATGTTTACGTAGATACTGATACCGTACAAATTGCGGCCATAACAATATGCCGTTAGCGCCATGTTAGTTTGAGGTGCGGACTGCTGGTCGTTGGGGTGGATTTTCAATAAAAAAAAGTCTAGTGAAGACACCCCTGCAGGCTAGGGGGGGGGGGATCTACATAATGTTCTCACTCCCTTTCATTGGTCGAGCCTCGAACAGTGACTCTCAGTCACTCTTCCATGCAAACTCAACAACACAATCGTCTGCTCAGTTGGAAACTCGTCTGCAGGTCGATTGTATTCGGTACGAATAAAGAGGGTGTGTGTTGAATGCCTAACGTATAATGCCAGATGACGCGTATTTGATTGATAAGTTTTCTCAATAATACAAGATAATTATAGACTCGTTTTATGAATTAAACTCCAGGATAATCGATACAGTGTAACGAGGAAGTGGAAAAAATGTATGGGTGTGAGACGTCAGTGAACAGCAGAGGAAGTTGAATCACGACACAAACAAGGGCTCATTGTTTTATTAATTGAAAAAATTTTTGGTCCATTTGGGTTGATCACCAGAAGTTGATATGTCGTACAGCAGTGCCAGCGTTGAAAATTTGACGGGGAAGGCACAGGTAACATTATTACTCATTGGAGGATTTTTTATGGCTCGTTATCCAGTCATCGAGTGAGTCATTTGTCTCATCGAGAGATCAAATTGATAAATTATTCCAGTAAATTGAGGAGTGAGTGGACTCCAAATTTTTCTGGTGATTTCATCAGCTAACAATGGAACTTATGAGAATCTAATTTTTGCTGTATGCCCCAGGAGGATCTATTTGGCCCAGGGTCTTCCACCAAACTCCAAATATTTTGTTTGTCAATAAAAAAATCTCTCCCCAAACGTTCGTAAATTCTAACCCCTGCGATAAAACAAATGTTTCTAGAATGGAGGAGGAGGAGACAGCAACATGTGCTTGGAGCTGGCCCTCGAGGGTGAGCGTCTGTGCAAAGCAGATGACTGCAGATCGGGTGTTGCCTTCTTCCAAGCAGCGATCCAAGCTGGCACCGATGATCTACGAACGTTGAGTGCAATATACAGTCAACTGGGGAACGCCTACTTTTACCTTGGTGACTACGTCAGAGCAATGGAGTACCACAAGCACGACCTGACCCTGGCTCGCTCGATGGGTGACAAATTGGGTGAAGCCAAGTCCAGTGGGAACTTGGGGAACACCTTGAAGGTGATGGGCAAATTCGACGAGGCCATGATCTGCTGTAAACGCCACTTGGAAATATCCCGAGAGATTGGGGACAAGCTGAGCGAGGGGAGGGCTCTCTACAACCTTGGGAATGTCTACCACGCGAAGGGGAAACAGGGAGGAAGGGGACCCCATGATCCTGGTAAATTCTCCGAGGACATCAGGCAGTGCCTCCAGCAGGCGGTGGGATACTACGAGGAGAATCTGACGCTTATGAAGGAACTTGGGGATTCAGCGGCTCAGGGGAGAGCCTGTGGGAATCTGGGAAATACTTTCTATCTCCTGGGGGAGTTCCAACAGGCCATTTTCTATCATAATGAACGGTTGGTAATTTTTTATCGATCATTCAATGGTTTTTTTGGGGAAAAAAATCCTGAAAATTCTCACGAATATTTTACAAATTGTCTTTTTAATTTAGTTCATTAATTATGAAAAATCACTCAATGACAGGTTGAAAATAGCTCGAGAATTCGGTGACAAAGCAGCTGAGAGAAGAGCCAACAGTAATCTCGGCAATTCCCACATTTTCCTGGGGGAGTTCGAGAAAGCTGCGCAGCACTACAAAAGAACCCTCGTCCTTGCCCAGGAGCTTGGTGATCGTGCTGTCGAGGCACAGGCGTGCTACTCATTGGGCAATACCTACACACTGCTGCGGGATTATTCCTCAGCGATTGAGTATCATCTCCGTCACTTGGTCATTGCCCAGCAATTGATGGATCGCGTGGGCGAGGGACGTGCCTGCTGGTCGCTCGGTAATGCTTACTCGGCGATGGGAAATCATGAGAAGGCCCTCCATTTTGCCAGTCTTCATCTCAACATCTCCAAGGAACTCGGGGATCCCATGGGACAGGCAACGGCGCAGATTAATGTTGCAGATTTGCAGAAGATACTGGGAATGGAGAATAACGAGAAGGAGAACGATAAGGGAAATAATAATCCCCAGTCAGGGAACAGTGTTGCCGCCTCGTCACCTGGGAGATATCGACTCAGGAGGCAGAGCATGGATAATTTGGATCTCATCAAGTTGACTCCGGATGGCAAGCAGAAGGAAATCGAGCCACCAGCAGCACGAGCTGGCATAGCCCCTCAGCCTTCGCAGGAAGAGGAGGAGGAGGATTTCTTCGAGCTCCTGACAAGATTCCAGTCTGGGCGAATGGACGATCAACGGTGTGTCCTGAAGACCACCAAGAAGATGAGGACTAAGGCGCCTCCACCAGAGAAAGAGAAAGACGGTGATGATCTACTGGAATTAATCGCAGGAATGCAGAGTAAACGAATGGACGAGCAGAGGGTGACCCTCCCCTATCTCCCAGGTTTAACCACAAACCCAAAGACCCAGGCAGTCATGAAGACCCCAATGAGAAATCCTCAGGACCCGGATGATTCGTTCATCGACATGCTCCTGCGATGCCAGGGCTCGAGACTGGAGGACCAGAGGAGCCCGTTGCCAGCGGCGTCAACAGTCCAGGACAACGAGGAGGAGCAGAACCAAAGATCAAATGGTGCCACTCGGTCAGCCACAACTGTCCCTGAGGAGGATCTCTTCTCACTCATTCAGCGACTACAGGCTGGTCGTATGGAGGACCAGAGGGCCTCTGGACCCAGCAAAAATCACTGAATTCATCAGCAATAATTCCACTCGTTTATTTATAAATTAGGGTCTTAAAGTTAACAGTGCCAATTTTATTTCATCTTTCATGGTTCAGAGTGAAGGACGATCCCTAAGGGGAATACATTAGAGAGTAGAAGAACACGTACGAAAGAAATCAGAAGGAAATGTCGTCGTCGGAGAAGTTTTGGAGTTAATTATATGTGAAGAATTGATAATACAAAAGCAAGAAAAAATTCAATTAAATTTCTGTTGGTTTCCAATGGAAAAATTCTACGTCTTGTCAATGAATTTTCTTCGTACGTGTGGACATTTTGTCATTCTTTTGTGCAACTGCCAATTACCCCAGATGAATTATCATAATCAAAAGTAATTGATTATTCGAAATTAATGACGTGACGTGCATGACGATGGTGAATAGAAAGTTATACGTTGGCCATGCAATTCTATTCAATTTTTTATCGATAAAGTTCGTCAGTAAAATCATAAACGCAGTATTTTGAAAGACTTGAGAACTGATTAGACTTATTTTCACTCCCTCCTAGGACGCATTATTTTCCAATGGATGCGAGAGGGCGAGATATATTTCTATCGAATGACCAGTGAACAAAAAAATAGAGACAGGTCTCGATGGAGAGTCAATAGTCCATCCATTTCTATCTCAAATATCACAGAAACAACTGAGGAAAATACTGAGAGGAGGTGGATTAATTGTGCCACGAGAAATTACAAAAATATAACTAGAGTCTTATTGTTAGAGAGAATTTACATATTTATTATTAAAAATTGTGGATACTCTGCTGCTGCAATTGCCTATTTCCTCTGATATTCGAAACGTTCTCAGTTTATTTTAACGGCCTGAAGGGTTCTCCATTTGCCATTTATTTTAGGACAGCTCTGGTCTGTCGAAAATTATGATTGTGCAGTCAAAGAAGTGGACAATTGCAATTTTTCTAGACAAGAAAAATCCCAGACAAATGGAGTAATTTTTTCCACAAAAGTTTCAATAGAAGTTTAATAAAATAATTCCACTGAATTATCTCCTCCCTTTTACTAACTTCAATTACTAAATTCCTACGAACATTTATTTACCCGTAGAAATGATATATTTTCGCATAAAGTTAGATAATATTTTTTTAGAAGATTTTACATAACTACTGAGACAGTATCAATCATTTACAATTATTTTGTATCATTGAGTTGTAGACGTCATGAAGATGACGCTCTGTAAGACGACCTATTTCTTAGAAAAAAATATACTTTTTTCTTAAAATAAAAATGTTTGTCATTTGACTTTTACTGGGAAACAAATGAATGAATGTTTTTGATGGCGAGTGGTGATGATCCCAGATATGGAAAAGTCGATTCCTTGGAGTTTATGGAGTAATGTGTCTGACAGGGGGACGTGGGGTAAATTTATGAACGTGTTTTCCAAATTGTGGTGAATTTAACTTCATTTTTTCGTGGATTCACCACATCCAGATGATCAATCACCTCAGGGAATTCTATTGCCACCTTCGTTGGAGGCTCGTGAGTGGAAACGATTTCACGAAATTGAGGACGTGACTCCTGTTCTCCACGACTCAACGAATTCCCCCGATTTGTTTTGTAATAATCAACATTTATTGAAGAGCGAGGTAAAGAATGATTGACAACATTTGCAAACATTAAATTTTTATGAAATTATGCTCTTTATCATGAGATGGAAGTGTTCAAATAGTTCATTAGTTCACGATTTCTTAAAGATATTTTTTTATCAGTTCATCAAGTGGTTTTGTTCGACATTAAGAATATTAAATTACTGCCATCAAGTGGATGGCAAAAGGTGGCAGGGGTGGCATCACATTTACTCCCCCAATAAATCCCTGAACGATCCGGATCATAATCCCCAACTAAACCCCGATGGTACGTCACCAAAATCGATTGTACAATTGTTTTGGATCTTCATGGAAGTTTTTCTTTGAGTAGGAAAATATATGGTGAGGCTCTTCTTCATGGGCTTCTGGAGGTGTTTCATCGTGGATGATACCATCCCCCTGGGCTACGACGGCTTGCCCCTGCTTCCGCGTACGCAAAATAGGAATGAATTATGGCCCATGATTCTGGCGAAAGGAGTCTGGCAAATCGCTTCCCTCAGCGCAATCAATGATTGCGAAACGGCTGATTTCAATTCATTCCTGTGCTTTACAGGTCAGATTTTCTGTTCTCGTTTCGATTACTGTAGCTGATATGCCCCGAAAATTAATTCGTAATCCATTGATGAGTCACGTGTATTTTTAATAAATTTTGTTGAACGCGTACAAATAAATCCGCAGCAAAGTCGATTGTTACAAGCGAAAATTCCCGATTATTGGAAAATATTATAGGGAACGATAATTCTATAAATTCCTCCGATTCTCGCAGAATGACTTCCGGGAAAATTTATGGGTTCAGCTTTAACGCGGTTATTCCACGTGGCTGAGGAAATTAAATGTTATCAAGGTTCGAGTAACAAAATTAATCTATTATTTTTTACGAGTTAAAAATTCTAAAATTTATACTTTAAGAGCATAAACAGTTTTTTTCCACGAAAATAGAACTTGGTTTATCATCACAAAAAACAATCTCGTTTAATTATCCAAAAAACAATTAGAAAAAACTGTTCTATATTTTTTTTGCCGAAAAAAGTCCAGCTCACCGCGACAAAATTTACCACTAAAATTATTTGCAACCCGCGAATTGTGATTTATTTCAATACTCGTACAACAATTATTTTAGAAAATTCCTGTACCTTTCCGGGGTTTTTATCAGAAACATTCCCGGGAACGTTTTCGTGCGTTAGCTATATTAGAGACTAGCTCTAGATCAGGGGCACCAGTGTCCACCTGTTACCTTCAATACCTTCGAAATCCCGAAAATTAATTACTAGACATTTGTTTGAATACAATCAATCGAAACATGGGGAATTCCTTCGTCGCCCAGGTCATGATCTGCATATTAGCTGGGGTATTAATTATCCCATTGACCGAGGTAAGTGATTATTAAATTTGCCACCGCGCAGAACGTCCAAATTTCGCGAAAAACCGCTGATTAAAATTATTCCGACAGCGCAAGAAACGAGACTCAAAAATTAATTGTCATTTTGTCTCGGTCTCCCCTCGACTTAAAGCGAAATAAAAAAATATTAACTTTACGTGACTATAAACTATTTCTCCGGCCCTAGGGCCAGCCGAGAGATTACTATTTTATTTCATCCGACGATATAATCCACAAAAAATCCAGGGTGGACCTGGTGGTCCCAGAACGTAAGTCCCCTGCCCCCCAGGGACCGCTGGGGACTGCTGACAAAATACTCCGGAAATCCGAGTGACTCACGATCGCACCCGATTTCAAGCGATGAGCCTCCAACGAAGAATACGGTACCCGAAATTCCCAGAGACAGGAGAAAGGCCCAAAGGAACAGTAAAAATAAAAGGCCCAGTGAGACGACTGCCGGGGCAGGTGAAAAGACGGAGGGGAAAGGGCCTGAAACTAAAGAGGATTTCCCTATTTTGACACTTTTATATCTCCACGACAACGAAGTCATCCGAAAAGATCATGATGAAGTGTCTGAAATCCCCTCAGGGTACCCCATATTCATCGGATCCACTTCTGATCGCCCATCAGACCCCACGCAGGTGAAAATAAATTTATATTTTTGTTCCTGCGATGACTTCCACCTCTAATAATTCTCTGAACAATACTCCATATGACAATTGACATGGCACATTCCCCAAACACTAATTAAATAATTATTTAATTGGTGTAATAATTTTTCCTATCCAATCATCGGTTTTTAAAAATTATTCTCCCCCTTTCCCTGAAGATTAAACTGCCAATCGAGCGGTGGAGGCTCTCGCGCTGGGTCCCCTGGGCAGTCCGTCAGGGTATCATAGACCCAAAGGCCCAATTCTCCCCCACGAGGCGTGTTCTCGTCCTCCCTCTCGGGGCCACTGACCCCCAGCTCCACTGGGTCGACTTCAACGACTTCACCGAACACCCAATGGACTTCCACTTCCTCTTCAAGGGCGGGTACTTCAGGTGCTCGGAGGCTGTCTCCAACATGTCCAACCGCCATTCTGAGGCCAGGAGTGAAGGACAACTTGAGGAAAAAAATAAGAATAGAAGATTCCATTATTTTTATGACCTCAAGCCCTCCAGGAACGAGCCACTGTACCTCCTCGTCGATTCTCTGGATGATAAACTGCTTCTCGTCAACTTCTGGGTCTACGGACAGCACTGGAGCTCTCTGGTGATCCAGAAGTGCAGCTGGTTCCGTCGGGATCAGGGAAAAAATTTGCTGAACATCCGGACGAGGGGCTGCGCCTCGAGGACGATCTGCCTGGGCCCTGGAAGGCACCTGCTGAGGGTCTTCTGCCAGGTGATGGGGTACTACTGGCTGACGGTCTCGTCAAACACGGATTTTCGCGTCGGGGAGAGGCGAGAGGTCCAGGAACTCATGACTGCTGAGTCAGAGAGGATTAAGGCACTCGGTGCCGACGTGCGACGGAAGTTGGCGACTGCTGTCGACTCCCTGGGGGCGATGGAACATGTCATGGACTGGAGGAATTTTTGTGAGAGCTACATGCCCAGGGGAAGATGTAGCATTGAAGATTTATCGAAGGTCAATCGGGTGAGGATTCATGAGGCCTTCAGGGCTGAAGCTCTTCATGTTCTTGAGGAGAAGTGTCGGGGGGATGTCGGGCGTCTGGCGAGACGAGCGCTGAAAATATTTTTTATGATCGAGGTGGAAGGGGATGGACGACAATCAGAGATTGGAGGTGATGATGATGATGGGGGTGAGTGGGAAGGGGATGTGAGGAATGTTCTAATGAGTTCGCTACATTTTTGCATCAAATTTTGAATTTGTGTAGCTGAAGAAATTGGGAGAAACGCAGCTGTGAAAATTCAAGGATTTTTTCGAATGTTGAGAATGAAAAAGTTTTTGGAAATTCGCACTCGTCGAGTGGCGCATCAGGGGGTGAATGAGGGTCTTCAGAAAGTGCTGGAGGTGTTTGACGAAGAGTCCATGGGAGAGCTCATGCGGAGATTTATCATCAGGATCGAGGACTTCAGGGGATGCTATGATTGGACGTATGAAAAAATTCGATAGACAATCATTTTTGAAAAATAAAAGTCAAAAGTCCAATACGACGACGTGGATTCGGTATTTTTTACTGTAGCTCTGATCTCGAGAATGTCCTGGGGGTTCAGAAGATGACGGGGAGAGCTGTGGTGTCCTCCCCCGGGTGGATTCCAATGGTTCGATACAACGTGATGGTACGTGGGGAGGAAACGGTGTTCGCTCTGATGGATTTGTTCGTCGATTTACCTGGGTACAGTCTCAGGTGCTTCGATAATGATACGACGAGAGAGATTCAGCGGGCGGTTAATAACGTCATGCCGTTCCATTATCGGCGGAATCGAAGAGGGTTTACTGTCCTGGGGTACGGTAGGAGCGACCTGGAAAGGTAACAGAGGGTGCGTTGGGTGAAAAAAAATTGTGATAAAAAATCTGACAGATGAAAAAGTGAAAAAAAAATTAATAAATGAGTAAATAAATAAAGAGATCCATTAATCACTCACTTAATTAATAAATTGCTGCGCTGCACTAGGACAACTGAAGTCCAGTGGACCCTCCACATAACAACAATGAAAGGATCGCCTCAATTTTACGGATCGATCAGCCCTCTGCCCCCAATGATCGAAGCAAATCCTGCAGTTCATGAATTATCCAACATCTACATCCCCAACTCCAATAATTACATCGCTAAAGCCATCCTCAGGGTCTCCACCAGCTCCACTGTATCTCTGAGACTGCAGGTCAGTTACTCCAGGACGAGAATCAAAGTGCGAATTTCCAGCGAGACTTCGGAGAAATTCCAGGAAGTTTCTGGTGGACCTGTTGTCCTCGTGCCAGTGGTGAACCTGGACGACTGCGAGGTGGAGTATTTTATTCACGCGTTCGTCGTCGGAGACTCCTGGCCGCTGACGGCTGACGACTGGCGGTGCGTTGAGAAGGCGAAGAGGGATGTGAAGGTCAGGATTTTAAAGACACTTTCCTCTTCGTCTGGAGAAAATTTCCAGAGGGCTCGGGAGATGGCGGGGAGTCCGGAGGATTCCGTGGAAGGGCCCCGTTGGAGTCTTCAAATTTTGGGCCCTCCAGGGACCGCTGTCGAGGTGATGATTATATTGAAAAATCATTTCTCTAGCGAACGTCCCTAACAGAAGATGATGAATGGCCGACAGTCGGCCGACTGTCGGCCAACATTGGCCGAATGTCGGCCGACTGTCGGCCATTCCTCATCTCCTGTTAGGGGTAGAATTAAAGTCGGTGGCGAAGTCAACCGAGCACGATTGTTCCAGCTTCGCGAGGACACCCGGAGAGACCTTGAGATCCTGCAAACAAAAATCACGTGGGAGTCCCAGGATCCGGGGAGATCCCACCGGGGGAAAAATCTGCGAGAAAAATTCCGCGCGGAAAACTGCATTCAGTTATTTGAAGAAGAAGATGAGGTACCTTCAGACGTTGATGAAGAGGTTCGAACGTTGAGTCCCCCTCGGGACCACCGGAGACTGCCCCCTCTCAATCTATCGACTCTACGGGATTCAGCCGACGTAGGGACAATGTCGCGAGAGCTATCGAACGATAACATGAGGAGAAAAAAATTACTGGAATTCGAAAAAAAATCTAAACATCTGATGCAGCGTTTGGGGATGACGATGACGTCTTCCTTGAGAGTGCCAACACAATAATTTATCGGGTTGTAATAATAAATAAAAACGCTCAAGGTCATCCCCACGAGACTCTCGACTTGATGACGATCTAAAATTAATTTAAGTCTTGTCGCGGGGTCGTCACGAATTTTCGTAACTCGACGTGACCGAGATCAGTCTCGATCTCGTGTGGAGATGTATAAATTATTGAAAAATGGCACTCACGTGCTGCAGTGGCTGTCTCGCAGCCCATGAAGATCTCAACCAGCTACCGGCAATCACTCTCCTCCAGTCGACACAGGAGGAAGGATTATGTAGGCTTACGCACATGCTCACGTCGAAGAGGAATTTAATCACCGTGAAATTATTTCTTCATCCGGTTGAATATTTTCTTTCGTGAACGACCCTAAAAGGATTAGTAAGCTGATCTACTCGAAAAATAAATTTATCGGAGTCTTCTTCTTTATTTATTTATTTTTTTTTGGAAATCCGACATCCGGCTACTGCACATCTTCATTTTTCAGTGATCAGGACAATTAATTTATCTCAGACCAGGCGAACAAAAGGACGAATATTCCTTGAAAAATTAACTCCAGAAGATATTTAGAATCAAAATCAGTTCAAACTACGTTTGAGGAATAGAAAAATGTCTTTGTTTATTTCTGATTTATTAAAAAATCATTCAGTTTTGTGTAATAACAGGAGAGTTATGATTGACAGCAACGGAAAGTCTGGATTCATCGGCAGGAACTAAGGAATCCAGGAACTTTTCAGTCGTCATCAGATGGGATTAATTTATGTAACAAATGGAATATTTGCTTTTTTATTTAAATCGCCAGGTTCAGCCCCGTCGTATATGGTGGTCCCCAACCAAAGAAGCCCAGGATTTGGATGCCCTTCTGGACAAAACTTTCACGACCGAATTTCGCACTGGATACACAAACGTAGCCGGAATGACGGTACCCAATACTTTCCCACCTGTCGCTGAGCGTATTGATAGGATGACAGTCTACGACGATGATGTGTGGCTTGGCGGCTTTCCAACGGCAGGTGAGTCCTGACACTCAACCGGGTGCCATCACCAGTAGGTGGAGACATAAGGATCTTCACTCCTTTCTGTCCTATTTATTCTTCCTGCATTATCATAATTATTGTTTTTTTAATTTAATTTGTGCTCATTGTTCTGATTTAGACTCCACGTTGGTGCAGGAAATGGTCTGGTACCTCGGCAACAATTTGGACGACATAGGAGCAGTAATGGAATTGGAAGTTCGTTTTCCACTCCTGGAGTAAGTGATTTTCAGAATATTAAGAGGACAATAAAAAATAATTTTGAAGAAAGAAAATTGGATTGAATGAAAAAATCGTACTGCCAGGGGTTCCAGGGTAAACATCCGAATACAAGGATTGAAGTTTCTGAACAGAATTTTTTTTTCTAGGGCTTCTGGTCTTCTCGATAAATCCGCACTAATCGAGGCATATCCGGAAGTGAAGCATCACCTGTTTGCACAGGACAGTATAGAGTATGTGAAGAGCATCCCCCGACCGAGGTACATACAATCTAATCTTCCACTTCATCTTCTACCCTGGTCGTGGCAAAGCGGTCAGACCAATGCGAAGATGATCTACGTCTACAAGGAGCCAGAGGATGTGTGCATGTCTTTCTTCAAGTATGCCAAGCACATCGCTTTCCGGGGAACTTTCGAGCAGTTCGCCACACTTTTCCTGAATGACAGAGGTAATTGGAAAAGTTGGATAGATGCGATCAAGTTTTAGTGAAAAAATTCACCAAAAAACTCAGTGAATGTGAGAGAAAATTAAGGAATTATGGAATTAATTAATTCCATAATTCCTTAATTTTCTCTCACATTAACTGAGTAATTATGGAATTAATTAATTCCATAATTCCTAGTGGAATTAGAGAATTCCATTGAAATTTAATAGAATTTTCCGACTGCTGAGAGATTTAATTGACTGATACTTTAATCTTAACTTTTTTCATTAATTTAGTTCCTTTTGCCCCATTCTGGTCGCACGTAATCAGTTTTTGGAACAAACGAAATGATCTCTCGTACAATATACTATTTCTCCGGTACAAAGAGATAGAAGATGTGAGTAATGAGCTCCTGCATTTACGAGAGTCTTATCCTCCACAATTGTTTAACGTTAAATTCTTTTCCTTATCGAGGATTTGGCATCGGTGGTCACGAAGGTCAGAGCCTTCCTGAACAAGCCCCCTCTGTCCAAACCAGAAATGGAGCTGGTGCTGGATCATCTGAGTCCCCAAAACATGGAGAATAATCCAGCGGTGAACCACAGGTACTTGTTTGAGTTCGCGAAGGAGTACTTGAACATTCCAGAGGAGGAGGAAGTCGTTGGAGAGGACGAAGAGGACCAGCAGGAAGCGAAAATGACCCCCGAACTTCAGGCGAAATTCGATGACTGGGTCTTCAAAAAGATTAGAGGCACTGATTTTTACCTGGGACGAGACGTTCAGAATTAATGTAATTAAAACAATTGTCGATTCAATAAATTAAGTGTCGAAACCAAGAGAATTAATTTTCGTACGCATAACGCAGAATAATTGAAACAATGGCCCTTATCACAAACTAGATAAAACTTTCATTAAAAAAATGAGATGAGTCGAACGAACGATAGCCCCCACCACTGTTCTCTCTCCTATTCGACGGATTTCCCCCTCCCCCACGGCCTCATTAATTATATCTATGATATGACATTCGTTGGGAATAAAAATTGCAGAATTTTTTCATCTCCAGAAAGGAATTATCGTATCTTCAACCCGTTGCATTGCGTAATCCATTAATTTCAGAAATAGTCCAAACACCCCCAATCAATTAAGTCAATTCAATGTATTTTCATCTCAATTCGTTGGACAGAGCTGAACCGATGAATTCCCTCCACATTTTGTGTGAAACTCTCGTGCCGATGACGTGATGTGAAAATTATTTTTGTAACTTGATACACACGTTTGAGTTCTATTTATCGTCTATGTAATTGCCATAAAATAAACATGATGGTGAATAAATAGCCAGCAATAGCGCCATCGATTAATAGTGTCTCAATATACCGTGACGACATGATCATTAGTGTAAATACTTTTATTACGCAAATATTTATCATTCCCTTGGAATTTTTTACTATCAAATTTTTAATGAAGAGGAATAATTTTTTTAACGTATCATCTGGTTGGAGGTAGACTCTATTCAGATGCAAATTGCAGATTTATTTATTCATTTGTTCCCATTTTTTATAACTCAGGGAAAAAATTGAAGTTTCAATGGAAATATAAAATGATTAGAAATTTATGCCCAAATGATTTCAACGGAAATTCGTATCATCTTTTTTCTATTCATTAACTAATTATAACTATTCAGTTCGAATGGAATTCGGCACAAAAAGCTCGTGACGAGTCGTTCCCTCAGAGGGGCGCCAGTCTAGTATTTGCATTTTATGGAAAATCTGTCGATCGCGGAATGAAACAAGTGGATAATTATTGTTTTTGCGAAGAGGTACAATTACTGTTCCCCAAAGAATTTTTGAATTTGTTATTACCTCGCGATTTTCAAATACAAATCAATAAAATTATTGCCAGTAGCCTTTTTTCAACAAAAATATCATTTATTATTTATTACATGTAATATATAATGTACAATAAATTATATATTACAGACATTATATAGATATCTTATATATTACATATGGAACTAAATTTTTTATAAAAAATAGACTTCTAGAGGGTGAAACGTGGGACGAAATGACAATCAACCACTTTTTAAGTGAAAATTGGACGTCGGGCTAATTTCGTGATAAAATTAATTAAAGCTCTTATTTTTATCTACAATTTGTTTCTGCGTATATGCACTTATACATATTGATAAAAAAAATAATGATATTTATAAGAGATTTTTTTTTCTTCCTGTCACCCGATAAATAGTGTTGACAGGAGTCTGGAGTCAAGTATCTTCGGCCAAGCGAGACACTGTCACTGACATCTTCGAATGTACGAGCGAGAGTTCCGTCAAAAGAGGCAGATACAGGAAGAGGAGGCTGGAGTGAAGTGAGAACACAAATGAACAGAGATGGAACTACGAAAAACCGACGAGCCCCGGTGAACACTTGGGCTCCACAACGTTCCCGACAGTCTCACGTCGAGTTCCGCCGGCGCATCTTTTCGGGGATCCTCTCGATCGTTTCTGAAAAATCATCATTTTCACGGTTTATGAATGAAATGAAACTGACCAATCAGTATTTTTAATTTAACGTTCAATTATTTATTGGCCTCATCGATGACATGGGCCCCCGTGACGAGTGATAAATCAGTGAATTGTGATTGTTTAATCGTTGTCAACTGGATTAATAAAATATCGAGAGAGAAAATGTGGGTGATGATATAAGACTTGCAATTGAAATTGTTACATCTCCTTGATCTGACGATAATCTTCGCCCTTTGCGTTATCACTGGGTTAAATTAGAAACTGTCTCATTATCGCGAGTCGCGGTGGTAATGTTTAAGGTCTTGTCTTTGTTCGGGTTTTACTCAGTCCGGGGATTATTGTTATTGAATCGACAATTTCATTGGTAATTCAGCGAGTGCTGATTGTGCAGTTGATTGACGCTTGCGGAAGGATAAACAATATATTTATTTATTATTTTATAACGGAATTTCGAGCTACGATCGACTGTCGCTCGAACCTTGCGCTGGGTATAAATACAATTTTTCATATATTTATCTTGATTATCAATAAAATTAAATAATGGCCCGCTGAGGAGACTTCGCGGGTTCAAAATGTTTGAAATCACTTCCGTTTCGTTTTTTTATTTTTTATTTTTATTAATATTGCTGGGACGACCGGCGGGGCTGAGGGAGTGGAATCCTCTGATGAATTAAGGGAATTTACCGAGTCAACCTATTTGTTAAATGATAAAAATTTTTATTGATGCCAGTGTTTGCTCTTGAGATAGTGCATGGGTTTTACGTATCTTTTGTAATATTATTCTGGAACACTTCCGGATCCGCTGACACGACGTGGATAGCGGGTTATCAGTGCTTTATTCCCTGCAGTTGAAATTAATTCAGTTCTTCCTCGCGGACGGAGAAGTCAAGAAAATTCTTAGAGGATTTTTCAACAATCTCAATGATAAATAATAGTAGAGGGAAAAACTTTAAAAAATGTCCCTCAACATTTTTTTTATACGAAAATTCACACGCGGGAATTTTCAAATGTTTTACCTTCTCCTCCTCCCGCGAGAAACCAAAAAGGGCGGGAAACATTCGATAAATTTTCGCTCAATAATTTTGCAGGATTAAGCAACAATTCGCTTTTTTTATTAGACAAATGCAATGACTTTTGACTAGAAAAATTTGACGATTTTCTGTGTAGAAAAATCGAAGGTTTTTTTTTATTGAGAAAATCTAAGAATTTTTTTCGATTAACAGCTGTTAATTAAGTATTGACCTTCCCCTGTAATAATTACCTCCATATTACCCAGAACGCAGACATTCCGATGCTGAGGTGCCGCTGTCGATTGACGAATCGGCGATCGATAGCTCGATGATAGATATCAAGTAATCGTTGACAAAAAAATTTTAAATATGAGACTCGCAATTTGTCTCGTTTTGCTTGTGTCATCGACTCATCAGGACTCGTTCCGTGATCGGCAGTACCATCGACCATCGCGTCCAACCACCCCAAGGGCCATCGAGACCAACCAGACGGTCGCACCTATTGGGTAAGTACAAACGATTTTTATTCATCCGCGGAAATTGAACGCATTTATCGGATTTTTGGAGGGGCCGAGGGATCGCACGTCGATTCGACGTCAAAAATAATCGGGTTATCTCGGCAGGATGTTGAGTGTGACAATCGTATCGTAGATCGAAGCGTTGAATTCGCGTTATTATCCGATACCAATAATAATTCAGACAGCGGCGCACCTCTTCGCGCCAACACACTGGTCATCTCTTTTATATTCTTTCTTCTCTCTTCTCTTTGTCTCTCCCCTGTCACTGAGATATATCATCTGTGCAATGTATCATGAACTTCCTCCTGGTAATTCGTGCAACGTTTTGATGGTTTACTAACAATCGATTGTGTAGCCACGTGCCAGTTGAAACGTATCCACTTTTATATCGAGCATTGTTTCTAGAATGGAACGAGAAAAATCTGAATTATTTCAAATTTTTGACGAGATTTCTCCCCGAATTAATCTGTGGAGAGAAAAATTCTTTGAAAATTACGGACCTCTCCTGTAATCTCCCAATTAAAATAGTATTCATTAAAAATTATGGAACAGTGATTACACAATTTTTTAGTGAATTTACAGGAAAAATTCAAAAAGTTCCAGAAAAAATATGGGACGTTCACAAAAAAAAACGTAACTATCCCCTAATTTCCCCTAAATACCACTATTTCCCCACACAGACCTCCTCCTCCCCTTCCCCCTCATAAAAAAGCCCCCCCCAAGTACCAAATCCCTGAAAAAAAAAAATCACCTTCAATCCCCGATATGACATATGAAAAACCTGTCGTCAATTCAGGTATTCACCAGTTGACTTGTCCCTTGTAATTATCATTATTTGTCCATGAATAAGTATCCACTTATTATAATCGGGACAGCCATGGGTATGGCAATTTTTCCTCCCCGTTATGGTGAGTAGTCCTGGAAAATTGCCCAGTCTTCCTCGATGAAAGCAAAATGAAATAAAATAAAATACAAATGAGTGACGAGCGTTGATAAAGAAAACCACTGATCTTGTTTCTAAAACATCTTGCGTATGTGCACACATTCACGCCCAATTAACTCTCACATTCTCCATCACCACTGGGCTCCCACTTTATTTACATCAATGTAAACTCAATGGTGAGGGGGGGAGGGGGGGGGGATTAAAAAAAAAATTCACACAACACGCACGCGGCTAAATTCCAGTGGTTAAAAATACACGCGGAACAAAAAATCCGGATTTTTTCATTTCCACTAAATGAAGCAATCACTTTATCATGTGGCGAGGGGTAGAGGTGGGGAGGTAGGAGGGGGAGGTGGTCACTGGGGGGAATAAAATCGTGGGGAATGAATTTTTAAGATATCCTTTTTATGATTCCACTCTGTAGTAATCGTGTCATAGAGACATATTTTATCGCAAAGACGAGAGTCGAGAATCTCTTATCTCACGGATTGCACGTAACTATGAGTGAATTATGTGAATGGATGGTGATGGCGTCAATTTTTGCTGATGGAATGCATGAGCCGGTGGCACTTGACATTTTTAATGTGTGCGATTAGTTTGCGCAATAAATCCCGCTCTGTGACCCTCAAACACTTGAAGTGAAGAATATCTTGGGATTTTTTTTTTTGATTTTATAAATCATGTGACATATGTAATAATTTTGAATAAAAATCAGTGGGAAATTATTCTGGACATGATACATTCATTATTTTTTTTATCTGTTGGTAATTTACTTCGTGAGGTCATTGATTTGCCGGGGAAATTGATGGGAATTTAATTTTGGGGAGGGGGAGGGGGAGGGAGGGAGGGGCCTCTCCGGATTTTTGAGGTCTTAGAGATGAGGGTCTGAAGAGAGACACCAGGATGAGAGGTCCTGATGAATTTAGATTAATATATGGAGTGAAAATTTGGGTAAAAATGGGACCTCGAGAGGGCGAAACGTGGGAGGAAATGACAATCGAACTTTTTAGGTCAGAATTAAATTTGGGAGGGAAATTTTTGGGATAAAAAATATCTTCGTCCCTTGATTCGCCCTCTGGAAGTCTAATTGTGATTTAAAATATTTTTTCGTGTACCTGACATCGATATCCATGAAGATCCTGCCTTTCATCGAATGTGCCCTGTCATTCTGTCACCACAGGGTGCCCCTATCGATAACAATTCAATATATCGCCTGCTCATACTGAGAACTCACTCATCCAGCAGCAATTGTCCTCGATTTATCGATCAAAGCCACGAGCCGAGGAAGAGTCAAAGGGTTCGTAATGTCCGAAGGGCTTTTTCACGGCGGCGATTGTGATCCTCGAGATCACAATCCGAAGGGAGGAATGGAGCGGAAAATTCCTCGATGAGTTGATGATCCTCGGGATCAGGGGATTTTAACTACAATGGGGATCATTTGGGGATCAATTTCATACGATAAAACCATCAATTTGTTGTCCATTTATTATTAAAAAAGTTGTCTCCCTTCGATAACTCGAAATTATTCAATTAGTCTTCTTCTGATTTAATTAATTATTCGCGTCGCACAGTCGTTTCTGGAGTAAAGAGCCAACATGACTTTGGTATCCGATAGGAAAGTCCAATTAGATAATTATTCACGCTAATTATTATTGAATCAGGTCAGATGACGAAGTCGTTGGCAATAGCGGAAGAGCAATGAAGACCGACTATTATCCACGCCTTGTCCAGATGCAGTTGGACAGATGTCTGCTGTCATGAACCTAATATTTTCCCATTGGAGCAAATCAATTCGACTGCAACAACCGAATTAAACAAAACTCTTCATTAACCGATCGCACGCGCCCGTAGAAAATAAATTAAACAAAAATTACCAGAAAGAGAAGAAAATTTATTTCCCCTGCAATTTTTACCGAATACTTCTCGGTGTTAGGGGAATTTACCGCACCAGGGGTCGTCGGAAATATTCCACACCCTCTTCTCGCGATAATACGGAGTACAAGGGCACCGATTATTGTATTCACGGTCACTTAAACCCTTTTTTCTTATATTTTCTGTCGCACGTTCTGGCGCGTGGGCTGTTATTTGCGAGTGCTGTCAAAATTACTACCTCCAGCACTCGATCATGAGAATCCCATAATGATCCAATCCACCACGACCTCCCCCCTCCCCCTCTGTTATCTGATGACTCAATTCGTATGCCATAAACGGGGAATAATATTTTAAAAAATTGTGAAAAAATTAATTTAAAGATTAAGCGAATGAAAAATAAAAATCTTCAGGGTCTTCAGGAAAGAAAAATTCTCTTGAAATTTCCCGTTAGAATTCTCATTGCTTTTTAAAATTCATGTCCCATAAATTGATAATAAAATATTCAGACAATGAAGAGAAAGAAAACATGTAGACAATTGTTATTTTATGTGTCTATGTATGAAGGAAATTACTGCTGATAATAAATTATTAATTTGCTTGCGAATGGTTTTTCTGATTTTTCTATTCATTTCCATTTTTTACGTCACATTTTTTTAGCTCAATAATTCAGGCGATTGTTTAACTCCCGGAAAATTTCCAGTTACATTTTATACATTATTTGTTGTAGAATTGGAGATAAATTTTGATATCGTGTGCAGCTCCAGTTTCTTCAGACATTTAACTCTTTTTTATCACTCAATATTTACATACACGACAATTTAAAAACCGCGAATGCCCAATAAAACTCGAACTGTTGTTTAACCCTCGATAATGAATTTCGTTGAAAAAAAAAAAATGACCAAAGGAGGTCTCGTCGTCAAGTCATCCAAGACGTTGGTGACCGAGGACTGTGAGAACGCGTTTACTCCCTAATCGTTAAGTGCCCGTAATTAAATGCCACGATAGCCCAGTTCGTTGAGTGTCCGATCAATTAAAGCCATCGAATTCTCAAAAGATAAAATAAGAGACAGTGGCATGATCCCCTGAAATTCCGTATTTCTCCTCTGAACGAAAATAAAAAAAAAAGTCCAGAAAAGTTGATTAAAAAATAATAATTTATCCCACAAATGTCCAATATCCATTAAACCCCCGCGTTATAAACGAATAAATAACATTAGGGAATAATTAATTGGCACTAAAACCCAGGCAAGAGGGTGGATATAATCTCAGGAATCCTGAACGACGATAATCAATGATGATTCGTTGGGGTTTGTCCTATTCCCAGTGCTTCTATTGCGCAATAATTACGTTTGATTAGGTTTTAAGCGCCATAACGATTGACTGAGAAGATCAGACGGAATTTTAAAGGCCATTGTTTGCCACTGAAATTGCCCAATCACATCTCGTAATCACACCCGTGGGCTTTTTAATATCAGCCATTAGGATCCGTATTACCCTAGATTACCCTACATGGTTGAGTTGCATGGCGTTTATCACATCAGCAAAGTCATTGTCTGATATTAGATATGCTCTATTTTTGATCTGTTGCATTATAAGTGATGGAACAATTCCATCAAAAAATAGTCTCAAGGGAATTTAATGGGGAATAAAGACTCCCACGTGTGAACAGAAAATTTCTATAGAATTTTTTATCGGACTCACGGGTATCCACATTAATTTTATACTCGTCCTTTAATGCTTTACAATGGCATAAAGTGTTCGATAAAAATTGTCCATTAAACTTGTTTTTCATGAAAATTCTATAGAATTTTGCTATAGGCCTCACACTTATATAGATTGATTTAATCATTATCCTTTAATGTTGTAAAATGATGTAAAATTGTCTATAAAAATTGTCCCAGCTCTCGACACACATGAACCCACATTTTTACATAAAAACTGTGAGAAAGTTCTATAGAACACGCCATGTGATTGTTTGAAACGTGACCACGCGTACCTACATAAGATATACGCACTAAGATATAAAAAAATCTAAAACCGCAACGCGTTTTATAAGTCAGCAATAAACCACGGCGCCAAGATACGTAAGTGGAAGTACTTAAAAGTGGCCTAGCAGCTGACGTTAATTATGGTGAACGATGTGAATGCCCCCCTTGTACTGAGGTGGTGCACATTGCTCGGTTGCTATTTCTTTTTGCCCCATCAATGACCAGATCATCACCCGCACGACAGTCTAGTAAATAGACTCCGAAGAATCATCTCATGATTTCAGTTGAATTTCTGGGTCGATCTCCCTGACTTGACTGGATTTATCAATTTTTTCAAAATCATTATTTCATTATTTTCAGGCCGAACGTCTGCCGAATGAGGGACAGGAGGAGTTACTGTTGTTTTGGGTGGACCAAACAATCGGATACTGATCTCTGTCTTGTTCGTAAGTGGAAACTGCTTAATGATTTGCTGGAAAAATCTCCCAAATTACAAAAAAATAGAAAAGACAATTATTTGGAAATCACCGCATGTCGATGAATTTTTTTTTTGCCAAATGACAGTCAAAATAATTTTTTTATTCTCTTCACTCCCAGCAATTTGCCGAAATGGTTGTGGTACAGGTCGATGTATCCGACCGAACATATGTCGCTGCGAGGGAGGGTCCCTGTCAATGGCCTGTCAATCCACACAAATATCTCCGACACGAGGTAATGTCAAAATAAATTTTCAAAAAACATTACAAAAAATTGAGAAAATTCGCGTCGAATAAAAAATGGTCAAATGGTGAATCTCTGCTGTCCTCTTGTCCTGCTGGTGAAGTCGTTCTCCAGAAAGCAACAGCTAAATAAACTTCAAGTAAAAAGACCCCAGACAGCGGGCACTGATGCCCATACGCGGTTGTAATGACCCTCACTCGGGGAATGAATCATCCTGGAGATAAATTTATGCTGACCCGAAGGGGTTTACAGTTTTCAATAATTCCCTCCTCTTTTTTCCCAATCATTTAGTCAATGAACCTCATAGAGAGCCATCAACTAGTCGTCCTGGTGGCTCTGGGAGCTGCAGGGCACAGTGCATCAACGGAAACTGTGTCAACGGTAGATGCCAGTGCAGACCAGGATATCAGGGTGAATTTTGCAATGAACGTAAGTCGTCCAGGTCTTCTACTGGAGATAAGGCCCCATACAGGTGAAATACCTGGAATTTTCCATCAAACGGGGGTGATGTTGATACCTGTCCTGCCAGGTTCCACCATCTTGCCTCCATTTGATAGATTTTCCCCAGGACTTCCTCAGGCCAAATTAAAATGTTTTCTCGAATATTCCTACGTGAAGACCAGGACATTCTCACTCCCGAGGGGTTCCATAATTTTCCAGCAATTTGTCGCGAGCCGTGTTTGAACCAGGGAAGATGCATTGGTCCTGACAGATGTGCCTGCGTCTACGGCTACACCGGACGGAAATGCGAGACGGATTACAGGACAGGTCCCTGTTACACTAAAGTCAAGAATGGCCAATGTCTTGTTCATCTCCAGGGGGTTGTCTGTACGAGACAGATGTGCTGTGCCACTGTCGGCAAGGGCTGGGGCCATCCCTGTGAACGATGTCCAGCGAGACTCGATTGTGACATTGGACACATTAAGACAAAACAGGGAGAATGCGTTGGTCTGTATTTTTATTTATTTAAAAACTTCCATAAAAAATAGTTTCCATGACGTCAGATTTTTTTCACTGGCACTTAATGATGTGGGGGAGGGGTGGAAGGGCGAGTCGCATTTTTCATTAAATTTTTATCACAAGGAAAAATCAAATCCGCTGAGAATTTGACGATTGACAAGGATTCGCCAGGAATTTTTTTCAAGGGATTGAACTGTAGAATTTTTCATTGGTAATTTTTTAATTGTGTTTGCTAATTAATTGTGTTTAGACATAAATGAATGCGAGGCGATCCCTGGCCTCTGCGAGGGGGGTAAATGCCTCAACACCCCAGGATCGTTCCAGTGCGAATGCCCGGAAGGACAGGCGAGGGATATGGAGACGAACGAGTGTCGGGATAAGGACGAGTGTCAAGAGGAAGGTGTCTGTGATGATGGCAAATGTATAAATACACTCGGGGGATTCTACTGTGTCTGCAACCCGGGATTTATCCAGAGTCAGGATCGAAAGTTCTGCATTGGTAATTTATTTACTCACGTCGACTCAATTTGCCACCAAAATTCACTTCTCATCACTATTATAATAACAATATATTATGTAATTATGTAATTATGTACCTGAAGACTCATTACAAATGATAAAATCACTATTATAATTTTCCCACAGTAAACTACTTCTCCCATTACATAATTAATAATATATAATACATTTGATTCAATTTTTCACGGGGTGGGTTTTACCCTCCACTGACATTCTGTCCTCTCCCATTCAGATGGAAGACAGGGGTTGTGCTACACAGCTGTCAATAGAAATGGCGAATGCAAAAATCGGCTGGCGGTGAGGCTCAGCAAGAAGGACTGCTGCTGTGGTAAAAACATGGGAAGGGGATGGGGTGACGAGTGCTACATCTGCCCGAATCCTGGGAGTGGTAAATTACCCCCTCATTTATTCTCTCCAGACGATAAAAATTAAAACCCAATGACACTTGATGCCTTCACGATCTTCCTTTCAGATGACTACTACAAAATTTGCTCCGAAGCCCAGCACATCGCCATCAACGAGTGTGTCCTCCGTCCGGACATCTGCGGTGGTGGCAAGTGCATCGACACCGACGACGGCTACGAGTGCGAGTGCTTCCCAGGGTATGTCAAGAACTCAGGGAGGTGCGATGACGTCGACGAGTGTCATCAGGGGTACTGCCAGGGTGGAACGTGTCAGAATCTTCCTGGGAGTTTTCTCTGTCATTGTCCACCTGGATTTGTGGTGTCCGGGGAGGGGAAGTACTGCAGTGGTGAGTGCAAAAATAGGGGAAATTTTTTCTTGAAGAGGAGGCTGAGGCCACGAAACAATCAGAACCTCGTGGGGGATATCATGTCCGTCATGGTTTCGGTCGTTTAATTTTGAGAGAATTTTTTTCTTCTGTTTCGTTCCTTGAAATTGAAGTCCTGGAAATTTCTGCAGATCACGACGAGTGCCAGGATACGGGAATGTGCACAAATGGCCACTGCACAAACATGAATGGTTCATTTCGGTGTCAGTGCAACGACGGTTACATCCTCTCACCTTCTAAAAACACATGTACTGGTGAGTCTTTACAAATACATATCATCCAATCTAAATTTTCTCCCTCATATACCTTTCACCAGGCTGTGGATTTACCTCAGCGCGTGTATCCACACTGGATAATTTACAAGTCGACAGTTTATCACTCGGCAATAGACTTGGCGTGGTATCGAGAGCATTAAGAGGATAACAAGCGGGTGTTGACCACGAATGCGGAAGGCCCCGAGGCTACCGAGTACACTGATGATACCCTGTTCAATATTTTTAACGTATTCCCTACTTCTAGCTATTAAATAGTTGGGAAAAAAGTCCCAGGGGATTGATCGATCAATTCTGCATGTTTGTAGAGTGTTGAAGGGGAAAATGTCTTGCTGTGGGCAGACAATAAATCCAATGTCAAAGTGCATGACAATAAATTAGAAAATTCAGACGATAAATTAGAAATTCAGGATTTTGCAGAGGGGGCACCTGCAATTGCAAATATAAAAATTTAAATTCTCTCTCGATCCTGAAGCAAAAATAATGATTTTCCTAAAAAATCATCTCGATGTACCAAAACGTTTAAATCTCCTCCAAATTTCCTTCCAGACATTAACGAGTGTTCCGAGAACCCCCGAATCTGCTTGAACGGCCGATGCGAGAACACCCCTGGCTCCTACCACTGCGTCTGTCAATCAGGCTTCACTCCCTCCGACGACAACACCTTCTGCGTGGACATGGACGAGTGTTCCACCACAGGAATGTGCAATAACGGTAGATGCGTCAACATGGAGGGCTCATTCAAATGTGTCTGCGACTCTGGTTTCCGTTTGGGCCCCGACCAAAGCCACTGCATCGACATCGACGAGTGTCTGAGCAGCCCCTGTCAGAATGGCCGGTGCAAGAACACCCCCGGTAACTTCAAATGCGAGTGTAACCTGGGCTTCGACCTCGGCCCGGACGGTCGCTCCTGCCTAGACACCCGACGTGACTTGTGCTACTCGCAGTACCGAGACGGCCAGTGCTCCAATCCAACGTCAACAGCAGTGACCAAATCCAGCTGCTGCTGCTGCACGATAATCCTGGGCCAGCCACTGGGCTGGGGCAGCAGCTGCCAGCGCTGTCCCACCCCGAACAGTCCCGAATTTGAGGCCCTCTGCCCTCACGGCGCCGGAATGACCTACAACGGCGATGACATCAACGAGTGCGCCCAGAATCCCAACATCTGCGTGAACGGTGGCTGTGAAAATCTCATGGGTACCTACCGCTGCATCTGCGACAGTGGCTATGAGCTGGACGCAACTGGCAAGACCTGCAGCGACATCAACGAGTGCGAGCTGGAAATGTCCCTGTGCAGCGGTGGCCAATGTAGAAATACCCCTGGTAGCTTTCAATGTGTCTGCCCAACGGGAACAAGATTCAACAGCGCCAATCAGATGTGTGAGGACATAGACGAGTGCGACGAGCTCGGTGCAGACGTCTGCATCAACGGCATCTGCATCAACACCAAAGGTTCGTACCAGTGCGAGTGCTCCAACGGTTACATCCTGGATAACACTGGCCACATCTGCATGGATAACCGACGAGGCACCTGCTGGACGAAGATCATCGAGGGCAGATGTGAGAATAACTTCCCCAGGTTGGCCCTGAAATCGGAGTGCTGTTGCTCGGTTGGAGTCGCCTGGGGTAGCCCCTGCGAGAGCTGCGACTACTCCCTCTGCGAGTGCTCCAAAGGATACGCTAAAGTCGATGGAAAAGCTTGTGCTGACATCAATGAGTGTGAACTTAATACTGGCATCTGCAAGGGGGGAGGAACCTGTGTGAACACCGATGGATCTTACAGATGTGAATGCCCCCCTGGGCTCACCCTGGATGCCACTCACACGACCTGCATCGACACCAGACAGGAGACGTGCTACATGGAATATCGTCATGGTCAGTGCACCAGCTCCATCGAAGGTAGATTCTCCAAGAGCATCTGCTGTTGCTCAGTGGGGAGGGCCTGGGGCGGTGACAAGTGCGAACTGTGCCCGAAAACTGGCACCCAGATGCACTCGGAGTTGTGCCCCAAGGGGGATGGCTTCACTGATAAAGTTGATATCAATGAGTGCATCGAGTTCCCGGGGATGTGCCTCAATGGGAGGTGCAAGAACACAGTGGGAAGCTACAGCTGTCGATGTAATCAAGGGTATGCTCTTGATGAGAATGAGATCAAGTGTAATGATATTGATGAGTGCGAGATAATGCGAGGTGTCTGTGGAAATGGAACTTGTGTGAATACTCCTGGTACCTTTCAGTGTGAATGCGATGAGGGATACAGAGGATCCGACATCATGAAGGTGTGCATGGACATCAATGAGTGTGAGGAGACACCGGGATTGTGCCGGGGGGGCACCTGCAGGAACGTCGAGGGGGGCTACAAGTGCCTCTGCCCACCAGGTCACGAGCTCAGTCCTGATAAGCTGTCCTGCAAGGACATCGACGAGTGCTCGAGGACCAGCGGCATCTGCTCCAACGGCGTCTGCGAGAACATGATGGGGACATACCAGTGCATCTGCGACGATGGCTTCCGGCAAACGGGCCTCAAGTCCCATTGCGAGGACATCAATGAGTGTGCGGTTAACAATGGTGGCTGCGAGGATATCTGCACCAACACTCCTGGTAGCTTCATGTGCTCCTGCGGGCCTGGACTGGCCCTCAACCTGGACGGAAAAACCTGCTCCGACATCGACGAGTGCAAGGACAACCCGAGAATATGTAATGGGGGTAAATGCACTAATTTAGCTGGAAGTTACTCCTGTCACTGCATCGCTGGTCTTCTACCCGGAGCAGATGGAACTTCCTGCATTGACATCGACGAGTGTGTGACACAGCCCAGGATCTGCGGGTATGGAGAGTGCAGGAACACCATTGGATCCTTTGATTGCCGGTGTGAGGAGGGATACTCTGTGAAACCGGACTCTGGGCCTGACTGCACTGACGACGATGAGTGTCTCCTCAATGATCACTCCTGCAGTGAATTCGCCGCGTGTCAAAATACCCCGGGGTCTTACCAATGCACATGTCACGATGGATTCACGGGGAATGGGATCGAGTGCAGGGACATCAACGAGTGCCTTGTCAACAATGGTGGATGCGACATGAATGCCCAGTGCATCAACACCGAGGGCTCCTTCAAGTGCGTCTGCGACGCTGGATTCAGGGGTGATGGGTACAGCTGCCGGGATATTGACGAGTGCACCGATGATCCCACGTTGTGTGAGAATGGACACTGTTTCAATTATCCCGGGTCCTTCAGGTGTGAGTGCGAAATGGGATTCAAACATCCTGATGAGAATAACGAGCAGGCTTGCATTGATATCAATGAGTGCGATATGTTCCGGAATCTTTGTGTTTACGGAAAGTGCGAGAATATCTTCGGGATGTTCAGGTGTGAGTGTGATGATGGTTATAAATTAGATGGGTCTTGGGGGAACTGCACCGATATTGATGAATGTGAGAGTCCACAGGCATGCCAGTACGGAAGGTGTGTCAACACCCAGGGAACATACAGATGTGAATGCCCAATAAATCATGATCTCGTTGAAGCTGGAAACGCCTGTGTCGGTAAGTAAACTCCGAGGTATTCTTCATGTTCATTACCTAGCTGACGAGCGATATAATTGCAGACCGTCGTGAGTCCTTATGCTTCACCGGTGAGGAGCACGGCACGCGTCGTCCCCAATGTGTCTTCGACATGTCGTCGGCGGTGACGAAAGCCACCTGTTGCTGTAGCATCGGTAACGCTTGGGGGACACGTTGTGAGCAGTGCCCGGAAGTGGGTACCAGAGAATTCGAGGAACTCTGCCCAGGTGGTCCTGGCTACCGTCCCAACCGAGTGACAGTCATCCTGGAAGACATCAACGAGTGCGAGGAGCATGAGAATCTGTGCCAGAACGGCCACTGCACCAACACCTTCGGCAGTTTCATGTGCTCCTGCAACGAGGGCTTCATCCTCGACGGGACTAAGACCAGCTGCATCGACATCGACGAGTGCTCCCTTCATCCCCAGATCTGTGGTGTCGGTTACTGCATAAATGATCAAGGGAAGTACCATTGCGAGTGCCCGGAGGGCTACATGTCGATGCCAGGGGGTAAAGAGTGCGTTGACATGCGAAAGGAACTCTGTTACATGAAATATGAGGATGGCCAGTGCAGCCACTCGATGGTCCATCCACAAACGAAAATGCTGTGCTGCTGTTCGATGGGAGCTGCCTGGGGTCAGCCATGTGAGAGATGTCCAGGTGAGAGAACTCGAGAGCACGAGATACTTTGTGGTATGGTACCGGGACAAATAATGAATCCCATCACCAATCACACGGAGGAGATCGACGAGTGCTCACTGATGCCTACCATGTGCACCCACGGCAGGTGCATCAACACTCCTGGTAGCTTCGAGTGTCAGTGTGACGTAGGTTACATTTACGACGAGGACTCCCACCAGTGCATTGACGAGAACGAGTGCCAGCAGACGCCGAATCCATGTGCTGGTAATGCTCAGTGCATCAACCTTCAGGGTACCTTCGAATGCAGATGTCCAGCTGGTTATAAACTGGGTATAAGTCAGCGGAGCTGTGTGGACATCGACGAGTGCTTCGAGAGACCTGGAATCTGTGCCAACGGTATCTGCAACAATCTCCAAGGAAGTTTCCAATGCGTCTGCCATTTGGGCTTCGCCCTGACTCGAGACCGAGACTCGTGCGTTGATATCGACGAGTGCCAACGGAATCTCAACATCTGCAACAACGGCACCTGCATCAACACCCTGGGATCCTACAAGTGTCAGTGCTACGAAGGCTTCAAGCTCAGCCCCAACAACGACTGCGCGGACATCGACGAGTGCAGGGTAATGCCGTTCTTGTGTAGAAATGGAAGGTGTAAGAACTTGATCGGATCCTTCGTCTGCGAGTGCGCTGATGGATACATCCTAGCGCAGGACGGACAACACTGCCGGGACATTGATGAGTGCGTGGAGATCCCGGGGCTCTGTCCGTACCCTGGTAAATGCCAGAACCTCATGGGCTCGTACATCTGCAGCTGTCCACCCGGGTATGAACTTGACAGTACTAAAAAACGATGTATCGATGTTGATGAGTGCATCGAGACCCGAAACATCTGTGAGAATGGCAAGTGCATCAATACCGAGGGCGGCGTCATCTGCGAGTGCCCAGAAGGCTTCAAACTCAGTGACAAATGGAACTCGATGACGTGTGTGGATGTCAGGGAGGAGCAGTGCTATGATAAATTCAGGAGGGGTCAGTGTACAGCCCCCAGGATGGGGGGCATGACGAAGAAGCACTGCTGCTGTACGATGGGCAAAGCCTGGGGGAGGAACTGTGAGATGTGCCCCAGGGAAGGTACAGAAGATTTCAAGAGCCTGTGCCCGGAAGGCCCAGGGAGAGACGACACTGGTGTTGATCTGAATGAGTGTCTGTTCATGCAGGACGTCTGTCACGGTGGCGACTGCATCAACACAGATGGATCCTTCAGGTGCGAGTGTCCATCTGGCTATACCTTGGACGAGACTGGAAGGAGATGTGTAGACCATAACGAGTGCATTCACAATCAGAACATCTGTGGAAATGGAACATGCTCCAACGTCGAGGGTGGGTTTGAATGCTCCTGTGGCAATGGCTTCGCCCCGGGGGCCAATCAGGTCTGTGAGGATGTCAACGAATGTTTGGAGATGGGAAATCAATGTGCCTTCAGGTGTCACAATGCGCTTGGGTCCTTCAGGTGCATCTGTCCATACGGATATGTCCTAGCTGCTGATGGACGACACTGTATCGACGTGGACGAGTGCTCCACACCTGCGAATAACTGCAAGTTTCAATGCAAGAATCTCATCGGCAGCTTCATGTGCATCTGTCCACCTGGATATCAGCAGATCGGTATGACTGACGAGTGTAAAGACGTTGATGAGTGCTCAGTTAATTCTGGACTGTGTAGGAATGGACAGTGTGTCAATCTCGAAGGAAGTTATCAGTGCAGGTGTTACGATGGCTTTGAACAGAGCTACGATGGAAAGTCCTGTATTGACAGAAGGGTTGGGTACTGCTTCCTGAGGACAATAGGTGGTAGATGTACAGCGAGAACGTCTGAGTTGAGAACTGTCACCAAAGCTGACTGCTGCTGCACCATGGGCGCTGCATGGGGCACTCACTGCGAGCTCTGTCCTTCCAGGGATTCCGATAATTATAACGAGCTGTGTTTGGACAAAGGGTTCTCCCTGGATGGACAGGACATTGATGAGTGTCGAGCTATTCCAGATTTATGTCGGGATGGAATGTGCATCAATACGTTGGGATCATTCAGGTGCATTTGTAACAAGGGATATCGTGCCGACAAGACTGGGACGCAGTGTCTTGATGTCAATGAGTGCGAGTTAATACCGAGTCCCTGCAAATTCAGCTGCCAAAATACAGAGGGAAGCTTTACGTGCTCCTGCCCTGTCGGCTTCATCCTGAATTCTGATGGAGTTGGCTGCAGGGATCTTGATGAATGCGCTACGGGAAATCACTTGTGCCAGCAGAAGTGCATCAATACGGAGGGGAGTTACACCTGTGCTTGCAGGGATGGGTACACTCAGCATGGAGATGCTTGTCACGGTTGTTATACAATTAATAATTTATCAATAAAATATCGTAAAGTTGAAATTTTATGTTCATGAAGCAGGTTTTCTGGAATTCTTCGAATTCATTGCGTGTCCAGGTCTCATCAGAACGATAAAAATTCATGAGAACGAGCTGTAATCATCATCTGTTGCAGATATCAATGAATGTGAACAACATGGAACGTGCCCCAAACCTGGAACATGCATCAACACCCTCGGGAGCTTCAGGTGTATCTGCCCAAGAGGTTTCAAACTCGATCACACTGGAAAATTCTGTACTGATAATAACGAATGCAGTGACGACGGATCGTGTGAGCACGGATGTCAGGTATTTCTTTTCCGTCCAGGAGCTGTCATTGTCAGGACAATATCATTCAGAATTATTTTTTGTGCTTCGTAGAATTTCATGGGAACTTATCGCTGCGGATGTCCGGAAGGATTCGTCCAGCATCTCTACTACAATCAGTGCATCGATGAGAACGAGTGTCTCAGTTCGCCCTGCGGGGAGACCAACTGCATCAACACTTTGGGGAGCTACAAATGCGGATGTCCAGATGGACATCAGTTTGATAACAATCGCCAGAATTGTGTTCAGGTATTGGTGGAATTTCTGTTGGGAGTTTAGAGGAACCTCCAGGGGTTTGAAAGTAGATTAAAAAATATTTCTGATGTTGAAGGTGAGTCCTGGGTGCATGGGAAGTCCGTGTGCTTTTGGCTGCATGTCAACCGGCTCCAACGGGTTCCTATGTGGGTGTCCAAACGGATATCAACGAATTGGACAGGTGAGGAATTAGTTATAATTTTTCAAAGGTTTCATGGATCGCTAGTGTTAGCTTGGAATAATTTCCCTGGGTTGGATCTAGGGGCACTGCCTGTCGACGATAACTCCGATGGCTCAGGGAGGCTTCAGGGAGGACATAGGGAACGTTCCCACTTTCGTCATAAATCCGGATCCTTATCACATCCCCCCGGCGGATGACAAAATCATCTCCACGGAGGGATGCTTCTCCTGCAAGGTTGGTAGTTGGTATCAGTAGAAAATGTTGAACACCTGTTCGATGTCCAGTGGGGGACGATAATTTCGTTTTTGTGATCCAGATCAATGGAAAGGAGAGACACAGGAGAGGGACGAAAATTCGTCACGGTAATCACACCCTCGGTCTGAGACATCTCTCACCGAGGAATAGAAAATTGGGACAGTTGTCTAAGAAATCTATAACTCGAAAGGCCAGAAGGCATCATCATGGAGAAGAGTACGTGATGAAGGTCAATCTTAGGCAAACGAAACATAAAATGAGGATAATCAAGTTACAGCCAGCGCTCAAGGTAACTGAACTGTATTTTTTCCAAAATGTTCAATTAAAAGTTATAAAAGTATTTTTTTAATGAAAATTCCCAAAAAATTGATTTATAAATTTTGTCTCCTCAAGGACGAAAAAATGGAGTACACAATAGTAAAAGGTAACAAAGCAAACCACTTCGAGGTGGCTGTGGACAATGGAGGAATTTGGGCTCTTCACTTCAGGCACCAATTGAAGAAAATCGGGGAATTCAAGGTCGTCATCCACGGAAAGCCCGTCAACGGTATAACAGCTGCGAACGAAATTTGGGAGAAACCCCTGACATTCAGAGTGCACATAATCGTGACAGGGTAGAAGCATTTGTTGAAAAGTCGAAACACTATTTTCCAAACTCCACTAAAAAATACAAATAGAGTTGCAGCATTGACCGTTGGAATATACTCAGAACCCGAGGATGTGCTGCGAGAATTTTCCACTGCCAGAATATATATCGTATTTGTTTAGCTAGAACCGAAACGCTTGTCAAGTATTCAATGCGAAAATATGTTCGATGAAATTTGTGTTCAGACTATAATTGTCTCGTAAAAACTATTTAAAAAACGAATTATAACGCGTAAGAAGAGAACTGGAGGTGAGAGCGAAGGAGGCAGAGATTAACTGGTTTAACTAGGGGCCAAAGTGTTCACCGAGTTGTTTCAACTCCCAATGATATTCCAACTTCATTTATGTATTTTTATACCAAACTGCGATCTATTAATCACGAAGTTGTCGATACTGGGAGAGTTATGCACGTGTTCCCTTCGATATATTTTTTTCATAGTTTTTTTTCTCTCATTAGTGTACAAATAAGCCAATTGAAAGATTATATATGTAGAATTTTAATTTTTATCCATTAGATCAATTGAGAATACATGTTATTTATACCAGAAAACAATATGTGTCTTTCATTTTTTCACTTATTTTTTACGTCGAATTTTAACCCCATCGTGTGGTGATATTCACCTCCAGCGTTGAGTATATTTGTTGGGAAGTGATTAAAATTCACGGGGTCAGGGTAATTTCGGGGGGAGAAGGAAAATCCTGCGTGTCTTTTGTACACAACGCCACTCTTAGCGGAGATACCCCCGTCTACTCGGGAATCGCTATTCCTGGTTTTCCCGCAGGGACTCTCACCCCTGTCCCAAAAATATAAATCTTCCCTGGGATAGGGAAAATCATTCGCTGTGTAAAAATGAACACCGGCTTGATTGGAGTTCACCTCTAGTGATCTGCCAGACTCGGGATGCAGAATTCTGGAGAAATTGAGGGAAATTATCTTTCTCTGATGTTTCCAACTGACGTACGAATAATTTAAACATATAAATTCGTAGTCAATGGCGATCTCTAGAGATCTCGAGATCAATTTACGAAATTTTCTGGAGCCACAAAATTTTCCAGAATTTTTTTTGACAGAAATGGGAGGGAGAAATCACATTTTCAGGTATCGAAAATTTACCTGGCGTGAAATCTGTAGCATAAAATACTGGGAGCATTGACACATAAAAAATGATCGTATCCGCCTCCGGGAATACTCTCCAGCCTCTTCAGGTTCAGTTCTGTAGGATTCCGTAGATCAAATCGAGTTTTGCGGACGGAACGAATGGCTCCACTGGGTAATTTCGTTCTTACGTCGGAATGGAGGTATCTGTCAGCGTTAATGGAGACGACGTGTTTGTTCAGCTCTTCTGGACCCATACCCTAGTGATTGTCATAATTAAATCCACGATTTCATTCGACGAAAGCCAACAACTGGCAGAATGAGATCAGTCAATTTTATTTCGAGTGGAAAAACTAAGTGGAATTAACTAGAACTTCCCAGGGAATTCCCCGACCCAGATCTGGCCCATACCCCAGTGCGTGACACTCTGAAATTGAACTGTCTCATTCCCCCCCAACGAAAATTCTCCTCACATGTCCTGCGAGGTTGAACAAACAGAAGGAGGTGATGTCCACCGCTGTTGGTCTCGTGGCAGTCGCGGTGAAGTCAACCAGAAGCTCGTTGTCATCGCTCCAGGTGTACTTCACCTGACTCAACAGATCACCCGGGTGGATTTTGTGATTTTGACTCACGTGAGACATGACCTGTCATGCAGAGAAATCATGATTGTCAATGAAAAAATTACGAAGTTATTCTGACACTCGCCACTTGTTTTCCGAGAATGTAGCTCTCCCAGTTAACGTTGTCAAAGCCAGTGGCGTCGTGACTGAACCCCCGGACCTGGGGGTTTGATAAATTTGATTGAATGTCGGGGGACAGTCGTCTTGTTACACGACCCAGGGTCCTCCCTATATGGCGATTCTTCCAGTATCCTCAAAATTAATCGCAGTTTAGTTACAATTAATTTCCAAGTTTAAGTTTAATTTTCATGTCTTTGGATTCAATTTCAGGTGCGATGAATTCAGAGCAAATTACGACTATTGATTTCGATTTTCAATATTTAATTTAGACGGATAATCCGTATTTACCATCAATTTCATCGAACCCCAACACAACATCACCGAGAATGCCTCTGTTATCGGGCACTCGAATCGCCTGAATCCCCGCGCCCCAGGTAATTAGCGTCACCGATGCTTTCGTCTTATTAGTCAAGGTATATCTTATTAAATTAGTGAATTCCATTTGTTATAAAAAAATGGGAATTCTAGAGGGAAGGGTTTAGAACATCCTTAATTGTCCGTCCATTACCTCTTAACAATTTCGAAGTTTCTGCTGTCGTCGGTGATGATGGGAATCACCCCGAATCCGTCCTCCTCTATGATCGTCTGTTTCGTAGTCATCGTACTGTCGATTAAACTGAGAATTTATCGCGAAACTTCGCAAATTATCAGGCTTTAATTACTGAAAGACGGAACCGTTTCTACTGGAAATTATCGGAAAAATATGAAGGACGAAATTGTCCAAAGGCTCATTTCAGATCGATGGGGAACGCCGAGTTCTATAATTACAATTTTGAATAATTATTAATCAATTTTTAAGTCAAGTGATTCTGCCTTAAAATCCCTCTGTAAATTGCGATGTCAACAACATGAGTGAGCACATTTTCAAGAGCTGTTGCAGTTACTCGACCAATTAGCACTACTGAGATTACATAACTGCTGATTGCAATTGTTAATAGTTTCCGATGACTCAAAATAAGCTATAGTATCAGTTTTTTAGTAGATTATCAAAGTAATCTATCGTGCAGACCCGAGTCTGGTGATTCTATTTTCCTCAATTCGCGAGTGAATTATAGAATAAAACGGAGGATATAAAAGTCTAGCTGAAGACCTTAGATTTTCCAGTCCTATTTCAGACAGCCTGAGAGACACATAATCATGGTTAATCGTAACCCGGTCATTAAGCACACAAAGATCTTCATCAATAATGAATTTATTGACGCCGCAAGTGGGAAGACCTTCCCGAGTATCAATCCAACCACGGAGACTGTTGTTGGACGAGTTTCTGAGGGCGACAAGGTCAGAACATTTTTTTTTTCATCAAATCAAAACCAGAAATCCACCTCAAATTTTCCACTTGTTTCAATAAACTTTTCTCTCTTTCAAAAAATTAAAAAAACGTAAACGTGAACCGAGAAAATTTTTCAAAAAATATCTTTCAATCAAACCAAAGCAGATCACTTAATTAACTATCCAAAGTAATTTAATCCAATCAGCCAAAAAATACCACAAAAATCGGAAATTGTTTTTTCTTCTGGTTGAAGTAATTATCTTTCCTGCTATGGAAGTACTTATAATCTCGAATCCCACCGGTTATCCTCGAATATCAATCAGCGTAGCTTGCGCAATATGAAACCGTAACACTTATCATCATCAGGCTGATGTGAGCAAAGCAGTTGCAGCGGCGAAGAAGGCGTTCGAACGTGGATCGCCATGGCGGACCATGAGGCCAGCAGGTCGTGGTGTTCTCCTCCACAAGGTAAGTCCACTATTCAATCAGAGAGGCTGAAGCTCTAACAATCAGAAATGCGAGGTAGTTGGCGGATTTGATAGACCGCGATGCAGAAGAAATCGCGAGTATCCAGACACTGGAGAACGGCAAGCCCTGGAAGAGCGCTCTCGGTGAAGTTGGGATCACGTCAGCAATCCTGAGATACTACGCCGGTTGGGCTGACAAGATTCACGGTCAAACGTCGTCAACAGGTGACTAAAATATTTCCTATCTTCCCCAGCTCTCGAGATATCAATTAAAAACTGGTCAATAATCAGAAGTGACTCATCTCCTTTTACCCCTTCACTACTGACGTTGTTCTGTCCTTTCACGAAGACGATAACAACATGGTGATGACTAGAAGGGAACCAGTAGGCGTTGTTGGGCAGATAACACCCTGGAATGGGCCAATCGCCCTTCTCGCTTTCAAGTGGGGCCCAGCACTGGCAGCCGGTTGTACGATCGTTCTCAAACCGGCTGAACAGACACCACTTTGCACCCTCCACGTGGCAGCATTGACAAAGGAAGCTGGATTTCCACCTGGTGTCATCAACGTCGTTCCTGGGTATGGGCCGACTGCTGGAGCCGCCATCTCAGAGCATCCGGACATTATGAAAGTTGCTTTCACAGGGTCTGTTGAAGTGAGTGATCCTACCCACGAAGAAGTCGTAGAACAAACTGAGTTGACTCATCTCGACGTCGAGGTTTAATAATTGTCCTCGTTTCTTGTCTCAAAAGGTTGGGAAGAAGATCATGGTGGCGTCTGGTAACACAAACCTCAAACGCGTGACCCTGGAGCTCGGTGGAAAGAGTCCTCTCGTTGTCTTCGATGATGTCAATGGTAATTTACCTGTTTTATTCCGTCTCCAACCCCACAGCTGACGTTAACCCTTTATTCTCGTAGTTGATAAGGCTGTTAAAATTGCTCACGACGCCATCTTCGCGAACTCGGGTCAGATCTGCATCGCAGCATCACGAGTTTTCGTTCAATCGAAGATCTACGATGAATTTGTGAAGAAGTCCAAGGCATTGGCAGTCCAGAGGAAACTGGGGGATCCTTTTGATCCTGCCACTGAACAAGGGCCACAGGTCGACGATGAGATATTCGACAGGGTGATGAGCTATCTCAAAGCTGGGAAAGAGGATGGAGCCACTTTGGAAGTTGGTGGAGAGAGATTTGGGAAAGTTGGATACTATATTCAGGTACATTCACACCTTAAAGTGGCCAGATTGCCTTGAGATCATTCGTGATCCTCGGCCTTCGATTCCCCTCGTTCTGCTGACAACTTGGATTTTTTTCTCAGCCGACGATTTTCTCCAATGTCAAGGACAACATGAGAATCGCCCGAGAGGAGATATTCGGACCTGTACAGTCGATTTTCAAGTTTGATACTATGGAAGAAGTTATCAAACGAGCGAATGATACCACCTATGGTCTTGGTGCTGGAGTTATCACCAATGATATCAACAAGGCACTCATGTTCGCTCAGGCAGTTGAATCTGGAAATGTTTGGTACGTCCACGAGTCGTCGATTCAAATGATTCTGAATTAGGTGGATGAGCTCCACGTCGAGATCAAAATTCGACAAAAATTAATCGAGAATTTAGTCAGTTAATCTGAGACTTAATTGCCTAATTTAGTGGAGTAATTGTTTCAGGGTCAATCAGTACGACGCCATTTGCCCTCAAGCACCCTTCGGTGGATGGAAGCAGTCCGGAATTGGAAGGGAATTGTAAGTTCCTTTTAGTATGTGGTTCATTTCATTCAGGGCTTCACACGAGACGAGACGAGACCAGACGTCATTTTCTCGAGTCTCGTCTTCGTCTCGTCTCCAAAATTAATTGTCTTGATCTCATCTCGAAGAGTCGAGACAAGACGAGTCTCAATCTCGTCTCGAAAAGGCGAAACGAGACAAGTCTCGATCTCGTATGCAACTGCAATTCTATTTTTACGATCACCAGTGACTGGTGAGTCACCATCGCATAATCTTCGTGGAAAGAGTTTATGTTGACAATTGAATTCTATTTTTCCAGAGGTGAAGAGGCATTGGATAATTATCTAGAGACAAAATCAATCCACATAAGGCTGTCGTAATAATCGAACACAAGTCACACCCAGATTACCTCTATAAATAAACGCTGTGGAAAAATTTCCAACTACAACTGGATTAAAAATCGTTCAACAGGCCATATTCTGATGAAACATTTCGTTGCTTTGAATAATAAATGCAGTAATCAACAAGATAATTCCTTGTAAATGAGTGTTGTTATGTCTCTTAATAAACTAGTAATTTCCTGAGCAACTAATTCTCTTCTTTTGTTGCTTTTGTCGTTCCATTTGCTCCAATCACTTTAATTTGATGGGCCAAAATCTCGTAAAAATCGCCTCCACTTTTTTACAGAACAAATTTTTCCTCAACAATTATTTCCCTCGTTTGAATGATTCTACAATCAGACCCCCCAGGACCCCCTTGAGATCTTGACATGTTCTCATCTAATTTTTAATTGACATTCAGTAAATGGGCCTCACTGGAGCCTGTACTCATGAACAAAAATCGTGATCTCCAATTGATGAACAAAAAAAATCAGACAAAAACAGCAATAATTCTTCCCCCCAATGGAGAAAGCCGAAGTACATCCCAACATTTTTTGTCTTCACTGTTAACATGATTAGCTATCACAGGGTCAACAATTCAAACGGAATAAGCAATTTTCATCGTTACACTTTGTCCCCTATCTACCCCCTTATTTTTTAAAATACAAATCATCCCATATGTTTCATCATGTAACAACGAAATATAAAGTCTACTTACCCGTCTCCCATTTATCGTGTATCACAGAAGATAGAAGCCACTTGTTATTTAATCCCCCTCTCTGGCACATTATGGCGTCCGGCCGGCAACGCTGGTATATATAGACATCTGGGCGTGTGACCGTGAATTCATTGTCAGAGTCGAGTCGTCTCAGGCAGAACAGAAAATCCATAACTTCTACAGACGGAAATTAAATCGAGGTCTAAGTGAAGCAATGGCGAACCCGAATCCTCTTATTAAGTACACGCAGGTGAGAAGAGAGAACTCATAACTTTTCTGACATTTTTTTTCTTTATCTCACGGTTGTGTCATTGGCATTGGTCGCCGTTTGGAGACGTAAAATCGCGACGAGAATTGAACTTGAAGGATTTTAATTTGAGTCATTATTATCAATTTTTTAATTATTTTTTCAACTCGAGGGTAACGAATATCGAGATGGCAGTCTTCAATATTTTTTGACGATTTTTCTAGTAATTTTTGTTTGGTTAATAATAATGATGAGAAGATGTTATTTTTGCCTTTATTTGATTTTATTTTATGGCAATTTTTATAAAATTGAAATGGGGATTTTCCGGTGCCAGGTGAACGTAGCATCAGTCACAAAATGAGAACTTTTCGTCCCAAGGCCGAGAAAAAACTTGTCAGACGTCTAGAATTTTTTTGGGCCTCATGACCGGCAAAAATTCTTGTTTCTAAAATTTAATGCCTCGTTATATAATTTGGGGCGCAATAGGACTGTGATTCGTCACGTGTGAGACGATGAATCAGTCGAATTATCTCCTGCATTCTATCTTTATTCACACATTGTAAATATTTACAGTTATTTATCAACAACAAATTTGTTGATGCCGAGAGCAAGAAGAAATTCACTACTATCAATCCATCTACAGGGAAAGTTATCACTGAAGTGGCTGAAGGAGATAAGGTGAGTGATGATTATGTATTTCCAAAGTGAACATCCCAATTTTATTTTGATTAAAGAAAATATTTTACAACGATCGAAAATATTTACAAATTTTTTTTCTCTTAGGCTGATGTGCTTAAAGCTGTCTCAGCGGCAAAAGCTGCCTTCGCCAGGGGAGCACCGTGGAGAGTACTCAATGCCTCTGGCCGAGGACTCCTCATCAGCAAGGTAGATAATCCTGAAATATCCAGACCTTGAAAACTCGAGACGAGACCGAGACAAGACTTTACAATTAATTTTTGCAACAAGAGAATGGAAAATTATTTAAAAAAATTATTGTCATTAAAATTGTTTCTAAATCGATGGTCCCTCGTAGCTTGCTGATCTCTTGGAAAGGGACGCCGAATACATCGCTAATTTAGAAGCTTTGGACAATGGGAAGACGTACCTCAGCGCTCTTGGGGACATTCAAGCTAGTGTCGGGTGTCTCCGCTATTACGCCGGGTGGTGCGACAAAATCCACGGGAACACCATTCCAACTGGTGAATAATTTAATTTTTCATTATAAATAAATTAAAGAAATCTTCACCAGGAGTCAAGCACGATTCTCTGCAGAATAATTTAGCAGCAAAATCCATGTCCTTCCAGATGATGGCAACTTGGCGCTGACGAAGAAGGAGCCGATTGGAGTAGTTGGCCAGATTATTCCCTGGAACTACCCCGTAGCAATGCTAGTGTGGAAATGGGGGCCAGCTCTGGCCACCGGCTGCACAATTGTCCTGAAACCCGCTGAGCAGACCCCCCTGACAGCCCTGTACATGGCTGCACTGGCCAAGGAGGCGGGATTCCCACCTGGAGTCCTCAACGTCATCACTGGCTTCGGCCCAACTGCTGGAGCTGCCATCAGCGAAAATCCAGACATTCGCAAAGTCGCATTCACTGGATCCACTGATGTAATAAACAATATTTTCGCTATTCATTCTACTTTTTTTATTAGCGCTTAATTGATCTGTTTTTTATGTGCAGATTGGTCACGTCATCCTGGAGGCAGCAGCCAAGTCGAACTTGAAACGCGTCAGCTTGGAGTTGGGAGGAAAGAGCCCAATTGTTGTTTTCGATGATGCAAATGGTGAGCCAGATTTTTTTTTATGTTGTGCATAAAAATTTGGACTCGAGACTCAACATTAGGGATTGAAAGAGATCATGATATTCATTAGAAAAAAATAATGTATCTGTCATATATTTCAGTGAAAGAAGCAGCTAAAATAGCCCACGACGCCCTCTTCTCGAACCACGGCCAAAGCTGTTGTGCCGGTTCCCGGACGTTCGTCCAGGCGAAAATCTACGACGAATTCGTGAAGTTGTCGAAAGAGCTGGCCCTCAACCGTAAGGTCGGAGATCCCTTCGATCCGACCGTGATTCAGGGACCCCAGATCGATCAGGACATGTTGGACAAAGTCCTCGGTTTGATAAAATCCGGAAAAGAGGAGGGAGCTGTGGTTGAGACAGGCGGTGAGCGCCAGGGTACCGTCGGTTTCTTCGTGAAACCCACCGTCTTCTCGAATGTCAAAGATGATATGAGAATCGCTAAGGAGGAGATCTTCGGACCTGTTCAGTCCATTCTGAAATTCAATACTCTCGAGGAAGTCATTGAGAGAGCGAACAACACCACTTATGGCCTCGCGGCTGCGGTCATAACGAATGATATCAACAAGGCTCTTCTGTTCTCCGACGCTGTTGAAGCAGGAAGTGTCTGGTAAGGGAACAAAATACGTGAAAAAAATTGGACAAAAACGCGGAGATTTCCCGGAGAAATTCTAAGTCCATCGGACATTCGGATGAATTTTATTTTAATTTCCATTTGTGGTTCGGAAATATTTATCAGAAAAAGGGAAAAGGGAATTCGTTGTTTAATAGGATTCCAATCAAAATTAAATGTGATTAATGATAAATTCAACTTTCTGTGGTCTTCAGGGTCAACTGCTACGACGCCATCACCCCGCAAACTCCATTCGGAGGATACAAGAAATCTGGAATTGGCCGTGAGCTGTGAGTATTTGAATCAAACTTATCCATTAAAAAATGTATTTCTGAATATTTTAATTTTTTTTAGCGGCGAGGATGGCCTCGAGGGCTATCTGGAAACCAAGACAATCTCAATTAAGATTCCATCACTGCTGTGAAATATTGACCAAGAGGCTGCGCTTTTATAAATTGTCTGATGCATGAAACTATTTTTGTACTCGCCCAATAAATAATAATATAGTTATTCATTATTTATGCTGTGTCCATGTGGATTGTACCCTTCGATTTTTCATTTCTTTGGGTTCCGAGGAGGGCAATGAGTCTTGACATCTGGGCAACATTTACTGTCCTTCGGAGATGCGCAGAATTTTCGGAAGGTAGAACATGACTGAAAATAAATATAATTACTGTCATTCAACGGAAAAAATAAATTCTGAATTTGTTGCGCCAAATTACCCTTACCAGATCATCATAGACCTTTGGATCGACCTTCTCGCCCTTTTTACTCGGGAAATGAATAAGCCTCGGTAATTCTCGGGGTGACGCTGACTCCATCAGCCACGCGCTCCCGTTCTCAGCCTTCGCCAGGAGGTGAACAATCGCTCTACCAATTTTCGATTCCCTACATTCCATAAAATCCATAAAATAAAACGATCACATATTTTATATTATATTATATACATTGCCGACGTGCATGTGGTAAACACGGGCCTTCCCCTCTCCAGTTTCCCATCGGTAGGGGGAAAATCAGGTAAACCAATGTCCTCAAAGGGCCGCGAAGTCTCCAGAAGACTGATAATCCTCACCCCAGTTTCTTCGAACTGATACATTTTCTAGAATAAAATATTTGTTATTTAATCTGTGGGGGGACAGTCCCCGACTTTAATTAATCATTAAAGGAACGTTTCCCACAGCCAAATCCTGCGTCGTCTCCTGGACCGGCTCCTTGGAGCAGTAAACAGGCACCGGCTCCTCTGGCCATCCCATGAAGCCGAGGACTCTGGCCGTGTTTATGATAATTCCCCCCTCCCCCCCGTTGTGTTTCCCCATGAATTTCACCCCCACCTCGATGGCCCGTCTAGTTTTGCTCTGAATTTTAAATTCCAATTAATTTAATTACCTATTTAATTTCAATTAAATTAAGGAGAGGACTTCATACCCAGCTACCGTCACCCTCATCAGTTTCAGCACATGATTGCGACGGAGATGTGGTACCATCGAGATTATTAAACAAAATATGAATGTTCCTTTGTCTGCACAGCACAGAGTCGAATACAGCTGTGGGGAGATTTTTTGAAATTTAATTAGTTTTTCTTAATTTAATCAAAAATACCTTCAAATTTGCAGACACTATTCAGTCCACAAAGTGCAAAATGTGCACGATCTCTTCCATGCATGTCGCACAGCTGCTGGACCGCCCTTTGTCCAGCGGATGGGCTGTCATCCGCCACAATGACATTCTAAAGAATCAGAAAAAAATGGAACAATGAGACGTCCTCTTTTACTCAATTATAATTCCTCTGCACCTTAGCCCCGTGATGCAGTAGGGAATGCGCTGCTGAGAGTCCGAAGCTATTACCTCCGTTGACGATTATCGCCACTTTGCATTTTGGGTCGAGAAAGGTCACTTCCCCTTCGCTACAAAATTTAATTTCCCATAAATCATGTGGTCATGTACTTTACATACATTTTTATACTAAAAAGTTATTTTAAAAATTGTGAAAATTAAAAAATGAAAAAAAAAATGTTATAAGAGAGAATGTACATAAATATATATTTCTTTAATTAAATAAGGGAACACGAGAGGAGAATTCTCATTCCCTAAACGCGATAGGACTTCGTGAAAGGGTGCGGTGACAGAAATCGTTTCGTAATTGTAGAAAATGTTTTTTTTTTGAAATAAGGACAATATACCATTCTCCTGGTCTTAAAATTTTTATTTTCTCTTCCTCGGGCTCTTTGGACCAGGGCCAGATCCCTTTCCTCCTCTTCTTCTTGTTATTTACTTCCTCTTTGACAGCAGCAACCAACTCTCGACGTGGAATAATCGAAAGGGCTCGATCAATTCGGTGGAACATCGGACGTAGACATCGTATGTTCATGCTTTTGGATTTGTTCACTTGAAAATTTTCTCCAGGTCTTCAAATGACTTCACTGGGTTATGTTGAATAACATGGGCCAATAGGGGGGTGAAACGTCGGTGAATAAACATTTGAGGACGCGGGATGTGTTAATAAAAGACTAGGTAATCTTTATTCAAACAAGCTAGCAACCCATACAGACAGTCAATGCGAACGAAATTTATATCAACAATTTATATACTATATTAGGTTCTCGATTATGACTATATGATTGAGTAATGATTATGTAGATCGCCCTTCACGTGCGAAATATGAGCTACGTGAATTTATGGAGGAGCTACTGACACTAAACTCGATGTCGCAGTGAGCAGCTCCTCGAAAATTCTCATTAAAGAGCTGCCATGGGACGAAGATCAAATGATACCTGGGCGGATTCTTAGGTGGTACCTATTTCTATAAGACCCGAAAATTTGAAAAATTCTTATCTGCGAAATTATTCTCCTCCACTTTGCGATTTTAAAAGTGTACTCTAGACACGGTATAAAATTTCATAAATTTGGTACGGCATAAAATTTCATTCAGCAGGTAAAAAAGCGAGGAATGTCACTTGGACGTTTTATGAATCAGTGATATCATTGTTAATCAGTTGAAGTATTATCTTAACTTAATGATTTGTTCCATATTTTTCATTTTGGAAAAATAACTTCTCGAGCCGGTTGACTGTTTTCCACGAGCCATACGCTGCCACTTTTTCCAACATTCAAGACTTGGATGAGTGCTTTCCCCACGTGGTCAGCTCTGCAATGAAGAAATTGACAGAATTTTGTAGATTTTCATTTACAGAGATCGGCGATTTTTTTTTTATCGGAGGGGAGGAAAATTGGAAAAATTCAAGCCGAAGAACTTTTCGTATTTAAAAAAAAATTGTGAGGGAAGCTCTGAATGTTGTGGTGCATTCTTCTGCATGAATAAATAAAATTGAAATTATCTCACTTTTGTGGCACACTGGAGGCTGTGTCCCGACGCCAGGCGTCCTCATAACGAGGTATTAATAATTGTTTTCCAACATCACGAATTAAATTACTATCAGTCGTCGCACTTGGACACAGTGCCATTACACTGACGCCTGTCAAGTCCACGTGATACTTGTCCTGCGAACAATAAAACGTAGGACGTGAATATCCATAAAAAAATAATAAAAAAAGTCTATCACTGACTCCAGAAATATTAAAAATTTTATTAAATTTTCTTAGAGCAATTCTGTATAATAATTCTTCAAAAAAAATTATTGAAAAGAGTCAATAATTGTGTAAAATAATTGTAACATAATTATCCAAAAATAAAATGTATTTACGTACCAATAAGAACATAAATTAATATAAAATGGAAATTTTCTATTTAATTTTGAATCGATGTACTTACGCCAAAAGCTCTCGTGAGACTGACAATAGCAGCTTTCGTCGCAGAATAAATTGGCACACTGATATATGGATTTAAGCTCACATTGCTCCCAGTGTTCACGACAACACCACCCCTTCCGCCCTTATCAATCCCGAGGTAGCGTTGGGCGAGGAGGGTACCTCTGATAACGCCGTTCTGCAAAAAATTCCCCCCAAAATATTTATTTCCATTTATTCCCTACCACTTGTGGGTAAAATGGCATTTTGTGTGACTCATCCGCAAAGAAGATTCTTTTATCACTTGTCCGGAAAGTGATTGTTTCTCTTCACAAATATATAAAAGTCCAGAGCAAAATTTTCCGTACGAATATTTTTGATTGAGTTACTTTTTATGTACTTTTGTATTTATTTTAATGTCTCACCAGATTAATGTCGACTTCGAGCTCCCAGAATCTGTCATTCATAATGCCAGCGTTATTGATAACGATATCAATATGTCCGAATGTTGAAATAGTCGTCCTGAATGACTCTGTTGCAATAAAAAAATATTTTTAATTCAAACAAGTGAATTTATTAGTCTCTCCATCATTTATCATTAAAATTTATTTTTCATAATATATTTATTAACTTATCATTACCTTCGAACTGGGGATAATCAGTGACATCGCATTGACAAAAAATCACCTTATCCTTCCCATGTTTTGTCATCAGACTGTTTGCAAGTTTCTCACCCTCTTCAGCATTTATATCACATATCGAGACCTGCAAGTTGCCCCACGATTTCAGAATTTCGAAGAAACAAGTGTTATTCTAAAAATAAATCCCCCAAATCTGTTTTCGTCTTGCGGGAGAAAGCGGCGAAATGTTCGCAAAAATAACTGATTCTCATCGAGGGAAAAATTTTTCAGACAAAACGGTATCATATCGAGCCTCTTCTCCAGCTCATCCTGATGAGATAAATCCAATTAAATTTACAAATTACTTATTCAAAAGTAGTGCTTATACAGCAAAGGGAAAGGGGGGGCGACTTCATAGGAATTTAATTGATAATCAATAGTGTTAGAACATTTTTTTGATTTTCCAAGTGATAATGATTAGCAACAACACTATGAACTTATTCATAATTAAAAAAATATTTATCTCTCTTCATTATCTCCCTGTAATTCATGCAAATTGAGGATTAAACCCCCATTGCACCCCTCCACCCATAGAATTGACCTTGAACGACCTTCATACCTTGGCTCCATGATTAAGTAGCTCCTCGACATAAGTTCTGCCGATTCCAGAAGCAGCTCCGGTTATCAAAGCGACACGTCCTTTGATCTCCATCTCGAATATCCAAAAAGTCCTCCCTAAACACAAGAAAAAAAATTACTCTTCGCCATTCCCATCCCAAGTACCACCGCCTCCCCACGACGCGCCCCTCACACGACTAAATAATTTCCAACCCCGTTTATTCACCCCCGAGTGCAATTCCCTCGAACGCAATCGACATTTACTACGGACATGACTCGACCCGGGTCGAAATCCAAATCCCTCTGACGCACTTTGACGCACTTTGACGCACTTTGACGGATTTTCACGCACTTTGACGTACCTCTCAGACAAATGTTGAATCAGCTTCCTGGTGAGGATGAGATCTTAGTCACTTGTTGTCAGACAACTCTGGGGGGGATGTAAAATGGTCGCGAGGTGTGGCTGATATCACCGGCGGTGCCGGCGGTTTTACTATACCACCTGGACTTGTTAAATTGTCTCAGCAATAGGGCACTACGGAGTATGCGTGGAAAATAGTGGGGGTGCAATGCTGATATGGCAGCAGTGGGGGAGGATATCAGTGTTTTTTCCCTACAACATTTAGACATCCAACACTTGCACGATGTGTATATGTCGGATATCGATTGTCGGGTCAGACAGTCTGATATACACGACTGTCGGCGATTCGATAGATTCGTCATTGCGGAGGGATTTTCATTCAATTTCGACCAGTCGGGTCGATAGAGAACACAAAATAGATTTTTTTGGGAACAGAATTTCAGGAGAAAAATTTTTTTTGTTATAAATTCCGGGGGGAAGGGGTAAAAGGAGATAAGTGACTTTTGAGTATTGATTCGTTTTTGATGAATATCTCGAGATCAAGGCGAGATACCGAAATTTTTGTCATAAACTTTTTTGTGGAGCGAATTAAGGGCTACAATTAATGTCATTATGGAAATTACGATATCTCTCTTAGATTCGGAGTTATCGCCCGAAAACTGGAGCTGGAGATGAGTCAATTTACCTCGTCTTTGCACTTCGCTACTGAATTTTAAGAAAAATAAATCAATAAAGTTGTAATGTGAGGGGGGGGGGCACTGGAGGAGGAAAGTAATAACAATAAATAAAGTATGAATGAAAGGATCTTTATTTTTACACGTCCTTGTATTTTTATATTAATTAATATTCGATTCGATCGTCACAATTTCGAAAAATCTCGAATCGCTGCGCTTATGTTTTCAAATGGATTTCGCTTTACGGAAGATTTCTTCGTGTCAACGAGTGAGGAGTCTGTTGCAATAGGATAATAGTCCTTGAGGAAGAAATCTCGAGGGAATATCGAAGGACAGTTTGTCGTGATGGAGGGCCCTCGGACGAGTGGCCGATTCAAGGCGAATTCCCACACAAATTCCGGACATAAACAGGGGAGGAAGAGACAGGGTGGAAAAGCGAGAAAATGCGTCTGTCTCCCAGTGGACTACAAGTCCATTCAATTTCCCATAGTCTGGTCTGAGTTCAGGTAGACCAATTTTCCATGGATACCTAAATACCTCGGAAAAACTCCGGGAATTCGTTGGCAAATTCTGTGGAAGTTCCCACTGATTTCGGTTCATTCCACGCAGAGAGAAATTTTTTAAAATTAAAAACAACATTGGGTAGAAATTACGGAACAGCTGCGTGTCCCTTTACAGAACTGTCAGGAAAGAGTCCAGGACGTTCAGGAGAAATTAGGGAACGTTCACTAAAAAAATATGTAAATGTTCCGTAATTTTTACCGAATATTTTCTCGACATTGTCACATAATTTTCCAAGAATTTTTCTCTTCTTGTAAAACACAGATTCAACTCATAATTTATTTCCAATCGAATTTCCCCGAATTTTCTCCATTTTCCCGTAAAATTATTTTATACAAAATGGGCACAAATCATCGCTCCGTATCGATGATCCTCCACAAGAACGAATCAGCAGTTCTGCGATGCCATCGTGAGATGTCAAGATGATGCTGTCTTCTCGATTCATCGGGTGATCCTGTCGGCCGTGAGCCCGTACTTCAGGGCCCTCTTCACGAACAGCCTCCAGGTCCCCGGGAAAAGTGAAAAGTCCGAGGTGTCTCTTGACACAGCACCTGGAGCCATGTTCTCCCTGATCTTGGATTACGCTTACACAGGAACGTGCAACGTCACCGTGGACAACGTCGAGCAGCTCCTGCCGCTGGCTGACCTGCTGGAGGTCCTGGGGGTCGTTCAGCTGTGCTGTCAGCTACTGATAGCGGAATTGAAGGCGGACAATTGTCTCGGTAATAAACGTACCCGACTCCTCGGAGTGCGACGACTGCATTACTGATCAGAGCTTCGTCCTGTCCGCAGGAATTTACAAATTTGCGAGGCATTACTTCTGCAACGAGCTCGAAAGCAAAAGCCGAAAATACATCCGCCATCATTTCACGGAGATCCTGAAGGAGAGTGGAGAATTTTCGGAATTAACTTGCGATGAACTTCGGTCGATCCTGATCGACGATGATCTCAACGTCTGGAACGAGGAAATTGTGTTCGAGGCGTTGAAGAGGTGGATTGAGAATAATGAGAGTGAGAGGAAGTCGTGTCTTCCAGTTTTGCTGGAGTGCGTTCGACTGGGGCTCATGAGCATTCAGTATATATCAACGAAAATTGTTAATTGGAAGCTGGTCCAGGAGAGCAAGGTACCTTTCCCTGACATCGTCCCTACTCATGTTTTTGATTTTTTTAAAATCCCTCCCTCGAGCCCTTCACCTTTACAGACCTTTACAATCCTCACTATGACCTAGACATGTCCTTAATACGATCCTCGATTCATCTTCATATTTTTAAGTAAAAAAATTTCAGTAAAAAAATTTCAAGCCCTTCATGTGAACCTTTCCAGACCTTGCAGGTCCTCACTCCCACTCGCACACATAATTTCCCCCCTTTTCATAACCTCCCTCATGAATAAATATCCCCAGAAATGTCAGAAGCTCCTGCGAACAACGAACGCCCACCTGGCAGAGTCTCGTTCGCGTCCCCGAATCCCCTATGAAATAATCTTCGCAATTGGCGGCTGGACCGGGGGTTCCCCCACCAACTTCATGGAGACTTACGACGTCAGAGCCGACAGTTGGTTCGTGGTGAATACCGATGTTGCCCCGAAGGCATATCACGGCCTCTGCACCCTCAACAATCTCATCTACATGGTCGGTGGTTATGCTGGACACCAGTACTTCAACACCCTCTGCTGCTACGACCCCATCCAGAAAAATTGGTGCGAGAGGGCATGTATGTATCATGCAAGGTGCTACGTGAGTGTGTGTACACATGGTGGAAAAATTTATGCCCTCGGGGGCTCCAATGGCCGGGAGAGGATGAACTCCGCCGAGCGTTACACCCCTGAACGCAATCAGTGGGACATCATACCACCGATGAACACGAGAAGATCAGATGCTAGTGCAGCTGTGCTGAAGGATAAAATTTATGTTGCTGGGGGATTCAATGGCTTCGAGATATTCCAGTCCGCGGAGGTCTTCGATGTCGAGGCCAATCAGTGGACGTACATCAGGTCCATGATGAATCCTAGGGCGGCACCTTCGCTGATTGCTCACAGGAACGATCTTTATGCTTTTGGGGGGTTCGATGGCTCCGTCAGACTCACTTCAGGTGAATATTCGTCAGGGGTTGTTCGTAGTTGTTTATTGCAGGCAGATGGGGGGTTGGGGTGGAGGTGGTGAATTAATTAGAGGGTTTTTGGGGTTGCAGCTGAGAAGTACAACCCTAATCAAGCGGCGGAGTGGCAGCAAGTGGCCGACATGATAAATCCGAGGAGTAATTTTGCTTCGGTTGTTGTTGATGATATGATTTTTGTCATTGGAGGGTTCGATGGTGAGTGAACTGGGGGTTTGCAGACGATTGCAGATGATTTTTTTTGAGAAATTAGTTCGGGGGTTTGATAAAAATCATTTGATGGAAAAAAAATGAGGGGGAGATTACTATTTGATTTATGTCCCCGTAAATTAGATTACACGACGATTACATATGTCGAGTGCTACGATGCTGATGCTAATGAGTGGTACGACGTCGCCCCGATGAACTTGAATAGAAGTGGATTCGGTGCCTGCGTTTTATTGGGACTCAGCAACGCGAAGGAATATTCTTATCTCAGTAAAGTGAAGAACTGCAGCGATGGTACGAAAAACTGAGCACTTCCGACACTTTATTTACGTTTAGAATCACTCGATACCGCACGTACGAAAAGTTATAAAAAATTGATTCAAGTCCTTTCAGAAATTTTGAGAGGAGAATAAATTTTGCTTATCTTCACTGTTGCAGCTCCAGGTCAATCAAGTGCCAGAACCTGCGATTAAGGGGGGAGGTCGTCACCAGGAGTTCAGGTTGAAGTCTAGACTGGGAAGATCAAGATGAGACGTGGACACAGCTGCAGTCAGAACCACGAATTTAGATTTTACGAGCATTCAATTACTTTTGTATAATTTTTTTTTTAATGTCAATTCCATCGCTTTGGTGGAGGTTTGCACAGAAGCTCTCACAGCTGTCGCTATTTTTATATGAAAATTTATATTAATATTTTCGTCACCACTGGGTTCTGTCAATCCAACTCTTCTTTCCCCTCTTCAGGAGAAATTTCTGAGTATTGATATTTTAATTTTCCTTATGCTAAAGACGTGGCACTATTTTTAACGAATATCAACTTTTTGAGCGCTTTGTTAAGACTTTTTTTTAATTTATCAAATGTATACGATGTCATCATCTCAAATTTTTCGTGCACAAGTTGATGATTACAACAATCACAGGAAAGTATCTGAAGCATTGAAATATAAAAATATGGAAAACTGCATTTTGTATTTCACTTAAATTTCCCCTCCTCTCCTCCCCTTATCGGGATAAATTAATGAAAATTAATCCTGAAAATGTCTGGATGTGCTGAAAGTGATCCTCACATTCCCATCATCGAGGACCTCCACATCGAGTTATTTTCCCACTCCCTTGTTTCCAGTCTCGATGCCCGCAAACAACTATCGGTCCTCAAAGCTCAAAGTTTGATTCCCCCTCCCCCCAGCTGAACTTCCAAGCTCACGAAGAAAATTCCGTACCCTCTGGTCACGCATGGGGGGTTGAAAATAGCACATTGCATTTTCCCTCCGACATTCGTGTGAATAATTTAAAAAGCTTAGAGCTTTCTCCAGAAGAATACCACAACCTCCCTCAAATTTCACCACCCAGACAACTTCATGGCTCCTCTCCAACGCTTTCGGTCATGAAGTTCCTGATTTTTTAATACCCACCCCCCTGCCTCTCCGGTCACCCTGCGGTGAAAACTTTCATTCTCCCCAGAGCCATGAAATCACGAGAAATGGACGCTGACGCGGAAGTATATTCCGATTTCTTCTTCTTTACTGTACAATTGAATTCCCATTGTGACATCATCTACCTCTGTCAAGGTTGAATATGAGAGAGTGAAGAATCTGCTGAATCGAATCAGTTGGCCACTGGACATCGGTGGAATTTGGCCAAAAAATACCTCGTTATCAGCGCACCTCAGGTCCACGATATTCATGACGTACTACGCCCTTCATATCTCGATACAATTCCTCGATTTTCTGAATGTCATTGGGAGCTTGGAGCTGGTGATAGCTAATCTGGTGGAGTCCACGTTTCAGCCGATGGTGCTGATCAGGCTCTTCACAATTCGCCGGAGTAAACTGACCCTGCGAATCATAGAAGCCCTTGAGGAGGACATGGCCATCGAGAACTTCAAGGATCGGGAGGAGATCAGGATCCTCAGTCAGTATGCATCGATGGCAGAGAAATTCTACAGGATCGCCGGGAAAATGGCGGCTCTTGCTGCTGTTGTTTATTACGTGACACCGGTACAAACGTATCTTGTAAAACGTGAGTCAATTGTTAAAGACCTGAAACAATTTATTCATCCGAGGAAAATTGTTTGTTAATTAATTTTTTTGACAATAGGACTTATGAATCGCAATGCAGTCCTGATAAATCCATATCGAATTTACCATTTCGTCGATATATCGTCCCTCAAGAGAACAGCAATTGTTTACGTCTGTCAATGTCCAATGATGTATGCGGCCACAACATTGATCATAACTTACGCTGTCATATTCTCATTCGTCATGATTTTTTGCGGTCAACTTGCGGTTCTGAGTCACAGGATTTTGAATATGAAGAAGGATAACACTGATCCTCGTGTTTTTTTTCGTCGACACGCAAGACAGCACATTAAAATTAGTGTGTGAGTGGTGATGAGGTTTTAACGGTCAAATGTCAATAAAGTGGGAGATTAGGGAACGTAATTTTTCGTGAATTTTTCTCTTCGAGTAATAATTTTCATGACATCTTCTAGGATGATGCAGTGGCTCAATGAGGCGTTTCGTGTGGCCCTTCTGTACGATCGCTTTGCCACCACAGTGTTGATAGGACTAATTTGTTATAAATTATTATTGGTAGAGTTTCGAGTTGACAGCGAAGTGGGAAAATTGGAGGAGTCAATGTAACGAATTAGATTGGCACTGAAGAACCATGAACGCCACCGATAATTTATGAAATTAGTTAAAGTTAAAATTCAACTGAAGTTGAATATAATTTTTTATAAATATCACAGATTTTTTCCACTTCACTACCGATTATTTGTGTTCGCACACGACGATTTCCTCGGAATGTACTAATGGCAGTCGATATTTTTCAGGATATCCATGACGTCAATGTATTTGGTATATTTCAATTAGTAAATTATGTTGTGTACATGACACTGTTAGTGTACCTCAACTGTTTCATGGGAGAATGCTTGAATACAGAGGTAAAATGAGTAAATACACTATCCCAACTGGTTAAATAAAATTATTGCTATATTTAATAAATTGTACTCAAGTGTACAGCACTTCTGAACGCCTACTATGACTGTGAATGGTACGACATGACAGATTTCCAGAAAAAAGCGTTAATTATATGCATGCGAACGAGTCAAGAGCCGATTCGATTGACAGCGGGGAAGTACTATGTATTTTCGTTGGATGGTTTTGCCCAGGTGAGGATTCCAATGAGCCCTTCAACATCACCACCAAAGCAGCCGCATGGAAAAATTGTCAAAAACAGTGAGAAAAAAAATCTAGCATCGATTCAATCAATTTTTCCATGTGGTCACTGAACTTGGGGGAAAACCCATCAACACCTGAGTGACTAATAATTGTTTTATTGTCCTCAGACAATGAAAGCGTCAATGGTGTATGTGTCAATGCTGCGGAAACTTATTTAGTATTACCTCAATCCAATTGTTTGTTTTATAAAGTATGGAAATGTATAGAGTTATGAGATGGAGAGTAATTTTAATTTCGAGAAAAATATAGGCTCAGTGATAATGTAATGGATTGTGATGATTACTGTTGACACGAGAATGTGATCGCTACCGGGTCCTGTGGGCCAGCCAACGCGCCTCGAGAGGCCCTTGAGCCAATTCTTGAGTCAAGAGTCTCGAGCCTGTGGCGAGCTAGAGCTACATCAGCTCAAAATGGATTTCGGTGGTATAAGAGATGTCATCTCGACGATCCGCAACTTTAATCTAATCTAGAGTGAGACGATCCCTCAAAGTGGAGTCTTGCTCGAGTCGGAGGGGCTCGAAAGTGCTCAAACTCAATACCACTCGAAATAACTGACAGACACAACATAGATTTGAGGACAATGTCACGTGTATAACTACTCACTACATCGAATTGCATTTCCACAACTGAAGTGTGAGCAGCACATCATGAAAATTCTTCGACAATTCTGGTTTCCTCGAGTTGTTTCCAGTTTCGATGCCAGTGAAGAACTATCTCCCCTGAAACCCTAGACTTCAATTCCCCCTCCTCCCTGCCCCAAAGTTTCAAGCTTATGGACAAGCTCCCTAGACACTTGTCACGCATCGAGCATCGAAAATAACACTTTCCCTTTCTCCCCATGCGCCATATGAATTCTTTAAAAAGCTCCGAGCTTTCTCCACAACAATACGAGATTCCCCCTCAAATTTCTACTTCTTTCTTACCATTTCGATCCACCTCTGCGGTACGTTCACTCATGCAGACGATGATTTTTTAATACCACCCCCAGGCCTCACCTTCTTTCTCTCTGCGAAGGAAAAAAAAACTTTCAACTCAGAATCGTGTGCCGCAAACTTCCGAGATATGGACGCGGATGTGGAAGTATATTTCCATTTCTTCTTCTTTACTGCACTATTCAATTCCCATAGTGAAATCAACTACCTCTGTCAAGGTTGAATATAAAAAAGCGAAATATCTGCTCGATCGAATCAGTTGGTCATTAGATCTCTTAGGAATTTGGCCGACGAACAAGTCGTTATCAGCACGACTCAAGTCCACTATTTTCATGTCGTGGTATGCAGTCCACATCTGCATTCAGTTCCTAGATTTTTTTAATGTCATTGGCAGCTTAGAGTTGGTTATAGCAAATCTCGTCGAATCGACATTTCAACCAATGGTACTGATCAGACTCTTCACTATTCGCCGGAGTAAATTGACACTTCGAATTATCGAAGCGATCGACGAGGATATGGCAATCGAGAACTTCAGGAGTCGCGAGGAGATCAGAATCATCAGTGAATATACGGTAAAGGCGGACAGGTTTTATCGATTGGCAGGGAAAATGGCACTCTCCGTTGCTATTGCCTATTATGTGACACCGATGCAGATTTATCTTATGAAACGTAAGTTAATTACAATAATAATAGCACAAGCATTTCGAGTGTTTGTCCAGTGATTGAGGCTCCACGCGGGGTCGAGACTGGTCTGGGTTGAAATCAAAATCGATTTTTCTTCGAGAAAATTGCTCGTTGATAAGAGAATTTTGAAAAATATCTGTGACATCGAAATTTTTTCAATGCAGGTGCTATGCATCGTGAGGCAGTGCTGATAAATCCGTATAGGATTTATCATTTTGTCAATATATCATCTGTCAAGAGAACTATTATAGTCTACATCTGCCAGTGTCCCATGATGTACGCAGCCGCATCCCTGATCATAACTTACGCTGTCATTTTCGGATTCGTCATGAATTTTTGCGGTCAACTTGCTATTCTCACCCACAGAATTTCGAATATGAAGAATGACCGGACAGATCCTCGAATATTTTTTCGTCATCACGCCCAACAACACATCAAAATCAGTGTGTGAGTGATGATCAGATTTTTATAGGGAAATTTAAATAATAATTTTGATAACATTTTCTAGGATGATGCAGTGGCTCAACGACTCGTTTCGTGTGGCCCTTCTGTACGATCGCTTGGCCAGCACCATTTTGATAGGACTCATTTGCTATAAACTATTAGTGGTAGAGTTTCGTATTGGTAATAAAGTGGGAGAATTACAGAAGTCAATGGAGTGAAGTAAATTAACAGTAAAAAATTGAATAGAATTGTGGCAATGATTTGTCGTGGGCGAAATAAGTTTTTTCTCAGGGTTCTCTCGTGGCCCAGTTTTTGATCAATATCTCTGGATCGAAGGGAGATAGGGAAATTTTCGTAATTATGTTTATTGTAGCTCTTACCTTACTGCATAAAAAAGGTCATCATAAAAATTTTCCTATCTTTCATGGATTCTGAGATGTGCGGGTAATTAGATTTTTCCACTTCACTACCGATTATTCGTTTCCTCTGGATGTAATCGTCTCCTGGGAATGTACTAATGGCAGTTAAATTTTGCAGGACAGCGATGACACCAATATATTTAAAGTTTTTCAATTAGGAAATTATATTATCTATATGACACTACTGGTGTACCTCAATTGCTTCATGGGGGAATGCTTGGATACAGAGGTAAAATGTGTAAATACACTATCCCAACTGGTTAAATAAAATTGTTGTTATATTTAATAAATTGTACTCAAGTGTACAGCCCTCCGGAACGCATACTATGAGTGCGAATGGTACGACATGACACATTTCCAGAAGAAAGCTTTGATTATATGCATGGGAACGTGTCAAGAACCGATTCGATTGACGGCTGCGAAGTACTACATATTTACGTTGGAAGGTTTTTCCCAGGTGAGGATTCCAACGAGCCCTTCAACATCACCACCAAAGCAGCCGCATGGAAAAATTGCCAAAAACAGTGAGAAAAAAAATCTAGCATCGATTCTATCAATTTTTCCATGTGGTCACTGAACTTGGGGGCAAACCCATCAACACCCGAGTGACTAATAATTGTTTTATTGTCCTCAGACAATGAAAGCGTCAATGGTGTATGTGTCAATGCTGCGGAAACTTCTTTAGTATTACCTCAATCCAATTGTTTGTTTTATAAAGTATGGAAATGTATAGAGTTATGAGATGGAGAGTAATTTTAATTTCGAGAAAAATATAGGCTCAGTGATAATGTAATGGATTGTGATGATTACTGTTGACACGAGAATGTGATCGCTACCGGGTCCTGTGGGCCAGCCAACGCGCCTCGAGAGGCCCTTGAGCCAGTTCTTGAGTCAAGAGTCTCGAGCCTGTGGCGAGCTAGAGCTACATCAGCTCAAAATGGATTTCGGTGGTATAAGAGATGCCATCTCGACGATCCGCA